>NW_024070212.1:114064597-114138756 GCF_014754425.2 Oryx dammah
GTTTGGGTTGGGCGGGGGTGGGGGGGTTTAAGGTAATCTTTTTAACCCCAGATGAGTAGATGCTGGTACCTTGTAGATGACAGAGGCAGAAAGAGCAGTTTCCTAGGAGGGAAGGCTCTTGACCCAGACGTGGAGGACCAGAAGTGAGGCTGAGAGGATGCGGAGGGGCTTCTGAGTGCTTCATCAGCTGAACAGAGTGTTTGGGGAAGGGCTACATTGGCAGATCCCGAGAGATAAGTCAGCAGTGCTGGTTCAGTTCAATTCAGTTCAATCACTCAGTCGTGTCTGACTCTTTGCGACCCCGTGGACTGCAGCACGCCAGGCCTCCCTGTCCATCACCAGCTCCCGGAGTTTACTCAAACTCATGTCCATTGAGTCAGTGATGCCATCCAACCATCTCATTCTCTGTCGTCCCCTTCTCCTCCCGCCTTCAATCTTTCCCAGCATCAGGGTCTTTTCTAATGAGTCAGTTCTTCCCATCAGATGGCCAAAGTATTGGAGTTTCAGCTTCAACATCAGTCCTGCCAATGAACACTCAAGGACTGATCTCGAGGAGTGGTGGTGGGTGACATGAAATAAGGATGTCAGGATGGGACCTAAATCTGGAATGAATACAATAGCCCGACATGGAAGAAACCTAAATGCCCAACAACAGATGAATAGATGATGAAAATGTGGTACACATATGCAATGGAATACAACTCGGCTGTAAGAACAAATGAAGCTGGCCATTTGCAGAGAGGTAGATGGGCCTATTGGAGAAGGAAATGGCAACCCACTCCAGTGTTCTCGCCTGGAGAATCCCAGGGACAGGGGAGCCTGGTGTGCTGCCGTCTATGGGGTCGCACAGAGTCGGACACGACTGAAGCAACTTAGCAGCAGCAGCAGATGGGCCTACCTTCTGTCATACAGAGTGAAGTAAGCCAGGCAGAGAGAAACAAATACAGTGTATTAACATATATACTGTTGTTGTTCAGTCTCTAAATCGTGTCTGACTCTTTGCAACCCCATGAACTGTAGCCCACCAGGCTCCTCTCTCCATCAGATTCTCCAGGCAAGAATACTGCAGTGAGTTGCCATTTCCTCCTCCAGGGGATCTTCCCAACCCAGGGATCGAACCCACATCTCTTGTGTCCCAACCCAGGGATCGAACCCACATCTCTTGCAGCCCCTGCATGGCAGGGAGCTTCTTTACTGCTGAGCCACCAGGGAAGCCCACTGATGAACCTATCTGCAGGACAGGAGCAGAGACGCAGACATAGGGAATGCAGTAGTGAACACGGTGGGGTGGGCAGAGGAGAGTGGGTCAGATCGGGAGAGCGGCATGGACCGCCATGTGTGAAATAGATAGCTGATGGGGAGCTGCTGGGCAGCACAGCGAGCTCAGTTCAGTGCCCCGTGATGACCTAGAGCGGCGGGATGGGAGTGGCAGAGAGGCTCATATACGAATACAGGCAGCTGGTTTACGTTGTTATGCAGCGGAAACTAACACAACATTATAAAGCGACTGAGCGACTTCCCTTTCACTTTTCACTTTCATGCATTGGAGAAGGAAATGGCAACCCACTCCAGTGTTCTTGCCTGGAGAATCCCAGGGACGGGGACCCTGGTGGGCTGCCGTCTATGGGGTCGCGCAGAGTCAGACACGACTGAAGCGACTTAGCAGCAGGAGCAGCACGCCCCAGTAAAACCAAGTCTGCAATGTGTCCCGTGGGCAAAAAATAGTTCCCGTAAGAGTGACCTGATGGAGCAGGGGCCCCTACCAGGAATGTGGGGCAGGGGGTGGGGCCAGGAAATCAGAAAGAGGGGGCAGCAGGAAGCCCGCAAGTCCAGCCCAAGGGTTTAGACCTGGGTGTCTGCATTTTCAGGACTTTATGGTATCCTTTCCTTAGGACAGTGGGGGCCAGGAAGGCAGGGGTCCTATTCATCCTGATATCACCTGTGCCAAGCCCAAGGCTGCACACAAGGCAAATGCCAGGATGTGGGTGTGGACACAAGGCGGGGTGTGGGGTGGAAGGGCAGGGGTCACAGTGGAAGGAGAGGCCTGGACTGAGGGAACTGGGGTCTTTGGGGGACGATTCCATGTTCTCACTGTGGATGTTTCTGGGAACAGCATCCCAGGCAAGCTTCCTGACGATCATTCTTGGGAGAACTGGAAGGAGACAGGGGGTCATCGGAAGCTTTAGGATGGAGCGTCCCAGCAGGTGACATTCAGGGGTCAGCCAGATGGAAGGCAAATTAGTGATTACTGTCTGCACTGAGGAAAGTGGGGAATTGGGAGGGGCCCCCCAATGCCCCTTCCACTTGGGTGGTTTACTGCAATACTCTCCAAGGTGGTTACCAAGTCAGAGACACTGTCCCCACCACTGGCTCATGATCTGGACCCTGGACAAACCAGATGCCCTTTGGTTGGAGGATACAAACCCTGGCCTCTTGGGTGTGTTGACCCTCAGGGGTGGCCCAGGCATGCCAAACTGGATGGGGGGTGGGTGGGTGACAGGTTCAGAAGATGAGTCCCTATGGGGACAGAGGTGCAAGGAGGAGGTCTTCCCTGGTGGCTCAGACAGTAAAGTGTCTGCCTACAATGCGGGAGACCCAGGTTCGGTCCCTGGGTTGGGAAGATCCCTTGGAGAAGGAAATGGCAGTCCACTCTGGTACTCTTGCCTGGAGAATCCCATGGATGGAGAAGTCTGGTAGGCTACAGTCCATGGGGTCGCAATGAGTTGGACATGACTGAGTGACTTCACTTCACTTCACCTCACACAAGACTTGGAACGAAGCCCCAGGTCTGTCTGAAAGCACCCCACCGGGGTCTGGGTCTAGAAGTTTGAGTGTGAGTGGGGAAGGTCCCGAGCCTCTGCTTCCTGGGCCTCGGGTCCATGAAGACTTGTGTTCCTGAGGACAAGTCAAACAGCCCTCGGAGATGCTGTGTGGGCAAGAGGGAAGCCAGGAGGCTCTCCTCCGATTGTCCTCCCCAGAGGCTGGGATGCTCTCCGGTCAGTCGAGAGCCTTCATCCTGGTGTGACGGGAGCTGTGAGTGTTACTGTCGCCATCAGCACGTCCCTCGGCTCTGCTCCGGGTGGACACGAGTCTTCCCGATTCCCGTAGCACTCAGCACACCCAGCTGGGTCCTGGACATCACTCTGACCACCTCAATCGTGAGTACCCCTGTGCCTTCCCTTATCAGGGGTACATGTCCTGGCTTGAAGCCTCCTGTGAGCACACAGCCCAGGGGCAGAGATGAAATGATCACAGATTTACTTATTCTTTTTTTTCTTTTCTTTTATCGACTGACATTTCAGGCTTGGATGCACATGTCCAGCTCGCCGTTTGGTTGGTTTGCAAGCTCACATTTCCGGGCTGCCTTCTTCACGGCCCTTTCAAGAACAGCTGGCTCTGGTCTGCTTGTGCCAGAATGATCCTGAGCTTCTTTCAAGACTTGTTTCAGGTTCCTGGAGCCTCTGCCTCCACTGCTGACCCTGTCCGTCTGACTGCCCAGCACCTGCGGTTCTGTGATGTAACAGAGTGCTGCAACTTGGGGGCCTAAAGCATCAGAAACATGTGCTCTCCAGCTCTGCAGGCCATGAGTTCCACATCAAGGTGTTGGCAGGCAGGGCTGCACTCTGTCCAGATACTCCAGGGGAGGGTCCTTCCTTGCATCTTCCAGCCCCTGACGGCTCCTTTCACTCCTGGGCTTGTGGCTGCATCCCTGCAACCTCTGCCTCAGCTTCTTGAGGCCCTGCCCACCCTCTGTGACTGTATTTTTGCTTTTTTTTTTTCTTACTCTTCCTTCTCTGTCTCCTATAAGGAGGTATTGCTATTGCTATTGTTAAGTCACTTCAGTCGTGTCTGACTCTATGTGACCCCATAGACAGCAGCCCACCAGGCTCCCCCGTCCCTGGCAAGAACACTGGATTGGGTTGCCTCCTTCTCCAATGCATGAAAGTGAAAAGTGAAAGTGAAGTCGCTCAAGGCCCACCCTAATCCAGGGTGATCTCAAGGAATGAAAGTAACTAAGTTACTTCAGCAAAGATCCTTACTCCAGATCAAGTCGCTCCACAAGTGGAGTGGACACAACATGACCTCTTCAGGTCCTCTGTAGCTGCTTCCCTTTCTGCATCTGAACAAGCAGGGGACTCAGCCCTCAAGAGAAATGGACTGGAATTTGAACCTGTGTCTACCATCTCAGGACACACTGCTGATCTACCAGGAGGGAGAAGAAGTTACCCAACAGCTCTGGGTTTTATCCTAAAAGCTTTCGTGGGATCTCTTAGATAGAAAGTGAAAAATTCCTGAGAAGATTGCTGGCTGAGCTTGGGAACAGTACCCACCCCCTGGTGAAATGGCCTTGGCTGGGGTACCCTCACTTGTACCCGTGGGGATGGGGGGGCAGGCAGAAAAGGGTTTGCTGGAGTCGGGGAGATGGCCTGGGGCCCGTGAAGGTGGGTAATGTGGACAGGGGTTGGGCAGAGTCCCTTTCAGGGTGTGGAGAAACCTTGGTCTGTTCAAGGCCATTTAGCATCAAGAGATTAGCATGCATGGCTGATGAGATTAGTATGCATAGCTGCTGGCAGGGGAGAAAGTCAGAGATGAGTCAGCGGCCCACACAAAGGACCCTTAGAAAGAGACCAAAGAGACCCTGATGCTTTCTAGAGCTGCCTTGATAGTTCTAAAATGACTGCAGAGAAAAAGCAGGGCCAGGACCGCCTGCAGTTGGACAGGGTTTGGTTCATGTTGCTCAATCTCGGCACCACTAACCAGGATGGACAGGATGGTTCCAGGAACAGGGTGGGAGCACACGTGGACACTGTGTCCAGCCCCAGATGGACAGGCTTCCGATGGAGGGCTGGGACAGAGCTTTCACCTTCAAGGAACCCAGCATCCTTCTCCAAGGGCTGCCCGCCATCACTCATCCTCAAATCTGCTCACTAGTCCGTTCCCTGGACAAACGTCTCCTTGTCACCCCAGCCTGCAGCCACCTGGGGAGGAAGGGGGCAACCCGCCGGTGAGTGCACCCTGACCAGTGCTTACTCTCTCTTCATCTGGTTCCCTGAGAGCCCTCGCTGGGCCAAATCCATCCTTCCTGAAACAGCTGTGGTTGACGACATCCCACTGGATGACATTGTCCTCAGTTGAGGCTTACCCCTACTTGTTTACGTCAAAACACATGGCTGTGCTTTGTAAATCTGGAGTTTGGTGGTGATGGAAGGGGAAGACTTGGTTCTAATTCATGTGTTTGCAACTTACGATGTTATAGATCTATGCTGTGTTGTATCAGAGAGTGAAAATGGAAAACTCATCTCCATATTTTTCTAATCTGGGATGAAATATAAGCTCACTGAAGCTGTTTGGAGAATACAGGAAATTGTAAAGAAGAAAATCACTTATAGAATCACAGTTAATCACTATTAACATTTTGATGCATTTTCTCCATGACTTTATTCTTCAAGGAGTAATTTAGAGCAGCACTGGTTGAAGTCAACTGTGTGTATGAATCGCCTGGAGATTGTGCAGGAGTTCAGATTATGAATCAGAAGATTTAGGGTGAACCTGGGATCTCACAGGTCCGAGTTTCAGGTCATAGGTGTTCCTGGTCTAGGAAACTCACTGTTGCATAGGGAGGATGAGTGCTCAGACTTTATAATCCCGAAGTGCTGGTGAGCAGATTATTTGACCTTTCTTAGCCTCAGTTTTCTCATCTGTAAAATGGGGGCAGCATCAACCTTATAAAGACTTTGGGCTTCCCAAGAGGCTCAGTGATAAAGAATCCACCTGCCAATGCAGGAGATTTAGGTTTGATCCCTGGGTCAGAAAGATCCCCTGCAGAAGGGAATGGCAACAGACTCCAGTATTTTTGCCTGGGAAATCCCATGGAGAGAGGAGCCTGGTGTGCTGCAGTCCATGGGGTCAAAAAGAGTCAGACACATCTTCTCAATAAAACAACAACAAAGAATAAATGAAACAAAGTGTGCCCCGCTTCCCTGTTGCCTGGGCACATAGCAACTGCTCAATAAATTATAGCTAAATTAAAAATAAATGAACTATTTCCCAGAACACTAACTTCTGTGTGCAGCTGAATATCCTGCTCGCCTTCACTCAACATCACATGGCGAACAGTTTTATGCTCTTAAAAATTCTCTGAGAACATAAATTTTAATAGCTGTATTTTAATGACTCCCACTGTGTTGATGAGCCATAATTTATCTGAGCATTTAAGTTGTATATATAATTGTTTACTTGTGCATTTCTTATAATTTAATGAAACCCTATGAACATAGTAGCTGTTTTATGGGAGGGGAGGGTCCTAGATCTAAAAAAAAAAATAAATGTGTGCTATGCTTTTCTCCTCTGGAAAACAAGAGTTACAAGGCATTTTGAGAGAACAGCTGTAGCAACGTACAGGTCTCAGGAGAGGTGTTTTTTTTTTTTTTCCCAACTCTGAGTGTTCCTGGTACCCTTTTGTACTCTTGACAAACATTATAGAAGAACGGTTATGTTAAAAAAAAAAAAAGCCCCAGGTATTATAGCCTTAACTATACTAAGTAAGGGCTTCCAAGGTGGCTAAGTGGTAAAGAATCCACCTGCTAACGTAGAAGACGCTTGTTCCTTGGAAGAAAAGCTATTGGGCACCTACCCCAGGTTGGTAGGTGTCCAATATGCTACAGGAGATCACTGGAGAAATAACTCCAGAAAGAATGAAGGGATGGAGCCAAAGCAAAAACAATACCTAGTTGTGGATGTGACTGGTGATAGAAGCAAGGTCCGATGCTGTAAAGAGCAATATTACATAGGAACCTGGAATGTCAGGTCCATGAATCAAGGCAAATTGGAAGTGGTCAAACAGGAGATGGCAAGGGTGAATGTCGACATTCTAGGAATCAGCGAACTAAAATGGACTGGAATGGGTGAATTTAACTCAGATGACCATTATATCTACTACTGTGGGCAGGAATCCCTTAGAAGAAATGGAGTAGCCATCATGGTCAACAAAAGAGTCTGAAATGAAGTACTTGGATGCAATCTCAAAAATGACAGAATGATCTCTGTTCATATCCAAGGCAAACCATTCAATATCACAGTTATCCAAGCCTATGCCCCAACCAGTAACGCTGAAGAAGCTGAAGTTGAATGGTTTTATGAAGACCTACAAGACCTTTTAGAACTAACACCCCAAAAAGATGTCCTTTCCATTACAGGGGACTGGAATGCAAAAGTAGGAAGTCAAGAAACACCTGGAGTAACAGGCAAATTTGGCCTTGGAATACGGAATGAAGCAGGGCAAAGACTAATAGAGTTTTGCCAAAGGAACGCACTGGTCATAGCAAACACCCTCTTCCAACAACATAAGAGAAGACTCTACACATGGACATCACCAGATGGTCAACACCAAAATCAGATTGATTATATTCTTTGCAGCCAAAGATGGAGAAGCTCTATACAGTCAGCAAAAACAAGGCCAGGAGCTGAATGTGGCTCAGATCATGAACTCCTTATTACCAAATTCAGACTTCAATTGAAGAAAGTGGGAAAAACCACTAGACCATTCAGGTATGACCTAAATCAAATCCCTTAGGATTATACAGTGGAAGTGAGGAATAGACTTAAGGGACTAGATCTGATAGATAGAGTGCCTGATGAACTATGGATAGAGGTTCGTGACGTTGTACAGGAGACAGGAATCAAGACCATCCCCATGGAAAAGAAATGCAAAAAAGCAAAATGTCTGTCTGAGGAGGCCTTACAAATAGCTGTGAAAAGAAGAGAAGTGAAAAGCAAAGGAGAAAAGGAAGATATAAGCATCTGAATGCAGAGTTCCAAAGAATAGCAAGGAGAGATAAGAAAGCCTTCCTCAGCGATCAATGCCAAGAAATAGAGGAAAACAACAGAATGGGAAAGACTAGAGATCTCTTCAATAAAATTAGACATACCAAGGGAACATTTCATGCAATGATGGGCTTGATAAAGGACAGAAATGATATGGACCTAACAGAAGCAGAAGATATTAAGATGTGGCAAGAATACATAGAAGAACTGTACAAAAAAGATCTTCACGACCCAGATAATCAGATGGTGTGATAACTCACCTAGAGCTAGACATCCTGGAGTGTGAAGTCAAGTAGGCCTTAAAAAGCATAACTATGAACAAAGCTATTGGAGGTAATGGAATTCCAAATGAGCTATTTCAAATCCTGAAAGATGATGCTGTGAAAGTGCTGCACTCAATATGCCAGCAAATTTGGAAAACTCAGCAGTGGCCACAGGACTGGAAAAGGTCAGTTTTCATTCCAATCCCAAAGAAAGGCAATGCCAAAGAATGCTCAAACTACCGCACAATTGCACTCATCTCACATGCTAGTAAAGTAATGCTCAAAATTCTCCAAGCCAGGCTTCAGCAATACGTGAACGGTGAACTTCGAGATGTTCAAGCTGGTTTTAGAAAAGGCAGAGGAACCAGAGATCACATTGCAAACATCTGCTAGATCATCGAAAAAGCAAGAGAGTTCCAGAAAAACATCTATTTCTGCTTATTGACTATGCCAAAGCCTTTGACTGTGTGGATCACAATAAACTGTGGAAAATTCTTCAAGAGATGGGAATACCAGACCACTTGACCTACCTCTTGAGAAGCCTGTATGCAGGTCAGGAAGCAACAGTTAGAACTGGACATGGAACAACAGACTGGTTCCAAATAGGAAAAGGAGTACGTCAAGGCTGTATATTGTCACCCTGCTTATTTAACTTCTATGCAAAGTACATCATGAGAAATGCTGGACTGGAAGAAGCACAAGCTGGAATCAAGATTGTCGGGAGAAATATCAATAACCTCACATATGCAGATGACACCACCCTTATGGCAGAAAGTGAAGAGGAACTAAAATGCCTCTTGATGAAAGTGAAAGAAGAGAGTGAAAAAGTTGGCTTAAAGCTCAACATTCAGAAAACGAAGATCATGGCATCTGGTCCCATCACTTCATGGGGAATAGATGGGAAAACAGTGGAAACAGTGTCAGACTGCAGATGGTGACTGCAGCCATGAAATTAAAAGATGTTTACTCCTTGAAAGGAAAGTTATGACCAACCTAGATAGTATATTGAAAAGCAGAGATATTACTTTGCCAGCAAAGGTCTGTCTAGTCAAGGCTATGGTTTTTCCAGTAGTCATGTATGGATGTGAGAGTTGGACTGTGAAGAAAGCTGAGCACCAAAGAATTGATGCTCTTTAACTATGGTGCTGGGAAGACTCTTGAGAGTCCCTTGGACTGCAAGGAGATCCAACTAGTCCATCCTAAAGGAGACCAGTCCTGTGTCATTGGAAGGACTGATGCTGAAGCTGAAACTCCAATACTTTGGCCACCTCATGCAAAGAGTTAACTCATTGGAAAAGACCCTGATGCTGGGAGGGATTGAGGGCAGGCGGAGAAGGGGATGACAGAGGATGAGATGGCTGGATAGCATCACCAACTCAATGCACATGAGTTTGGGTGAACTCCAGGAGTTGGTGATGGACAGGGAGGCCTGGCGTGCTGCGATTCATGGGACTGCAAAGAGTAGGACACGACTGAGCAACTGAACTGAACTGATACTAGGTAAGGGCTTCCAAAGTGGTTAAGTGGTAAAGAATCCACTTGCTAACATAGAAAAGGCTTGCTCCATGGAAGAAAAGGTATGACCAACCTAGACAGCATATTAAAAAGCAGAGACGTTACTTTGCCAACAAAGGTCCATCTAGTCAAAGCTATGGTTTCTCCAGTAGTCATGTATGGATGTGAAAGTTGAACTATATAGAAAGTTGAGCACAGAAGAATTGATGCTTTTGAACTTGGTGTTGGAGAAGACTCTTGAGAGTCCCATGGACTGCAAGGAGATCCAACCAGTCCATCCTAAAGGAAATCAGTCCTGAATATTCATTGGAAGTATTGATGCTGAAGCTAAAACTCCAATAATTTGGCCACCTGATGCAAAGAACTGACTCATTTGCAAAGACCCTGATGCTGGGAAAGATTGAAGGCAGGAGGAGAAGGGGACGACAGAGCATGAGGTGGTTGGATGGCACTACCAACTTGATGGACATGAGGTGGAGGAAGCTCTGGGAGCTGGTGATGGACAGGGAAGCCAGGCGTGCTGTAGTCCATGGGGTCACAAAGAGTTGGACACGACTGAGCGACTGAACTGAACTGAACTAAATGTAGAAGACACAGGTGCAACCCTTGATTGAGAAGATCCCCTGGAGAAGGAAATGGCAACTCGGTCCAGTATTCTTGCCTGGGAAATCCTGTGGACAGAGGAGCCTGGCACGCTACAGCCCATGAAGTCTAAAAAGAGCCGGACACAACTCAGTCACTAAACAACAACATACTTAGTAACATTAAGGATTTTCAAACAAAGACAGTATTTTATGTCTTTGTTCCCAGTGGTGAAGAAAACAACTCTTGAGAAGAAAGTGAGCCAACGTGGGAAGAATCTTGACATTTTAAGAAAGAATTTCAGACATTTTAGGATCCTTTTGTAGCTGGAATTTTTAATTTTTTTTAAATTCATAGCAAAATAACTTATTTGCAAAGACAGTTTATGGAGTTTATATTAACCTTGAGAACCTTGTTTCTCTGGAATCTCCCTCAGCCATTTCCCTTTTTTAGCAACAGCTTTGACCTATAGCCGAGGATTCGTGATGATGGTTTTAGTTTCTTTGAGGAGGATTTTGCAAATGTCCTGAGTTCTGTTGACTGTGTGAGCCAGGAGGAGAGGGCTGGCTTGTGGGCTCCATTTGTTTGCCCTCAGAAGGGTGACCACAGCTGTGTCTGGGATCCTTACCAATCTTTCTGCTGCTATGCATGCCTGGCTGATGTGAATTAATCATTCACAAAGGGCCTGTGGGGAGGAATCTTTATTCCCCCCAGTTCAGTCCTTCTCTAGCTGCTGGTCCTCTCCTATGGAGGTGCACAAGCTCCATCTTGATGCAAGAAACATTGGTCCTCAGCTCTAGGCTTTCCAGGTGGCTTAGCAGTAAAGAATCCACTTGCCAGTTCAGGAGATGCAGGTTCGATCCCAGGGTCAGGAAGATCCCCTGGAGAAGGAAATGGCAACCCACTCCAGTATTCTTGCCTGGGAAATCCCAAGGACAGAAAAGCCTGAAGGGCTACAGTCCACGGGATCACAAAGAGTCTGACAGGACTGAGCAACGGAGCATACATGTTCACTCTTGAATGTGTCTCTTCTTGGTCCAACACACCCAGGATTTGATAAGGGCCCTAGAAACACAGGCCTTCCCGCCAAACCCTGCGTCTATCCCATGGGGTCCTCTCTGCTGGGTCACCTTCTGGAGGATTTACTGCAGACTGAACAATGATTTTGGTCTCCTCACGTGGACCCATGAGAAGCATATCATGCTTGGGTTCTGTTGAGGTTTGTTCTCTCCAGATTCCTGCAAGGAACATGAAGATCTTCACTTTTTTTGTTTTTCTCTCATTGATATTCAAGAGAAGTTTGGGCTTCCAACTCAGGTGAGCCTCAGAAATGTCGAACACAAGGTGGCACTTGCTGTGGGCTTGCCATCTGCCTCAACGTGGGTTAAGCCATGAGCCGCTGCAGCTGATGACCTCCAACACCCATGAAGGAGTTCAGGGTGGAGAGCAGAAATGAGGCCCTCTGTGCTCCAGGAAACTGGCAGGACAGGTCTGTAGGTAGTTAGATCTTCTCAGGAGCTGATTTTATGAGACCAGTTCTTGTAGCTCCTCATATCTAGAAAAGCACTGAAATCCTTCATGGTGATGACTGTTTCTCGTGACTAAGAGAAGGTTCACCAGACCAGGAGAAACCTTCCATGAAAATACGTGTTTGGCTGCATGGACCCCCCTTCACCAAAATCACATACATATTGTCCATCCCCCTGCCTCTTTGGAGCAGGGTCTCTCAGAGCTGTCTGAGCTGCTGTCTCCCGGGCAGCACTCCTCATATTGCCCCAAATACAACTTCACTCCCAACTTTCAAGTTGTGCATTTTTAAAATGTTGACAGAAATAAGCTGTTTTTCAGTGTTTTACCTCCAATAAACCATTACAAATTCATCTACTTGATGCTATTTATTTTTTACCAGTAACCATGTTGATCCTGGCGGCATTGCCGGGACAAATATTATTTCATTGATTTTTAACATCTGTCCACGTGAAATCTGATATTCAAATTCACCGGGTCCTGTTCCCTGGGACACACTCCTGTGCCCGGGGGACAGTGCGTTCACGCCTGGGAGCAGCAGCAGCAGTTTCACACCTCCTGTGCGCTTGCCTTTCTTTTCTGAACTGATGCATGCTTGCTCTAACACATGTAAACAACAGCACAATAAAGGAACAAAGAAATGTCCTCCCTCTTCCTCTCTGCTCTCTCGCCCACCACCTTGGGCCCCAGCTCCCACTGCAGGGCCTGCTAGGGTGCCCTGTTCTAGAAGGGTTCTGTTCCTTGCTGTCATTGGCAGCTGTCCAGAGTTGCAGAAATCTGACATCCTTTTTCTCTTAGAAGCAAAACATGTTTCTTTCAGTTCAGTTCAGTCACTCAGTTGTGTCCAACTCTTTGCAACCCCATGAACCGCAGCATGCCAGGCCTCCCTGTCCATCACCAGCTCCCGGAGTTTACCCAAACCCATGTCCATTGTGTCGGTGATGCCATCCAGCCATCTCATCCTCTGTCATCCCCTTCTCCTCCTGCCCTCAATCTTGCCCAGGATCAGGGTCTTTTCAAATGAGTCAGCTCTTCACGTCAGGTGGACAAAGTATTGGAGTTTCAGCTTCAACATCCCTCCAATGAACACCCAGGATTGATCTACCTTAGGATGGACTGGTTGGATCTCCTCGCAGTCCAAGGGACTCTCAAGAGCCTTCTCCAACACCACAGTTCAAAAGCATCAATTCTTCAGAGCTCAGCTTTCTTTATAGTCCAACTCTCACATCCATACATGGCTACCGGGAAAACCATAGCCTTGACTTGACTGACCTTTGCTGGCAAAGTAATATCTCTGCTTTTTAATATGCTGTCTAGGTTGGTCATAACTTTCCTTCCAAGGAGCAAGCGTCTTTTAATTTCATGGCTGCAGTCACCATCTGTGGTGATTTTGGAGCCCAGAAAAATAAAGTCAGCCACTGTTTCCACTGTATCCCCATCTATTTGCCATGTTTCTTTCATGAATGTGGTAGTCAGTAACCGCAGCCATGCATTTCTATATCTCTTGGATGAACGTGACTCAGCACATGTATCCTTGGCAAGAACCCTTGGGACCAAGAGAAGGGTGGACCACACACCTGAGGGCACCTGCCAGTGAAAGGCTCTTTGGAGGGTGGCTGAGTGGGGCAGTGGTCACTTCACATCGTCCACCACGTGTCCTAAGAAAGGAGACTCGTGACCAGGTCCTATGACCTGGTCATGAATGGACCTTGTATCCATTTAGTTACTACCCTATGGGTCATGTGTTTCCTGGTGGCTCAAAGAGTCTGCCTGCATTGCGGGAGACCCAGGTTAAGTCCCTGGATTGGGAAGATTCCCTGGAGAAGGGCATGGCAACCCACTCCAGTATTCTTGCCTGGAGAATCCCATGGACAGAGGAGCCTGGCGGGCTACAGTCCATGGGGTCGCAAAGAGTCGGACATGACTGGGTGACTTTCACTTTCACTCTGTGGGACATCTGGTCATCCCCCAACCCCAGCTCTGCCAGAAAGGACAGTGCTTGTCCCTGAACCCTCAGTGGCAGGCCCTGAGACCCAGGGGAGCCAGTCCTAGGTGGGAAGGAGCCGGGTCACAAACTGCTGGTGGCGCTCTGCTCTAGAACCTGGTGGTCATCCCTCGAAGGACCCACGTGCACCAGGTCTGAGGCTTTTAACGTGGTTTCTCCATGGAGTGCTTGCCTGCTTGACCCGTTGAATGGAGTTTTATAAGAGGCCAGGTTTTAGGAGGCATCACTCAAGGGTGTCTTTACAAATTATGAATGTGAGACATGTTGCTTCTAAAGGAACTTTGCCTCCCGCCATGGAAAAAGCCTGTCTGTGGACTTAAACACAACCTTCCCTTTCATTAATAGGAACTACCCTTTTTATCCAGAAGTCTACATACAGTGAAAAGTGAAAGTGTTAGTCACTCAATTTTGTATGACTCTTTGTGACCCCTTAGCTCTCCAGGCTCCTCTGTCCAGGGGGTTCTCCAGGCAAGAACACTGGAGTGGGTTGCCATTCTCTTCTCCAGGGGGATCTTCCCGACCCGACCCAGGGACTGAACCCGGGCCTCCTACATTACAGGTGGATTCTCTACATACAGAAAGGATACCAAAAGGCAAAGGGAAGAATTGATGAGTTATCATACATTAATTTTCTACGAAGAAAGCTTTAACTGTGGTAAAATACACATAACATAGGCATTTTAAGTGGGAGTTTCAGTTGTGTTAAGAATATTCACATTGTTGTGCAGCGATCACTGACATCCATCTCCAAAATTTATCTTCGCAAACTGAAGCTGCCCTGGTTAAGCACTTACTCCCCATGCCCTGGCAGCCTCCGTCTGCTTTCTGTCTCTATGAATTTGGCCCCTCTAGATGCCTCATGTAGGTGGGATCATGAGACTGGCTTATTTCACTTGGAAGAGTTCCTCCAGGTTCATCTATGTTGGAGCCTGGGTCAGAATTTCCTTCTTTTCAATGCTGAGCAATATTTCATTATATCTAGAGACCACATTTTGCTTGTTCTTGCTTCTGCTGCTGGACACTTCCGTTGATTCCACTTTTTGGCCACTGTGAATCGTGCTACTATGAACACAGGTGTGCAATTGTCTCTTGGAGACCCTGCTTTTCATTCTTTGGGGGTACATACCCAGAAATGGAATTGCTGGATAATACAGTAGTTTTATTTTAATTCTTTAGGAACTTTTATATCATTTTCCAAAGTGCCTGAACCCGTCTACAATCCCACCAACAGTGCACAGGGGTGTGTCCCTCTCTGTGCTCACCAGCACTTGCTGGTCTCTGTCTTTTGATAGAGGACACGCAAATAGACATACAGTGATATCTCATTGTGGTTTTAATTTTCATTCCCCTAATGATTAGTGATACTGAGCATCTTTTCATGCGCTCATTGGTCAACTGATATATCTTCTCTGGAGAAACATCTATTCAAGTCCTTTACCCATTTTTAATCAGGTACTTTTCTTGTTGTTATTGGGCTGTTGGAGCTCTTCACATATTCTGGATGTTAACCACTATCAAACACATGATTTGCAAATACTGTCTCCTATCCCATAAGCTGCTTTTTCACACTGTTGATTGTGTCCTCTGATACACAGAAGCTTAAAAGATTTTTTGATATGGACTGATTTATCTATTTTTTCTTTTTTGCTTATTGTACATTTTTAAGAAGTAAAACTTCTTTTGGTTAAAATACCAAAGGACCAGATGGACATGAGAAAGCATCTCATGTTGACAGATCTCCCTGATGTTGCCACGGTAACTGGGAAACCGCCCTCTGGTTGGGGACGGGAAGCCCATGTCTGCTTCTGACTCTCTGAGGGAGGGGCAGCCTTCAGCTAACATTCCTTTCTCGCCACAGAGTCCACAGGCGCAGCAATCATAACAGCCCTGGGCTCAGTGGTGGGACTCTTCAGGGGCAGGTGGCCACTTGTTTCACAACCACAGACACCTGGCCCAGGGGAACATGGCCCTGCTTGTTACATATTATTTCCATATATCTGTGCACACCAGACACACACACACACACAACCCCCCACACACATTCAGGCGCAGATTATATTCTTTTGCTCTTGCAACGTAAATGTGACCAGATATTCCTGGCATTAATTATTATAAAAATTTTGAAAGTTACATTTCTACATTGTATAGATCATGTTTCTATCAAAACGAAAATTCTATCCAAAACTGCAGTTCTACTTCCAAGATTTATTTTAGTAAGCTTTCTAAGACAACTAGTTTTCTGCTCAGATCATAGAAAAAAGGTCCCCACAGACACCCTGGGAGCTCTAGGTTCTGTCTTTGCTAGTGTTTCCTCTTTTCTCTGTCCTCCCTTCCTCCACGCTCTGTGTCTTGCAATGGCATCAGCTCTGTGTTATTGTTCAAATCTGAATCTCCATCCGGGATGGCTCTCAATCTGCACTCCGAGTTGAGGTGACTTAAATAGGCGCTACTGGTAAGGAACCCGCCTGTCAGTGCAGAAGACGTGAGAGATGTGGGTTCAGTCCCTGGATCGGGAAGATCCGCTGGAGGAGGAAATGGCAACACGTCCCAGTATTCTTGCCTAGAGAATCTCATGGACAGAGGAGTCTACTGGGCTACAGTCCATGGGTCACAAGGAGTCAGACAAGACTGAAGTGACGGCACAAATAGCCAAAGAACTTGGCTGGTCCACAGCCACTTGCCCCTCAGCACATCAAAATGGGGTTAGCCTCCTCCCCTCATTCTAAGCGCTCCACTTCCATTGATCCACAGCTCTGTAGGTGGCACGCTATGCCTCTGGGCGCTTCACGAGGATTTAACTGTTCTCTAGAGTCCCCATCCACCACTGTAAAAGGTGCCACTTCTGGAAAGTCAATGCAATTTCTAGAAAATTCCTGGCATCTGCCCTCCCCATCACTATTCCCAAATCATGACCTCTTTCCTAACAGGTGAAAGTGAAAGGCACTCAGCCATACCCTACTCTTTGCGACCTCATGGACTATAGAGTCCATGGAATCTCTGGGCCAGAATCCTGGAGGGGGCAGCCTTTCCCTTCTCCGGTGGATCTTCCCAACCCAGGGATCAAACCCAGGTCTCCTACACCACAGGCAGATTCTTTCCCAGCTGAGCCACTGGGGAAGCCTCATAGCTTCCCTAATAGATGGTCCACTTGTTCTCTGCCTCCGGCTTCTCTTCCTCCTCTGTCTCTCCCACCATCATACGCACAACCAGCAGCTTACTAAGACCCCAGTATGCAGCCCCGATTTTATCACTGAGCTGAAAACATCCCGCTGTCTTTCATCCCTCCCCAAGAAAGGCTCAAACCCCTTTTATCCAGTTGTCAGAGTACTGCTCAGGTGAAAGATGGAGGAGATAAAGTAACCCCTTCTCTTCACAGGGCTGGGGTAAGAACAAGCTGGGGTGACATGAGGGTGTCAAGAAAGTCTAAACCAAAATGCAGAAGTATAACCGGACCACTGTACCGTACACCTGAAACGAATACAACATCGTAAAACGACTCTATTCCAATTTTTCAGAAAGTCAGCTGAAATCCCCAGCAGGCTCCTCGTCCCACAGCGTCAGCTCTGCTCCGTTTGCTTTTCTTTGGAAGATACAAAAACACTTTGCAGTTAATGTTCAAACACATTAGAAAACAAAACCCAAAAGGCAGTGGGCAAGCCAGTGAGATGACCTCAGCTGTGTTTTAGTAAATTCAGGGGTGAGAGGAGCATGGGGGTGTTTGGAAGGCAAGAGACCAGAGTTAATCAACAGATTCAATTAGCCAGAACCACGGTCGGCCAGCCATCTGCTTGGCCAAGGTTTTTTCCTGCCTTTCAGCTTTAAAGGGCTTCCCTGGAGTTTCAGCCGGTAAAGAATCTGCCTTCAATGCAGGAGACCCAGATTTGATCCCTTGGTCGGGATGATCCCCTGAAGAAGGGAATGACTACCTACTCCAGTACTCTTGCCTGGAGGATCCCATAGACAGAGGAGCCTGGCAGGTTATAGTCCATGGGGTCACAAAGAGTTGGACGCAACTGAGCGACGAACACTTTCATTTTCCTGCTTTGAAATGATGCTCTTTGAAATGATGGACCCAGGAGTTACTCTGCAGAGCGGAAGGACTGATTTTGTCTATTTGGCAAAACAGGGGCCTAAACTGAGGGTGACTGGGCTATTTGCTCTGTAAGGAAGAAAGGATGAAATGCTTTGGTAGTTTAACCACATTGCTTACCTCTCCACTTTCCATTTGATCAGTTGCCATATGTCCCATATGTCCTGAAAGTGTGTGAGTTGTAAGAAAGTCGAACGAGCCTTGTGCTCAGGAAGGAACACCACTTTTACTAGTTCGCGTGTTAAAACAATCGTGAAGTACATGGGCTGCCATAGACATATCATGTAGAAGCAATTGCTTACGGGTTATGGGGCAATAACATTTCTTGTGTTTCCCATGTCTGTTATATTATTTATTTCATCATTATTTATTGCTAGGAGTTCTAAAGCAATTGTTTCCTGGAATCTATGCAGCTTTAAGATTCTGGGTACAGACATGCTTTACTGGCTAAGGAATGGAGTCATGCAGTTCTCCAAAGCCAGTGGCCAGAAGTTGAAATCATGGCCAGGAAGAGCAGCTCCCCAGAGAACAGAAATACTATGCACACACCCTTGGTAACTGATGTAATGGATTTTAAAAGTGATAAAATTTTTTTAAATATTGGGAAGTTTTGCAATCACCCATGCCTTAAGCCATGTACTTGGTATCTATGACTATTTGGCTGCAGGTATTGTTAATAAATCTTTCGACTCTGTCATTCTGAGATCTATGTTGTCAGAGCCGTAGTTTCCACTAAGAAGGTTGGCCAGTGAGGTCCAGATTTTTCAGATAAAGTCCACCTCATCCATCCATTGACACATTCACTGAACAAACATTTTCAGAACTCCCAATACTGAGAAAGCCCCCAAAACTGGTGATTCTTTTTTTTTTTTTGAGGAACATGTGGTAATTAAGTGTTGAATGCAACTGCTTGGCAAAAATTATTGGCTCTCTCTGCTCTAAAGAAATAGAGCGCATGTCTGGGAATTACAGAGCACTTGGGGCAGAGAGTGTGGGGAGATTAAGTCTCAGTCGTAGGTATAAGCAGTCCAGCTCTCAACCTGGAGCTTGTAGGATATATTTCTCTTTATGCTCAGTCTCTCAGTTGTGTCCGACTCTTTGCAACCCAGGACTGCAGCACGCCAGGCTCCTCTATAACATGGAATTCTTCAGGCAAGGATACTGGAGTGAGTTGCCATTTCCTTCTCCAGGGACTCTTTCCAACCCAGGGATTGAACCGGTATCTCTTGTGTCTTCTGCATCGGCAGGCAGATTCTTTACCACTGAGCCACCAGGGAAGGCCAGAATAGGTCATGCAAGGCATTGTGACCTCTTTCTTGCTCTCCCCCATGGTTCATGGGCTCTGGCGGAAGCCAACTGCCATGCCGTAAGGATGTTCAAACAGCCCTATGGAGAAGCCCATGGGTAAGAAACTGAGATCTCCTGCCCATAGTCTTGTGAGTGAGCCACCTGGGAAGTGGATCCTTAGGCCCAGTCGGTGCTTAGATGACTGTAGGCCCAGCTGACACCTTGACCCTAATCTCATGAGAAGCTCTGAGCCACAAGCACCCAGCTGGTCCAATTCCAAATTCCTGACCCACAGAAACTATAGCATAATAAATGTCTATTGTTTTAAACCACAGTTTTGAGGTCATTTGCTGTATGTATAGCAACAGATCATTAAAACAACAAGCTATTTCAGAATCTCCCACTCAAAAGAAAACACATTATTTTGTGCTTTGATAGCATTTGAAACTGTCTTATCTAATCAGGATCCCACACCACCCGGTGGGACAAGATGAATAAGGTCTGATTCCAATGACCACATCCTTGGGATTACCCTCTGTCCCTTTTTAAGACCTTCTTCAGAGTTACCAAGGAGCTCCAGTTCAATCTTCTTCAGTGAGCTGAGAATCTGACTCACAAACGAGGCCAGATAGGTAAATTTCAAGTGTAGTTTCATTAGCCCACTCAGTTCTATCTTCTGGGTGTGAGCACTTTCATGCTTTCTCTCAAATTCCGTCTCTCTTATCTCCTTTGGCCGCTGTTCCTCACAAGTATTGCCCGATGTTTCCTGGCTTCTGACCAAGCTAAGTCTTCCCTCCCACCGTTTCTTTACCTCTTTATTTAAACAGTGTTCACGTTCCTTGTCTAATGGTCCTCTGGGCTTTCCAAATGTCATCTACAAATTGGCACTTGCCATCTACCTCTACAAGGGTTAAATCACGTGCTGCTGCAGCTGTTGACCTTCAACACCCCCTGAAGGGAGTTCAGGGTGGAAAGCAGAAACGAGATACTTTGTACTTGGGGAAAAAGTTGGCAAAGTAGGTCTTCAAGTAGTTAGATATTTTCAGGGGCTGATCTTATGAGTCCAATTCTAGCATCAGCTCGTACCTAGAGAAACACTGAAGTTCTCCATGGTGATGTCTGCTCCTCCTGACTAGCAGCAACCTAATGCAAAAATATGTGCTTGATTGCATGTACTACCCACCCCTTCACCAAAATCACATACACACTGACCTTCCCCTTACCTCTTTAGAGCAGCTTCTCAGAGCTATCTGGGGCGCTGTCTCCTGGACTGCAGTCCTCATTTTGCCCCAAACGAAAGGTAAGTTTCAACTCTCATGTTGTGCATTTTTTTAAAAAAGTCAGAATAATCTTCAAAATCCTCATACCAGTGTCTCCCCTCACTTGAGAGACCCAGCCAACAGCCGGCTGCTCACCCACGATCCCTACCATGCCTGGTTCTTGACAGGATGCTCACTGCTACTCCCATAGGCCAGACGTTTGTATCAGTCAGAAGCAGAAAACTACATGCAGTAACAGATGAGCCCAAAGTGTCAGTGGAACAAAAAGCGTTGCTTTTGTTTGTTTGTCCCCTCCACTCGGGCTACATGTCCATCACTGATTGGTTGGGACATGGGCTTCTCTCTGTCTCATGGACCGAGGATGAATGAAGCTCCATCTTGATGTTTCCATGATTGGCAATGCAGGAAAAGGGTATGCTGAAATAACACATTTGCTCCTAAAGCTTCTCCCTGGAGGTGAAATGAGCTTCTCTGACCACATTTCATTTGCCAAAGCCAATCACATGGCCACAGCAAACTTCAAAGGAAGTAGGAAAAAAAAAGAAATGTAATCCTAATAAGTGCCTGGAAAACCAAGAATTGTGGACATTTGATGTATCAGTGGTGTCTGCCACAATGCTTTTGATCCATGGCCCGTCCAACCCCTTTGTAAGCCCTCTGGTTCTGCAAACAATTGGGTAAGATTCTTTAGTTGCAATAGATAGAAATATAGTTCAAGTTGGCCTCAGAAAAAACAAATTCATTGGCTTAATAGAACTGCAAGTCCCAGTGGGAGCTGAATTTAACTTTAGGGGAAACTCGTTCCAGATATTCAGGCCATGTTGTCAGAAGCTGGTTTCCATCTCTTGGTTCTGCTTTCATCTGTGTTGGTTTCATTCTCAGATAGGGTCTCCCAAGGATGGAAGCTCCAGGTTTACAACAGGTAGAGAGGCTCTTTCTTGGGAAATTCGGCAAGTGTCTCAGGGCTGGCACTCAAGTTGGCTGGCTGGTTTGGGTCAAGGAACATACATCCCAAATGGCTCACTCTGTTTGAACAGCTGTGACCTCTTGTTATCCAGGATGATATCACGATCTAAATCATGTGACCTCACTTTTCCTGCCAGCCCTTCCCACTGTGGCCTCTGCTCCACCAGAACCCAGCTCAGCTTTGCACTGGGTCAGCTTTGGTAGCAGTCAGAGAAGCACAGTGTCTCCAGCTCATCAAGTCCTGGACAACAGGGATGAAGCCAAGAACCTGAGGGTGATCTTTTCCTATTTAGCAGGTACTTCATTTTCTCAGGGTATCAGGAGTAGATAGATTCACATATAAGCCCCAAGTCTTTTAGAAAACCAAGTCCAAGAAAATTAATAAAAAAATCATCACTCTGATGAAAATTCATGCCCCTCACTCTTCTAGCATTTTAAGATGGAGACAGAATTCTCCTTTGAAAATAAGCAAAACTGGAAAAATAAGCAAATAATTAGGATGGAGAGATAGTGCTGGTCCAGTTTTAGCCACTTATACCCATGAGGTCATTGCTTCTGTTAAGCCTGTGGTCCATGTGAAAACTCTGGCATAACTAACACTTTCTATAAAAGGAGGAAGATGGAACATCTCCTTCAACCTCAGACTTGTGCGCTGGATAAATGACAAAAATTTAGAAATGACTTTCAAGTAGATGGTTTATTAGCCTCTGGAGAGGGAAGATGGTTGTTTGAAGCCAGTGGGAGTTCAATAACTGCTGATCAGGCAAGATTAGTTTCATTTCCTTGTTTTGACAAGGAACTCGGGCTCACACAGCTGAAGCCATCTGTAGACACAATATATCTGGATCGAAACAACATTTTGGGGAAAGTTTCTCATGATCTCCTCTGGATTTGTAAGCTGGGGCATCACCTTAGATGGGGACGGGATTAATGGGTACTCTAAAATGGGGCTGATGGCTCTCAAATTAGTGGGTAACCCCCAGCTTTCCAAAGGGCTCTATCATTTATACTCTGCAGTGAAATATTTCCATCCATCATTTATATGACACTGATAGCACACTGGGCATTATTATTAATAATGTTAATATTTCTTATTAATAAAACAGTGACAAGGGCAACCACAACCCCCGATAACCGTCTTGAATGCTCACGGCATCCTGGGCACTGTGCCCAAATCTCCATGTGGATTAAATTATGCGCTATAATCCAGGAAAGCAGGAGCCCTGATTTTCCCATTTTCCTGAGGAAACAAATGCTGGGGCTGGGGCAGGGGAAGTGGAGGGGTGGGGAGGACAGCTAAGTTTCTTTCATATTCAAGAGGGTCCCATCTAAGGGGCAAGGGCCTCAGCAGCTGGAGGCTCACTGCAGATGTCACAGCAGCCTCCCCCTGAGAGCACTCGTCCTGACCCAGGAAAAATCTGCCTGGTTTTAGGAAGAGCTCCCTGCCCTGAAGCTCTCTTGGGAGTCCCTTGGACTGCAAGATCAAACCAGTCCATCCTAAAGGAAATAAACCCTGAATATACACTGGAAGGTTTGATGCCGAAGCTGAAGCTTCAATACTTTGGCCACCTGATGTGAAGAGCCAACTCATTAGAAAAGACCGTGATGCTGGGGAAGACTGAAGGCAAGAGAAGGGGATGACAGAGAATGAGATGATTGGGTGGTATCACCTACTCAATGGACATGAGTTTGAGCAAACTCCAGGAGATGGTGAAGGCTGGATGGTGAAGGCTGAGGTAAAGCCTGTCATGCTGCAATTCATGAAATCTCAAAGAGTTGGACACGAGTTAGCGACTGAACGACAACAATGGTTTTTCCAGTAGTCATCTACGGATGTGAGAGCTGGACCATAAAGAAGGCTGAGCGTTGAAGAATTCATGCTTTTGAATTGTAGTGCTGGAGAGGACTCTTGAGAGTTCCTTGGACTGAAAGGAGATCAAACCAGTCAATCCTAAAGGAAATCAACCCCGATTATTCATTGGAAGCACTGATGCTGAAGCAAGCTCCAATCTTTTGACCACCTGATGCGAAGAGCCAATTCATTGGAAAAACCCCTGACGCTAGGAAGGACTGAGGGCAAAAGCAGAAGAGTGTGGCAGAGGATGAGATGGTTGAGTGGCATCACCAACTCAATGGACATGAATTTGAGCAAACCCTGGGAGATAGTGGAGGACAGGGAAGCCTGGCATGCTGCAGTCCATGGGGCTGCAAAGAGTCGGACATGACTGAGGCCGAACAACAACCCACTCCTGGGGATGGGGGCTTGGCAAGTGATGGGCGGGTGTCAGAGCCTGCTACAGAAGCTGAGCCTCAGAGCAGCACCTCATCCCAGGGAGAGCACTGGCTGCAGGCTGCACAGTCACAGGAACAGGCAGGGAAGCCTGAGCTGAAGGGGGGCATCTGGACGGCCCCAACTCCAGGTGGTTCCTCAAGGATGCTGGGCTTGGGCTGTTGGAGTGAGTCCTGACCCCACACCCTGACGTCAGGGGAGGATGTGAGTTTCGTGTCAGTTAAACCCTCATGGTTCTCTGCAAGAAAGATAAAACATGATTACAAGTTAGGTAAGTATTCATTTACACTTGAAAAGAAATCATGGCAAGCCACAAATTTTGAAAAGCTGATATATAAACATAAGTTACAAAATCCAAGAAAGCAACTTGGTTTATGATTCTTGGAATTACAGTTAATATATTTTATTAACTGCCTACCTTCACTCTATCATACAGTCCCCTTCCATTTGGCTGCATATTCTTTAATCACTTCTGTATTTAATCATAATTCTGAATTATTGCTTTTTACAGAGAGACTAGCAGTCGGCTCAGTCCTTCCTTTGGCAGCGTTGGTCAAAATTAGTTTTATATTTTGATGGTCTAGGTACATGTCTTTCAGCTCTGCAACCTGTTGTTAGTGATGGGACATTAGGGGACAAATACTAGAAACTCAAGTAAATTGTAGAATTGTTGAGCTTGGAAAAGTAGTTGTTGAAATTCTTTCCTATTCAGTTTCATGGCATTTCTGCATTTCTAGCCCTCAGGATTCTCTGTGTTGGTGACACTGGTAATCAGTTTGCCGCAATCCAGATGTTAGCATGCTCCATGCGCAGTTAGTGGGTGATAGGATTCACAGAAGCTATACCTAAACCTGGATGGTGACCAACAACATAACTGTACATGGAATTGGGCACAGACCACAGACAGCTATCCCAAGACCTGGAACTAATCAGTTTCCCAGCTTAACTTGCCCTGATATGGATCTTCAAATTCCCTGGGCCCTCTCCTCCACCAGCTGCAGGAGAATGAAGAGGAAGTTGGATGGAAAAGAGACGGTGGGCTTAACCAGTAGTGATCCACATACATCACTCTGCAAAATGCACACAACAGATTCCCATGGGGACACATGGCTAGGCTCCTCTCAGGGCCCTTAAACTGAGGCTCTGTCCTCTTCATAATCAATCCTGCCGATGGGTGTGGGAGCACTCGTGGGTGCAGCCCCAGCCAGGGGAGGTTGTGGTGAAGGTGCTCATCCCAGTGTCTGGGGAGCTGAGCAGATGCTAGGACTGGTTGCTGGCAGGTGTGGTGTGGAGGGGATCCCTGGCAGGCAGGGCTGGTCTAGATCACATCTGAGGTCTCTACCACCCCTAAGACATGAGATGCCCTGTAAAATCCATTCACTGACCTCTAGAGCCAAGCAGTACAAATAGAATCCAGCCCTCTATTGATCACAGTTCTCCAACATTTGAAACTCCCTTCATTGTGTGCCAATCTGAGCCTCAGCAGACAGGGACCCCCACAAGGTCTCCCGTGGAACCAGGAAGGCTCGATCCAGCTCTGAGACCTTGACAGTCTTGGATGCCCATCCACGGAATAGTGCGCACCCTCCAAACGGGAATAGAGAGGGTGGAAGGACATGGCTCACATTTATTTTTAACTCTGTTGGGTGAAGAGGCCAGAGAGAGGGAGGGTACAGAGGCAGGAGGGACTGGGATAGCAAGGGAGCAGGACCTAGAAGAGCAGGGTTCTTGTCTAGAGGAGATCGGGCTTCCTTAGCTTTTGAGAATGTGTTAGTTGCTCAGTCGTATCTGACTATTTTGTGATCCCATGAACTGTAGCCTGCCAGGCATGTCTGTCAATGGAACTCTCCAGGCAAGAATACTAGAGTGGGTAGCCATTCCCTTTTCCAGGGGTTCATCCCCACACAGATTGAACCCACGGTCTCCTCTGTTGCAGGCAGATTCTTTACCATCTGAGCCACCAGGGAAGTCCTTATCTTGTTCTAATTTGGCTTCAGAAGAAGCACCACCATTGGAGCTGATGCCCAGTTTCCTAAGCTCACACATGGAAGCGTATGTTTTGTCAATGGAGCTACAACTTGGGTTAAAGATATACTAACTCTGTGAGCTCATTTTCCACCAACGTATCAATGATTGATTTATTTACTTACCTACCTTTTCCCCCAAATGATTTTAGGTGATGTTCGCAAAATGGATTTGTGAATCAGGGGAAAATGAATACAAAAGTATGCGCTAGGACTGGGGACATCACAGTTGGGGAGAATCAAGGTGACAGAAAAACGATATAGACCCAAAGGTATTAGCCTGATCAAAGAAGGCACAAATTTGGATCTGATGGTCCTGATAGCCAAAGCAAAAACACAAACATGAATCGGTTATCAGATCTCAGTGTTCTTGAAAAGAAAACAAATGAGTCCCTTAGGGAGGCAAATGTCTCCTGATGTGTGTGTGTGTGTGTGTGTGCATGTGTGTGTGTGTGACTGTACATGTGTGTGCCTATGTGTGCACTGCCATTTCTTACATCAGGCTTCTTAAGTGATTTGATGCACAGCGTCCTCAAGAGCTCAAGCCTCTTTCTTCTGATGCCACTGTGCCTATGCAGAGAATCTGATGGTGCAAATCCATGGCAGGGAAGGGAACGAGATGATAAGACACACTTCATGCAGAAAACTCTGGAACCCATGGAAACCTAGATGGACTCTGTGCCCTTTCACAACAGGAATGTGGATAAGAGTTGCTGTGGATGTGGATAATTGTCTTTGAAAGTGCACTAAACCTTTGGTGTTACTGGTTGAGGGCAGACTCAGGTATCTCAGAGGGTTTATCAGATGGTCATGTTGCATGTCTGTTTTGGGGAACTGAGACTTTAAACCAAAATTTTCCGGTAGAAGAAAACTGAAGGGAGGGGAGATTGGGAAAACGTTAAGAATGAGTGGGTTTCCCAAAGTTTTGTTCCATACAGAACACTGGAGTAACTATTTTAGCTGGGAATTTTTTTGTGGTAGGATTCTCATCAGGCCAAAGGGGGAAAAAAACCTCAGTTATATTCCCATAACACCATTTTGATGCTGTATGATTTCTCAGTGAAGCCAGCAAGAGGAAATCATTGCCAAATGTACCCTTCCATTGCCCTCTACCATGACATTTTTTGGAGAAGTTCTGCTAGAATGAAGATTGGAGTTAAGACAAGTTGCTATCATGCTCCAATCTCTGGCAATGGTTACCTAGCAGGACTGGGTTCCCCACTGACTCCCAACTCATGATAGTACAGCTGTGAGGCCCATGTAAGAGGAGCTTGTCTGAAGCTTTCCCAGGCAGGAGGGTAGGCAGTCAGTGCTGCCCAAAGCCATTTTAATGATAAGGTCCTGTTTTATACCATGTGAAATTATAGCTTGATTTGCCCAGATTCATGCAACCGTGTTTAATACAGATCAGAAAATCAATCTGGAATATTCACTGGAAGGACTGATGCTGAAGCTGAAGCTCCAATCATTTGGCTACCTGAGGCAAAGAGCTGACTCATTGGAAAAGTCCCTGATGCTGGGAAATATTGAAGACATGAGGAGACGGGGATGACAGAGGATGAGATGGTTGGATGGCATCACCGACTCAAGGGGCATGAGTTTGAGCCAGCACCGAGAGGTGGTGAAGGACAGCAAGCCTGGCCTGCTGCAGCCCATGGGTCACAAAGTGTTGGACATGACAGCAACTGAACGGCAACAAAGGCTTGAACAAATCTTGGAATCCGCTGAGCGTGCACACTGCTTACCCTGCAGCCTGGCTGGGTCCTCAGTGAAAGCCTGGGTACAGGTCCCTGAGGGCTACAAACGTTGTATTGTTTATTAACAATTCTTTAAATGCGTCCTGAGTGTAGGCAGGCTGAGATAGAACCGCTGGAACCACATGGAAACCCTGCAATCTTGACCCTCAGTCCAGATGCTTCACTTGTTTTCTCTGTGACAAAGGTGCTTTGTAGCCAGTCTTTGCTCAAAGCCTTCATTACGGGTTTGACATTTATCCCAATAGAATTTTTAACAGTTACATTTAATTCATTCTTCTTCTCCCTTTCATATTTCCTTGAAAAACAATGAACCATCTCCATCTTTTCAGAGGGAATAGTTGCCCATGATTTTGGAAGAGAGCAGGTTTTGTGCCAAGTTTAGAAGCTCACGTGACTCCTATTATGCCTTATTTGGGGCAGCTTCCTGAGCTGCCAGGATTATCTAGAAGCATATCACGGGCAATCTGCATGTCTTGTCCAGGGACCCACTGTAATGCCTGCAGCTCATTTTCATAATGTCCTACTCACTACAGAGTTTGCACCCTAAGCAAGTCCCCTCAATTAACTTAGACTGCACTGTATGCTATGCCCAGCATGCCCGTCCCCAGGGGCTGAGATGAAGAGGTACGCATGACTGACCCTGACTGTCATTAACGTGTGAAACATAGAATTAGCTCTGCCTGTGTCTCACGACAGCTTATCAGGTTATGGGCTGAATTGTGTCCCCTGCAAAGGGCACCTCTGAATATGACTTAATTTGGAAATAGGGTCTTCATAAAGGTAGCCAAGTTCAAATGGTGAGCCCTGATCCAGGGTGGCTTATATGACTGCAGTCCTTGTGAAAAGGAGATATCCGGACCCAGAGACAGACTCACACAGAGGCAGGACTATGTGGAAAGCCACAGGGAGGATGCTATGG
The DNA here is from genome assembly GCF_014754425.2 of Oryx dammah. Lineage (NCBI taxonomy): Eukaryota > Metazoa > Chordata > Mammalia > Artiodactyla > Bovidae > Oryx > Oryx dammah. The sequence continues at coordinate 114,092,927 of NW_024070212.1, forward strand.
TGGACGGGAGGACTGGAATGATGGTGCCACAAGCCAAGGAAAGTCTGCAGGCACCAACAGCTGGAAGAAGCCAGAAAGGATCCTTCTTTAGATTTCAGAGGGAACCCAGCCCCCCCAGTAGCTAGATTTCGGACTTCAGCCTCCAGAGCTGTGGGATAACAACTTTCTGTGGTTCTAAGCTCCCTGGTTTGTGGAACTTTGTTACAGTAATCTTAGGAAATGAATACTCTAAGCGATATCGTAGTTTCTATTTTAGAGTTGAGGAAACTGAGTCTCGGGATTTCTCCAAGCTACCTCAGCTGGTGTCATGGGATGAACTGGAGTATCTTCATCTTTAGAGTTCTCTGATGCCTCCCACCCAGGAGGCAAGGATGTTGCCTACTTCTGACAGCCATCATGCACACCAGCAACCTGCTTTTGGAAAACGCTGGTGATAAATATAAGCTTCCACATGCCTGACATCAGTGCACACAAAGTGTTTTCTGCATATCTCACCGTATGTCTGGCTCCCTAACCTGGATGCTATGAACAGGTAGAATGGCATGATTATAATGAAAGCCCTTCCTGGAGACGTTGGTCCCCCATGTCAGCCAAAAGATAAGAAATGGATGCACTTAACATCTACCTGGGAGGATGTGGCAAAAACAGGCAGATGTGTCATTTAGAGACGAGAGGAAGAGACCCTGAGCAGAGCAGGGTGGGGTGGGGGATGAGTCAGCCTGATGGGCTACAGGCATCAGAAGGTGGCATCTCAGTGACTGGCTCTGAGTGCAAGATTGCGCGAGCAGAATGACTTGTCAGCATCACTTCTGATTAAGGCCCAGAAAAGTCTGGGTTCAGGGACTCCTGTGATCTCTGACTCCAGGCAGCAGGCAGGGCTCTGAGGAAGAGATCAGCGTTGTAGAAACGGCAGAGCACGTTCCGTCATTGTGTTGTATTTCCTGCAGCTTCTTGATCACGGCCACCATCTGCATAATGTAGGCGCTCTTAATCCATATTCTGGTAACTGTGGTCATAGATCACAGAATTCATTCACACGGTACACAAGACAAGAGATGAAGAAACTGCTTCATGCATGCAAATCGGAGCTGCTTGTATTCCTGAATATGATGGGGAAGAAAACCCGTGAGTTTCCAGATGTGCTCACGAGCGATTTTCAAGACGTACAGTCACTTGGTAATGCATTCTGATGAATTTTTCAGAGATGAAATATGCCTTTGATTAAGGAAGGTTTTCTCCCCCTTTATGATAAGTCCTGTGTGCATGGGGGTACTCATTTAGTCAGGATGTCGTATGCAAAATGAAAGGATAAAACCTTCACTTTGATTTATGATCATGGTTATTAATTTCTGATGCAGCTTTTGGGTTTGGATTATTTGGGGGTGGAGAGATTTGGCAACGTCTGTGAGGAGCCAGAGAGATTTACTGGTATAAACATCATAGCAGAGGTCTAGCTGTAAATAACACAACTTCTAAAAGAAGTATTAAATCCCATGTTATTAGTAGGAACAAACTTTAAAAAATAAGTTGACGCAGACTGTGATGTCTGCACAGGTAACTTCTGAAAGGAACCCCATGTGCAGGACACCTTTCCTTATTTCCCATGAGAGCTGTGATTCCAAATCCTTTTGTCTGGGCTCGTGTGTTTCCTGGATCCTGATGCAGTCAGCTAGTTAAGACTGGTTGATTTTCCTAATGATCATGAATCATAGGTTATAACTTCCATAGGTTATTTTTAATTCCCTTTTGTGTATATGCACAGTATGGGCTAGCTGTACCAAAGTGCCAACTTTGGGTGCAGGGGGAATTCATACCCTTTTTAGCCTGGGCGTTTCAAGTGGCACCTTGTTGGTGGCCTGAGCCAACAGCCTCAAGGAAGGGTGGGCATGTCAAGCTGGCCTGGCAGGAGGGAGTTGCATCTGGAGCATGGAGGTGAGGGGTCACTTGGTACCCAGTGTCCACTCACAAGGTCTGTGCTTCTCGAGATGGTTCTGATTGATGGCAGTGGCCAAGGGAAGGACCTGGCCTGGGGTTCTCTGGGCAGAACTTGGGATGGGGTCATGATTCCAAAGAAGTCCAAAGAAGGCTCAGAGGCCAGGTCTGGTCCCTAGCAGTGGGTTTGGCTGCTTGTTTGGGACTGAGCTTATGTAGATGGAATCCAGAACCATGGGGGAGACCTTGGGATGGGGTAGGGGGCTCGAGGTGGTAGCCAAGATGTAAGACTTCTTGCAGGCGTGGAAAAGCCTAGTTCGGATGGTGGCGCACAAGGGTTGGGGTGGGGAGGCGAGGGAAAGGAGCCCACAGTTTGGGAGTGGGGGATGCTCTGCCCTCCTTGTTCAAGATGTGAGATTCTCCCTACCCCACGTAGACTCCAGGGCACCAGCAGAGTGCCAGGAGAGACCTGTGCATAGGTGGGTAAGAGTCCTCCTGCTCATGGGGATTTATGGAAAAGCCAGGAGGGCTGCTCCTGGAGAAATGACAAGAGCTGGGGTGAGCGAAGCACCAGCAGCTGCCTTCAGCCATCCTCTCCACACCCCACGCCCCGAGGTGCCCCTGCTAACATCTGCTCCCACTCCTCTGTGCCCTGCCCTCCCCTGGCACGTCACCCTGATGGGGATGGAGAATGTTCACCCCCTCTCCTTAGCCAGATAGGGAAAGCGTCCCAGCCTGGGCTTGTTTATCTGATATTTCCCAGGAACTCATCACATGAGGTTGTCTTTGATCAGATGTGAACCAGGGCCGGGCTGGGAGAAGGGACATGAGGCTGTAGAAGCTGGTGCATCTGAGAAGAGAGGACAGAGGACGCTGAACCACTTGGAATTAGCTGAGAGCATCTGCCGGAGAAACTGCAGGAGCAAGCAGAGACGGGGCGGGTTGCAGGCTGCCCAGCTCCCTGTTTCCACCCACCAATCCTTTCCTGAGGTCCTGGCAGGGAGGACGGAGCTTTCTCTCTGCTCTCCTCTGAGCTGTTTGTCCAGAAGAATGATTGGCCACCCCACTTAAGAGGTGAAGCCCTGAGCAGCGTGGTTCTTGCTGCGGACCCAGCCCGCTCAGGCCCGTGGGAGCATCTCTGTACACACAGGCACAGACCCACCTCCTGGGAAATGCTCATGTGGATCCGATCCTCAAATGAGAAAGAAAGACTGAGGAGCAAGGAGAGAAACTTTTCAACCATTTCATACGATCAATCATCAAATGACTGTGCGCCCCCCGCTCCCCACCTAGAGAAATTAAATTTAATGAAACAACTGGTTCAAGGTACAGCATTTAGGCAAAGCAGATTTTTGATGAATTTTTCGAAGCAGCCAATGAGTCACAGCAATCATACTTCAGTCAAAATTCTTAAACCAGAGCACAATCGCAAAAGAAGCTGAAGTGACTGACTTTTAATGATTTAAGCTGAGACATGAAAAGACAAATATATTTAGCGGATTCTTTTGCTTTTTTTTTTCCCCCCCAAGTCTGAGCAGCATAATCAGTTTGGAATGCTTGGTAGTAATTAAGATTTGTGGAAGGCTCAATTTTAGAAATATGGATGTTCTGTGGGAAATTTGGGGCCAGAGGACGTTGGTGGGGATGAAGGAGTCCTCAGTCCCTGGGGGCCAGCCTGCTGTTTTCTGAACTCCCTGATGCCCTCGTGAAGGCTCGGGGAACGTCTTCTGGATGATTCCTTCACTGCAACCACATGGGCAAAGGCCGGACAAGCCACAGGAGCTGCGGGAGGTGTCAGAAGTGTTCACAGTGCCAGTAAATGGGCTCCAGATGGGCAGGTTGACCCACTCAGACCTCAGGTCCTCCTCGGAATGGTGTTTCCATCACTCCTTCCAAACCACACATGGGGAGGATTCACCTAGACTCTAAGAAGACTTCCAGGAGCTTAATTCTGACCCCTCCACCAGATAACTCTCTTCTCGCCTCCTTGTTTGTGGATAACTGAGCAGACAAGGGGCCTTTCCAGGTAGGAAAACATGGTAAAGAACCACCTTCCAGTGCAGGAGATGCAAGAGATATGGGTTGAATTCCTGAATCAAGAAGATCCTCTGGAGAAGGAAAGAGCAACTCACTCCAGTATTCTTGCCTGGAGAATTCCATGGACAGAGGAGCCTGGCGGGCTGCAGTCCCTGGGGTCACAAAAAGTCAGACACAACTGAGCACATTTGGGAGCAGACAAGGGAGACGGGAGCAGCTCTCAGCTTCCCCATCTCTCCTTTTGTCCTTGGGTTCCATCCTTCCAGGGTTGTGGAGCTCCTCTGAAACCATCTCTCCCACCTAACCATCCACCCTGTTGCTTGGACAAGCTCCCGCCATCTCTCTGGGGCCAGAGGAGGCGTCACCCTCCACCTGCTTTGCCTCTATCACCCAGAGTCGTCCTGGTTCTCCCCCTCCTGGATCCCCATGGCTAGCATCTCCAGGAAGCCTGCTTTGATGGGGGAGATGCTCGCCTCTCCGCAACATCCCCCCATCCCGCTAGGTGAGGCTGTGTTGCAGATCACAGGCTGGTCCTGTTGGTGCCTGTCAGAGACACGTGCTCTGAGCATCCTGGACCACATGCGACCTGGCTGCAGGTGCTTCACTCCTCGGGACGCACAAGTACCCTGAGTCTGGGGATGGTGCCAAAACCACAGGAGTCGGCTCCTTCTGATGAAGTCATCTGCTTTCTCAGGAACATCAAAGAAGTGCCAGAAACTTAGAGTGAGACCGGTGGCTTTGGAGATGTCTAATTTAGCCACGGGACAGAGTCACCCAGCTTGTCAAGGACAAACAATTTTGAGGTGTTTCCTCTGAGAACAGCCCTTTACTTCTTTTTTCTCCTCTAATATATAAAGCAGCCTTCAGGTCACAGCAGACCCTGCTACATCTCAAGAACAGAATGGAATAGAATCAGAACGAGGTGTCTGTGCAGAGATGGACACAGAGGTCAACCCAGCATGGGAGTCCTGGAAGGTACCTGGAAATAGACCAGGCACAGGTGGGACCTGAGTCAGGCAGCATGGTGTAACCTCAGGTGTTTCAAATTGCCCACATCTGTCTTATGGGCTGGGCCAGGTCCTGGGGCCAGCGGTGGACACAGCCCAGGTGCAGGTAGGAAGCGAGGCCAGCATTCCCCTCACTCCCAGAGCCATGGCTGGTCTCCACGTCCAAACCCAGCCTTCATTGCTATGGTTCTGTAGAAAAGGACACACTGAGAGATTGTCAAGTACTTTGCTACAAAATATAACTTTTTCTCATTCCTTTTTCCCAGTCTAGCAAATCTTTTATCATTTTCTTAAGGCAGTGACCACAGTCCCGCTCCATCTTGGCAGCCTGTCCCTGGCATTGAGTGGCACCATGTTCATGGGCACAGACATCTGCTCTATCATTTGCCCTAAATGCTTGTGTTCTAATGTGATGGGACACAACCAGAAACTGTAGACACTGTGGAACTGTATACCCAGCGTGATCACCACTGAACTTAAAACCTTTTCATGTGGTACAGACTGGTGGGAATCATGCAAGGATGCCAAGAATTTGCTCTGGGTGCTGGATGTTTTCTATAATTTCCTTTCTTTTTCTTTCTTCCCTTTTGTGTATATTGAAAATTTCCACAACTGATTTTGTTCCACTTTTATGATGAGAAATAGACTCAAAACAAAATAACGGATCATGACCGAGGCTGGGAGGCCAGGGCCCGGACCTCACTGGGCAGCTGGGTAAGTTTAAAGGAGTTTGAGCATCTCCTGGATGTTGGTGGACAGGCTGCCTTTGCTGATGGGTCTCCTGGGAATAACCCAGACTCTGGCCCCAGGAGGGAGTGCCCATGTGTCAAAGGGTCCACCTTCTGAGGCCTGGGACATGTTTTCTTTCACACACATGCAGGGATAAGTCATCAAACACGAAGAACCCTCCTCTGGCAGGAGCTGTCTCATCCATTCTCACCTTACAAAATCAGAAGACCTCAGCAAGTCACGGAGGGCAAGACCATCTATTTGAACTACTTCAAGCTGCAAACGAGACGGCGCAGAAATATCAGAGCGCTTCTGATTAAAAGTGGGTTTGGATCAGGCAGAAAGCACTCACCTAGTCTACATCTCTGCACCCATCACTCTCACATTCATTCATTTTGCCACTTTTACACAAGAGACAAATATTTCTCATAGACAAATATTCTACGAAAGTAGACTATTTCATCAGAAAGTGGGACAAAACCCATTCATGTACAGTCATTAGGAGTTAGACTGCAAATACCATTCTCCAAATTAATTTGTTTTAGGCTTAAGTAGAGAAAGATGCCGTCTGGTGCTTCATTTTTCACTGGGAAGAGATCCAGTTCCTCCTCGTTGTGACCTGGGAGCCTGGAGCAGGGCACCAAGGGGCTGGGAGGTGCTGGGGGCACTGGGGTCAGGGTGCCGGGCAGGGGTCTGGGGTCAAAAGCGGGACGAAAGTCACTTTCTGGAAGGAAGATGCTATGTGAGGTCACCAAACGTGGGAGCTGAGGACGAAGACAGGGGAAGCAGAGCCTTGAGCAGGGCTGCCTGGGGTCAAGGTTGAAGAGTCAAAGGAGCTTGGATGCTGGAGTCTTTGCTCAGCCCCTGTCTAAACGGGTGGGTGTCTTTTCAGCCTGCTGAGAGCCGACTTCCCACAGCTTGGCACCTTGAGATTTAAAGCCTTACCATTGTTCTGTCCTCCATCCACACCCCCGAGTGCATTTCTGTCTCGCTGTAATCCCCTCATCCCTCTCTCACCCTTGGGCCTTTCTCTTGACACCTGGTCCCTCTGGGGTCTCTCTCCTCCACGGGCTCAAGCCTGTCCCCCGGGCACCCTGGTCTGAGGCTTCTTTTCTTTCTGGGCTTGTCAGATCCCAACCCTCCTCTGTCCCCTCAGGTTTGCGTGTCCCCAGCGGAATGAAATGATTGAACGGATCACACGCCACGATGGGAGCCTGGTTAGTTAGAGACGGGGTGCAGACAGAGACGGAGGTGGGGAGATGAGAACACCCACAGACTCTCAGTGGGGTGAATCGAGGAAGGCTTAGTGTCAGACGGTCTGTCCACAGCAGTGCGGAGACACAAGGGGGCTGAGAGGAAGCAGAGCAGAAGGCAGCTGGACTGGGGGCCCCCTGGGAGCCTGCTGAGATGCCTGTTCCAGTCAGGGGGGATGGTGGGCACCCCAATTCCACGTGTCACCGGGACCCCCCAGAGTGGACACGCTTTGAACAGCCGGGGTGAAGACTCAGCTGCCTTGAGAGGGCAGGGACATTTGATTGACAGAGACAGCTGTCCTGGGGTGCGTAGTGACCTCTCTGGGGAGGGGGAGGGGTCAAGAGGAAGATGTCTGGCCTCCCCACCCCCGGCCTCCCCACCAGGCTCCTTACTGACCAAACCCAACCAGAGCTCGCGGAGGGGGGAACCCAGCTGGTGCCGCCCCCTGGGGTAGGGAGAGGATGGGGAAGCGTAAAGGGGCGACACCACAGACAGGAAGCCGGAGACGGGCAGCCCCAGCGGAGCTGGTGTCCCTCCTATGACAAGCCAGCGCTGAACAACAAGATCCTGCTGTAGGGCACAGGGAGCTGTGTTCCATATCCTGCGATGAGCCACAGTGGAGGAACGTGAAAAAGAACGCGTTATGTGTGCGCGTGTGCTGAGCGGCTTCAGTCGTGTGCAGCTCTGTGCAACCTTATGAACTGTGGCCCGCCAGGCTCCTCTGCCCATGGGATTCTCCAGGCAAGGATACTGGAGGCGGTTGCTGTGCCCTCCTCCAGGGGACCTTCCCGACCCAGGGATCGAACTTGGGTCTCTCATGTCTCCTGCATCAGCGGGCGGGTTCTTTATCATTAGCGCCACCTGGGAAGCCCCATATATATGTGTATACATAAATGTATAACTGAACCGCTGTGCTGTATGGCAGAAAGTAGCACAATATTGTAAATCAACTACACTTCAATGAAACACATTTTAAAAAGTGTTCAAAAATATTTTTTAAAAAATACAAAAGAACAGCCCAAGCTCTGCCCAGGCCTGCCTGGCTCCCTCTCTCTCTGCAGGGGCCAGGCTTGTTTGTCCTGCCTTCAACCTCTTGTCACGTCCCTCAGAGGCCTCTACTTTCGACTCCTCCAGGGTCAGTGCAGACTGTTCCCAGGGACCCACCCAGCTATGAGGTCAGATCAGGGACCTGGAAGTTCTGACTCAGAAGAGTCAGTGCCCGCAGAATCCCCCCTGCAGCCTTGCTGAACTACCAAGAATGTGAAGCTCACAGGAGAAAGTTTCTGGCCTTCGGTGCACAGAAGCTGCCTGAGGCCTTGCTGTGTATGGGCAGCCCCTCCGCATTCACTCACAGAAATGCGGCCTTTAGAAGGAGCCAGAGAAATCCCTGCCAGACTCCCCCACTGTGTGCTGTAGGGGAAATACCAGGGGGTCCCCATTTTCTAAGCAGCCCCTTACTACACTGCCAGATAAAATCATTACAGCCTGTATTAAAGAGATATGGGGTCTGAGACATAAAAGGAAAACTGTAACATCATAACTCATAGATGATTAAAAGTCTGCAACAATGTATGGTATGCCCAATCAATGCAACTCATAAGAGATCTGGCAATGTATTTTCTTTCTCTGGTGATGCTTTGCTGATGGGGTCCCCCCCGCAAAGCAAGTGTCCTGATCTCTCAGAGGTCTTACAAGGGCCCAGGAGAGGCATGAAGCACCACAGAGCTTGAGCTGTGGACGACGTACACTTTATCATTGAGCCCTTAGAAACACAAGTCAGGGCAGAGCACACAGCATCCGCACAAGGGAAACCACTGCTGATTAAATTATCAGGAAGCTCAGAGGAGGGTTTACAGCATCTGTGAATGCTCCTGCAACATTCACAGCCTTCTCCTAATTTCTGCCTTCTAAACATGTGCCAATTCACAGTCCCATTTCCCATTTTCCCTCTTGCAATTCCCTTCGCTTAGAGGGTCAACCAAATGTGACCCCACTTGTTCTCTTTAGCCCAAGATTCTTTAGGATCCAGTCTGCGTGCAGGGATTGATAATAGCCCCCGAGCTGGCTGGGTTGTCTGGGAGCTGGTGCTGAGATGGAGGAAGACGGGGGTGGGAATGAAGAGGTGTGTTGGGGGTAGCTGCCGCAAAGTCCAGGGGAAGGAGCAGCGTGAGCAGGGGCATCGCTGGACATTGGCGCAGGCCCAGCAGAGTGCCCTGAGGAGCCCTGGGATGGCTGGGAATGGCCAGGCCCTTGGAGGCCTTGCTAGGTCTTTGATTGGGAGCCACGAGCAGAGGAGCGTGACTATGGCTCCAAGCTGAGGTGGACCCTGAAGGAGCCTGCAGCTGCAAGTATCAGATGCACACAGTCCTCCAACTGGGCAGGGAGTCCTTTCCAGGAGGTTCATGTGAGTGGTGCAGCACCTGGGCAGCAACCACCTCCTTTGAGCTTGGACAAAAGCCACCTGTGTTTTTGGCTGCCATTTTGGTGGATGAAAGGCAGAGGTTTGCAGACAGAGGTCAGCCTTCTAGGAAGTAAGATGCCCACATCTGGAAGCAGACCCTGAATGGGGAGTCTCATGACCCCACCTGCCAGCTCCATTCTTGTTTAAGTTTCCTTGAGATGGACTTTTCCAGGCAAGTTTCGACGGAGCACTGTAGACCTTTTATACCCGAGAAGGGAGAGTTCTGGGGAGTTGAGGAGCCCCAAGCGTTCCCCAACATCGAGTCTCATTTCCTGAGAGCAGTGACTTTGCAGCTGGGAGGTGACAGGCACATCTCAGGGTCCAGGCGGACGCTGTCCCACCCAGAGCTTCACGACTGGGAGAAGCCAGGCCTGCTGGGAACACGTGTGCGGTTTTGAGGGGTCCAGACCAGGCTGCCCATCACAGAGAGATTAGTTTCTGGAACCGTGGTCCCTAGAATCTGTGTTTATTCTGTAATTTCCAACTCACAGGACGATGTTTAGTTTGCACAGTTGTGGAGAGCTTTACGGATTATGAATGATTATGGAGTGGTATTTTCAATTCACTCTAAAATAATGGATTTAGAATGACTCAGAGCAACCTTCTAAATATTTCAACATGGCCCCACATCCCTGTTTCAACTTTTGCCTACTCAGGCTGAAGTTGCTTAAGATTTATGAATCTGGTTAAAGAATGCTCTGGTGTTAAAATCTCTGTAGAAGAAACTAATTAGAAATAGCATTAATTTGCACGATTTAATTATTATAGCATGAAGCATGGCGGAAGATTAAAATGGTCTCACCAAGGCCATCAAAGGGTTTTATGATTAGAAGGATGTTGGTTATCCACAGTGCTTTTCTGAAACATGCGTCCTGCTGTGTTGAATCACCTCTCCTTCCACAACGTCTTCAGTCACTGACTCAAGGCCCATGATGAAACTGAAAATGGATCGAACATTGAAAGCTCAGAAGGTCGGAAGGAAAACAGAAATATCTGCTTGTCCTAGTTCCTAAACTGCCACATGTGCAGGAAAAAACCAGTTCTGTTTTGCTTTCTGACAAATGATCACACTTTATCTCCTTTTGGGGCCTGGGTACTATGACTTTTCCCACAAATCTTGTCTTTGAATCTCATTCCCATTCAGAGACACAGAGACTGAATGCAAGGAAACCACTAGTTACTTCAGCTTATTGTTCTATTGTTGTATAATTTTAACAAACACTACAGTATCTGTGAGGCTTAATGCGGGATTTATTTCTGGAAGCTCTGTTTAAACATTGCCACAGGTTTTAGAGGTCTTAGAGAAAAAGAAGCTAGAATAACTGGAACTTTCACAGTCGACTGCAGCCACAGACAAACAAAATACAATTCTTTTCTTAACACATACCACAGTGTATCAAACAATAGCTGTGTGTGTCAGAATACTTTCATTGGAGGTTGACTGTCGAGGGTTATGCCCCTTCGGTCAGGAAAAAAGTATTTATAGCACATTGTATTGTAGAACTCTGCACTCATGCTCTTCATTTATTATTGAATATGTTTGTGGTGTGCATACGTGTGTGTGGTGTGGGCAGTGTGTATCTGTGGGTGTGGTGTGCATGCTGTGTGATGTGTGTGTGTATGTATGGTGTGTAGTGTCTGTGGGGTGTGTGTGTGTGTGTGTGTGTGTGTGTGTGGATGAGAGGTGTGTGTGTGTGTGTGGATGAGAGGTGTGTGTGTGGTTGTGGTATGTGTGTGTGTGTGGTGTGTGTGTGTGTGTGTGGTAGATATGTGTATGTGCTGTAAGTAAACGCGCAATCTCCTGGAGCCTGGGAGTCAGGGCCCGGCGTCGCGAGCCCGCCCCCTCCGAGGCCTCCGGGAAGCCGCAGGTGCCGCCGGCGGGTGGGCCGTGGCACGGGGGGCGTCCGTCCAGCCGCACCCCCGTCCTCCCACAGCCTTGCTCCCTGTGGGCGTGGCTCCTCTGCGTCTGCCTTTTCAACCAGCTCTCTGTAAGGACATCGGCCCCGGCGTCAGGGCTCATCCTACCTCAGTGTGACCGCATCTTAACTTGATTATATCTTCAAAGACCGTTTCCAAAGAAGGTCATGTTCAGAGATTCAGGGTGTTAGGCCCCAAGCATACCTTTTGGGGGACACAATTCCACCCACAATAAAAGGCATAGAACTAGAAGATGGCTAAATGGGGCTTGAGAAACCAAAGAACCAGCAAGCAGTCACGGGCACAAAATGCTTGGACCAGATTCTGGAGACAAAGCTCTGGGATTTAGGGTGTGTGAACTCCCTGACTCACCGACGGTGGCTGCTCTGCTGGTAAGGAGGGTGGTGGACCGAGTTCAGAGTCGGTGGGGGCCGCTGTCTGGCTGATTAGCTAGATGTGCCTTGGACGTGGCAGGGTGGGTGGTAGGGCATTGCACACCAGATCTGCCAGCTCAGCTCAGTGCTCCTTTGCCAGACTAGTCAGTCATTGTTATATGCCTGTGTTCATGACGAGAGCCAACACATCAATTCCCACATTCCAAACTTAGCTCTTCCTTTAAATCCTATTTTACCCCCGCTCCCAGCACATATCTGTGATGTTGCACAATTGATAACTGGCTTAGCCTGTGTCCTCTGGTTTCATAGGCCCAAATTCTGGTCATTCACCATAGAGGTATGGGATACACCCATAAAAGAAATGCATTTTTCAAAAAAAAAAAAAGAATACTTTCGAAATGACACCATAATGCCTTGCTTAGAATGTTAAGAAATTTAAAAGTGCCTGGAAGGGAAAAATAGAATTGTGTTTCTTTTGCTCTTTTATGTTACATTTTCAAAGTCTTATCTATGGTTAATGAGAAATACTAAAGTGAGAGAAGAGAATTGATGCTTCTGAATTCTGCCAAAGAACTGATGCAAAGAACTGTGCCAAAGAATTTTGAACTGTGCTGAATAATTGATGCTTTTGAGCTGTGATGTTGGAGAAGACTCTTGAAAGTCCCTTGGACTGCAAGGAGATCAAACCAGTCAGTCCTAAAGGAAATCAGACTTGAATATTCATTGGAGGGACTGATGCTGAAGCTGAAGTTCCAATACTTCAGCCACCTGATGAGAACTGACTCATTGAAAAAGACCCTGATGCTGGGAAAGATTGAAGGCAGGGGAGAAGGAGAACAACAGGAGAAGGGGACAACCCAGGGTGAGATGAGTGGATGGCATCTCCAACTCAATGGACATGAGTTTGAGCAAGCTCCGGGAGTTGGAGATGGACAGGGAAGCCTGGTGTGCTGCAGTCCATGGGGTCGCAAAGAGTTGGACACAACTGAGTGAGTGAACTGAACTGAACCGAAAAAATAAGAAACTATTATGCCATTTGCTTCCCTATTTTGTGAATCTTATTCATAGATAGTTTTTCCCCAATCATTCAAATACGAGATGAAACAAAAAATATCAGGTCATTGTGTTAGGCTGCTCAGGTTGTCGTAACAAAATGCCACAAACTGGGTGGCTTAAAGAACAGAAATTGGTTTCTCACAATTCTGGAGGCTGGAAGTCGGAGATGAAAGTACCAGCAAGGTAGATTTTTTTCTGAGGCCTCTCTCCTAGGCTTGAAGATGGCTATTTTCTCTCCGTGTCCTCGTATGGCCTTTCTTGGCTCACACCCCTGGTGTCTCCTCCTCTTGTTACAAGGCGTGCGTGCATGAGAGCCAGGTCACTTCAGTCGTGTCCAACTCTTTGCTACCCTATGGACTGTAGCCCGCCAGGCTCCTCTGTCCATGGGATTCTCCAGGCAAGGATACTGGAGAGGGTTGCCATTTCATTCTCCAGGGGATCTTCCCAACCCAGAGACTGACCCAGATTTCTTGCATTGCAGGCAAATTCTTTACCATCTGAATCACGAGAGGAACCCCCCAGGAACGATGAACCACATTTCATATTTTACTTTGTCTATTCCATCTCTGCTGGGAAGAATAATAAGCGAGTAAAACACAAGAGTAAAAATATGCTTCTGTGAAAAACTCCCTAAGTGTTGTCATAAATGAAGTTTTATTCTGCATTTCCAACCCCTGCCCCCAACAGGCACTGAATAAAAGGCTCTTACATAGGCACCCAGGATGTAATGATCACTAAGACACAATTCCTGACCTCAAGAAACTTTAAGTCTAGAGGTAGAAAACAGTCAAGAAAGCAGACAATGAGATAACCTTACTGACATAGAAGGACTTCTAAGCAGAGAGATGCTAAAAATGGCTTTCCAGGAAAGGAGTGTGAAAGATGCCTAATGTGTGTGAAGCAGGCAAGGGCTTGTAGCTGCCCATGGCCCTCCTGTACCCTTCTCTGATCTGTGTGCCATGGCACAAGCCTTCCTCCTCTGCCCCCCATCCCTGTCCATGACTGTCGTGGGGCCCCCAGAGTTCCAGCTCTGGTTGAGTTCTGCCAGCAGGGATCCCGGCCAGAGGTAGGGAGGGAGGGAACAGATCTGGGCCTTCTGGGCGAGGACCACGGGGAGATGCCTGCTTCCTCCACTTGGGTCCCATCTCCTCTCAGCTGCCTTCAGTGGACCAACTCTTGGGTTTCTCTCACTGTCTCCTATTCTCATTCCTTTAGGCTGAGAGTGGAAACAGCCAGCAGTAGGTGAGGGTATTGCCAGATGCCTTTCGCGAAGGGCCCACTCACAAAACTGTGGGCTAAGTGGGACGGAACCTGAGAGGTTGACCAGGAGGCTGGGGCCTCTCAGTGAATCCACAGGTGTGACAAGCCCTCTACACTTTCTACGCCCCTTTGGTAAGTTGCTGTTAACCAGTTCCCCACGGCTGTCTCCTCCCTCAGGTCATCCTTCCCTCTCCCTCCAAGTGGTCTGAAAACAACTGGTAGAATTACACGGAGGCAGAATTGTGGTGTTGTTTTCTTGGGATCGAGCCAGAGGTAATTGGACTCATCTTCTTAAATGAGGAGAGAGTTGGAGAAAAATAGAGTCATTATGTGAACTGGCCCTACACGGAGAATAAACTACACTACATGGAGAATAAACTTACTGTGGTTCATTGGTTCCTTCCAGCTCTAAAAATCGAATTCCAGGTTTCCAAATAGCCAATAAAGGTGTTTATGTAATGAGGTAAAAACAAACAAACAGAAAAGCCCAGTTGGAACCACCTTTCTTGAAGGGTTATTGTGAGAACTGGATGCTTAAAGAACTTACGACAAGGGCTGGTTTGGCCAGTTTATGCTCAATGTTGGATGGCATCGCCGACTCAATCATGAGTTTGAGCATACCCCGGGAGATGGTGAAGGACAGGAAGGGAAGCCTTGCTGTAGTCCATGGGGTTGCAGAGTCAGACACGACTGAGCAACTGAACAACAACATAAAGGATATTGGCAACAAAATATCTCAATTTCTAATTTTCTCATATAAAAGTAGTAATAAGATAAAAACGTTAAACAGTAATAATTTATTATAATAACAGTTTCATTAATGAAAACAATTTATCACTCCACCCTTACAAGAATCCCACTAGAAAGCTGTGATATCAGGATAAAGAATAGAAATTTCCCAAACCAGTTGTTATAACTACGCACACATGTAAATATCTGTATCCCTGGGGTTTTCATTTAGCTTTGGCCTCATAAAATCTTTTTCATTGACTGGCACCAATTTATGGACTAGTGTTTGAGAAGTCTTCTGACTCAGGAAACTGAGGCCAAGAAAGCTTAAATACATTGCCCAAGATTCCCCAGTTAATTAATAACAAAGCCGGGGTGAGAATTCCGGATTCTTAATCTGTGCCCAAAGCAAGACTCTGCCGAATGCAAGGGAAGAAGTAAAGAATCATATAGTCCAGTTATTTTTAAACATGCCTGCTCATTAGAAACATATCTGGAGCTTTGGAGAAAAAAGCAACACCTGAGTATTTGTAATTTTCAAAAACTTCCAAGATAATTCTGATATGCATCTAGATTTTAAAAATTTATTTCCAGTTTCTCCATCTCTTTTTTTATGTTCTTTCTCAAGCCTTTATCAAGTGTAGTAGAAAAGCTTTTGTATACATATATGTAAATAGTATGTATAGTATACATATTTCAGAAAACTTATAAATATTTGCCTGACTAAAAAAATTTATGACATTTTGATTCCACTTGTTTGACTTAGTATGAATACAATGTCAGATTTCTAATTTAAAAAAAAACAGATATGAAACAAGCAACAAGGGTTTAGTGTATAGAACAGGGACCTATAGTCAATATCTTTTAATAACCTATAATGGAAAATAATCTCAAAAATAATATATGTGTATATGTACAACACATGAATTACCTCGCTATGTACCAGAAACATTGTAAGTCAACTATACTTCAATTTAAAAAATATAAATTAAGGAAAAAAAGACCAAAATAAATAAATATTTTTAAAAAAAGAAGCAAAGAATAAAAAATGTGAATTTCGAGACAAAAGAGCTGAAGACATAAGCAGAGATCACCTTCTGCGCAGTTTCTGTCCTCAGGCTTAGAGACAGTGGAACAGCCTCCCAGAGGTGGGGCGAGCTGGTGGATATGACAGACAGTCACAGCAGCAACACGTGGGGCTCCAGGAGGCACCGGGAGCCTGCCTGTTCAAGGTCGGCTGAGGACCAGGCACTGATAAGGCTCAGAGGAGCATCTGGAGTCTTCTCTGTTCTCAGCGTTGACTCAGGAGCATCTTGAGGAGTATGATCTGGAGCCTGAGATCTTCAGCTGCTCCAGGAGCCATAAAGAGAGACCCCCTCGTGTCCCCCCTCTGCAGTGTGTTAGCATGAGAGACACTCATTGTGGTTGCAGGATTCCACAGCTGGCCTTGTGGTCCCTGAAGGAGGGGCTGCCCGCCCTGGGGCGGTGATTGAAAGATTGTTGCTGAACCACAAAAGACGCTGGGATTCTTGGCCTCTGGAGGAGAAGAATTCAATCTGGGGCCAGAGATGAGGCTTGATCACTCAGAACTTTTGTGTAATAAAGTTTTATTAAAGTGTAAAAGAGATAGAGAAAGCTTCTGACAGAGACATCAGAAGGGGGCAGAAAGAGTGCCCCCTCGCTAGTGTTAGCAATGGAGTTATATACTTTTTAATTAGTTATTACAGTGACTCAAAAGAATGTCTGGAGGTTGTAAAGACCTTACTAGACTCACTCTCATAATTTACATTTTAAGATAACAGGATTAGCCAGAAGGTTTTTTTTTTTTTTTTTCCCAGAAACTGTCCTCAAGCAGGATACATTATTGTTATATAATCCTAAGGAATGTAGAGGGAAAAAAATGTTTGTCCTTTCCTCCTCCTTGAGAAGTCCAGACCCCTCTCTCCTTGGGGACCCCTGGACTTCTTATCAACCTGCCTAGGAACTGACTCTTTCATGATCACCCTCCCTCCAGTCTGTCCAGCTTTTGGAGGTAGCGCTTCCCGTTTCCCTAGAGCCTCACCCTCAGTTTTAGAAAGCTCCATCTTGCCCCCTGCAGCATCAGGGCAACCCACCACACTCTCACCTGTGGGCCCACCTCCCAGGCACTGCCCCCGTGAGGACAGCCACCCCCCCTTCCCTCATCGGGACAGCTTGTCCTCCTACCCGCCGGGGGACTTTGGGAGCAGAGGCTCTCTTGACTTCACTATGGGGGTTCAGGGGAGACCGAGTCCTGGGAGGCAAAGCAGCGGTCAAACACTTCCAGGAGGGGTGATGCCACGGCCATCCTTCCACCTGGAACCTGAGTTCCCAAGGTCACCGCTCAGCGATACTGCCCTGTACCACACCTTCCCTGGAAACGAAGTTCTCCTCCAATTTCGGATCATCTGGATGATGTTTCAAGGGGTTTCAGGGAGGAGAGGGACGTTAACCCCTGCCTAGTCTTCTACAAGTGGGCGGTCGCGTTTCTGCATTGGCTGTAGTGGACCAGCCTTGCTCTCCTAAGGGCGTTGCTCTGTGAGGAGGGCTTGGAGGCTGGGGCCAGGTGCTAGCGTCAAAGGGATGGTGGGAGATGGAGCTCCTGCTGAACAAATAAGCAGAGGAAATGTATTTTAGCCAGTCAGAGAGAAATTATTTGTTTAAAGGCCAATTATTGCATTTTTAGCATTTCTCCATCTGCTTGGCTTATTGGTTTGGAATGGCTGTGGCTTAACTCTTCAGATGGGAGTAGAAGGACAGCAGGACCATTGAGAACACAGGAGGGGGTCTGTCCAGTCCTGGGCAGAGGAACTCAGTAGATGGAACCCAATGCAACTCACAGTGGTGATTCCTAAAGGCAGAAAGCCACAGGGGCTGGATAATGCTGGGTTATAGACTTTTGATAAAGAAGTGCTCTGGTTAAAAAGTCTGTATGGTCAAAGGTATGCTTTTTCCAGTAGTCATGTATGGATGTGAGAGTTGATGCACCGAAGAATTAATGCTTTCAAACTGGTGTTGGAGAAGACTCTTGAGAGCCCCTTGGACTGCAAGGAGATCCAACCAGTTCATCCTAAAGGAAATCAACTCTGAATACTCATTGGAAGGACTGATGCTGAAGCTGAAACTCCTATACTTTGGCCACCTGATGCAAAAAGCCAACTCACTGAAAAAAAAATCCTGATGCTGGGAAAGATTGAAAGCAAAAGAAGAAGATGGCAGAGGATGAGATGATTTGATAGAATCACTGACTCAATGGACATGAGTTTGAGCAAACTCTGGGAGATAGTGAAGAACAGGGAAGCCTGGCGTGCTGCAGTCCATGGGGCCTCAAAGAGTCACACAAAACTTAGTGACTGAACAGCAACAACCAGTTAAAATGCTGATACCAAATATATCCCCAAATAAAAGTCAAAGTCTAGTGAATACAATATGAGTTATGTTTCTAAAACAGAAAAGGATGGCTAATTTAATCACATAATTTTTCAAAAGAAGCTGCATTGTAGGGAGGTTTCCTGAGAAAATGTAAGTAAAGGCAGAGTTTCTGGCATAAAAAGGAATCTAAACAAACACCAGCTTCTCTTCCCTTATTTAAAATCCTATTCCCGTTCAGGGTTAAGCCAGGAAGACCCCGCCACTTCTCAAGGTTCATGAATAAATGAGAAGGATTTGCAATGAGTCTATTTGCATAAAAGCACTGCTTTCTTAGATGGTGGGTCAGAGTTGCTGAGAAAGATTTGCCCTTTAGAATTCTTTAACATTTTCAGCCCATCAAAATCTGGCTCCACTCAATTTACTGGTGAGAACTTTTCCTAAAGTTAGAATTTATTTTAACCTATGCTCATCTGAATTATTCTGTCTCCTGAAGTAGCCTCTTTTAAATTAATAGTCTTTTTTAAACCGAGTTACTCTACTTCTCAGAACTGATTAATAATTAACCAACAGTGGCTTGAGCCAGAAAGAGCTGTGAGTGAAAGTGTTACAGCCTCACGGTTTTCAAGTCCTAAACTGGAAATAACGTGGATGTCCAATCATGGCCACATCTGGCCTATATGGTGTCCTGGAGGGAAAAAGTGTGCCCTCTGAGTGGCCAGTCCTCAGCTCATGATCTGACAAGCACCCCTCTTCCGAGGAGACAGAGCCCCAGTCAGGATGCATGGTTTGGCGGGTCCACGTGAGATGGATTCATCTCTCGTGTCCTTCCGTTAGGTGCTGTTGTGCAGTGAGCAACCTGTACAACCATACCTGGAAACCTGCCCAGCAAAAGAGGATTCAGTATAAGCATCAGAGTAATGTATAGGATGGACTATTACACTGGGGCTTCCCAGGTGACTCAGTGGTGAAGAACTCTCCTGCCAACGCAGGAGATTCAGCTTCAGTCCCTGGGTCATGAAGATCCCCTGGAGAAGGAAGTGGCAACCCACTCCAGTATTCTTTCCTGGAACATCCCTTGAACAGAGGAGCCTGGCAAGCTATCATCCATGGGATCACAAAAGTGTTGGACACAACTTAGTGACTAAGCAGCAATAATAAATGAATGATCAGGTTGTAGGTGGATGCTTATTGAGAAAGGCAATCAAGGAAACATTAAGAAAGAGAGCAGTGGCCACGAATGGTGTAAAGGACCAACACTGACACCTTGAGGAAAGGCGGAAAGGGCGGAGACCAAAATTTACTCTCCTCGTCTCTGGAAGAGGTGGCAGGTAAAGTTTTCCTTGGTGGCTTTATATTTTGTTTTCTTTATGTACAGCATTTATAATTAATGAAATCGCAGTTCATTCTCATTGTCCACAGTAGTTATTTTCTGTCCAGGTACCACAAACACTGAATTTGCAAATATTGAACCATTGCTCCCAAAGGACACATGGGGTTAGGTTCCTGTGAGCCTTTGTTCATCAACCAATCAATACATAACCTTGTCATAAGTGTGTTTCTGTTTAAAAACATTTTATTTTATATTTCTGATGAATTAAAAAACTACATGCAGGATTTCTTTGTAATAAAACACTAGCTGAGAAGGATTGAAGATTTTCATGATCTTGGGAAACATGGTCGTAAATTTCTTTGGCTTTTAGTGTCACAACAACTAGATTTAAAAAATCAGTCGTCATCTCATGAAAGCATAAATTTAGCTGCTTTTCCATCTTTTCCATTGCTTCATCGTGCACTGTAGATGTTCTGGCATTTCCCAGAGCAGCCGCCACAGAGATGGGTGAATTTCCTATTCTTTTTTCTAAATGTGCTGTTCTGTCCACTCATTAACACTGCGCTCAGCCAGCAGCGCTATAGTTCAGGCTTGAACCAAGCTCAGCTAACGCACATATTTTCTCAGAAGGCACATCACCATCTTCTTGTGCTTGGAACACTAAACAGCTCATCAGCGTTACATCTTAAACTTCAAAATCACCTACAAAAAGCACAAAAATGCAAAAAGAGAAACACGGCACCAAAGAGACTCAAAAAAAGCCTCTTGTTTATAATATGAATTGAAACAAAAACCAGAGCATCACCTCGTATGACCTCAGCTGGGAGCCCGTGTTTGGACACTCATGGCTTTTGCTGCTATACACGTGTACAAGTGACCAGGCACTGTGTGTACTAGTTTGGGAGTTGCCAATAAATTTCAGTGAGAAGATGAATTTGCAGATATGGAATCAGCGCATAAAGAGGACAGCAGTCATTAAAAGCAACCACAGCAAGTTTTCATCGTGTCTGTGGTATGTAAATGAAGTCACTTTGATTCCATCTCAGATCTTCTTGGTAAACCATGTGGACCTAAATACGCTAAGTTTCTGACTTTCTGAACACAAGACTAGTACGCTGTCCACTAGGGAATCGTAACCCATAAATTTAGTGACATTTAGTGTGCTTTACGTTAGCAGTAATTTCCAGTCAAAATCATTATGTCTCAGTTTTATTTTTCTGCTTGGAATTTTATGCAAAAAGCACGGAATCGAAGCAAGATGTGCTGGACTCCGAGTGCAGCCCTGGTGACAGGGTGGGGGGCCTCTGGCATGAAGGGCAGGGTTACTTTAGGGGGGTTTCACACTTGGGGGGATCCCATTTCACTTCCCTTGGCTAGGGCCCCACCCCAGCACCTGGGAAAACAGGCCCCCTCCACACACCCCCAGGCAGCCTTGCCTGCCAGCGCTGCTTCAGAAAGAGGTTTAATTTAATTAACAGAAAACAGCATCAATAAACATTAGCTCAGCAGACTCTCTGGGCAACTCTGGGGCCACAGGCTGGATCAGTTAGGAACACACCCTGGGTCTTGGCAGGGCTCCCTGACTGGGGGTCCCTTGCTGGGACTTCTGGGAACCTCCACCGTCCCCTGAGAAACACAGACTCTTGACATGTCCAGACAACCCTCTGTCCCATCACAAGCTCAGTCGCCACCTCCGTTACGAGGAAAACCACTGCCCACCCCCATGCACTCTGCCTGGGCCAGTTGGAGGGGGAGATGCTAGCAAGTAGGACCATCTTCTTCTGTCCCCTCAAGAGTCCTTGCACTGTCCATATTAAGGATGAGCTGACAAGATGGGGTATTTCCAGCAAGAACCGTTAAGTATAAAAAGGAAGGTAACTGCATTTGTAGACAAAATGGGTCTTGCAGGTCCTGAATTAACCATGGCAAGTTTAATGGTGGCCTGTATTGGATGGAGTTTGAGGGTAACAGAAAGGAGAGTGTTTGTTACAGTAAGCGGGACCCTTTCCAGGGCTCTTGTCTAACATTCAGAGCTCAATTGTTCGAGGACACACACAGGCTGACACAGCAAGAGACTCAGTCAGGAAGGGGCGCCTGGGCAGGGAGCAGGAGGGTGAGGGAACCCAGGAGGACTGCTCGGCCACATGGCTCACAGTGCCGGGCTTTATGGTGATGGGGTTAGTTTCCGGCTTGTTTCTGGCCAATCACTCGGACCTGGGGCCCTTCCTAGTGGCACACACGTGGCTCAGCCAAGATGGCTTCCAGCAAGGAGGATTCTGGGAGGTTGGTAGGACATATGGGCTGGCATCTCCTCTCTCCTTTTACCTTCTCCAAATTCTTCCGGTTGGTGATAACTTGTTAGTGCTGTGTTCCTTTCCAGGAAGATAACTTTAATATAACTCATGCCAGTGGCTACCTTCAGGCCTGACCATGGCGGGTGGTTTAAGTCAGTGGTTCCCCTAACAGTTTCACCAGATCATCTGCTCTGGGCACTTGGGGCTGGGTGCTGGAGAGCCAGGACTTGGCACTGAAGTCAGGTCTGCCTCTGACCAGCCAAGGCATGTGTGGAAAAACAGTTCATTATTAAAAGATAAAAATATAGTCTAGTCTGCCAACGTCACAGAGGTGCTGCCATCAAACAAGAAAATGTAGAAATGCTTTGAAAACACAAGATACAGCGTTTGGGTGAGACCTTATTATTGGCAAACAGGCTTCTTGCAGGAGAACAGGAATTGAGTGTTCCAACCTCCTTATTGCTTTTTTTAAAAAATTATTTTTTAATTGAAGGATACTTGCCTTATAGAATTTTGCTGTTTTCTGTCAAACCTCAACATGGCACACACACATCCCCCCCCTTTTGAACCTCCCTCCATCTCCCACCCCATCCTACGCCTCTAAGTTGACACAGAGCTCCTGTTTGAGTTTCCCGAGCCATACAGCAAATTCCTGTTGGCTATCTATTTTACAGATGATAATGTAACTTTCCAGCAAAGGAGAAACTGACATAGAGAATAGATTTATTGCTTTTTCATAGTAGTTGCAACACGAGTCCCTTTACAGTTGACGTTGGCACACGAACGGTTGTATATATAAGAAAAAATATAATAAGGAAAGCCATGATGAGGTTCAGCAGCTGTATTTCTGTGCCTATTAAAACAGCATTCATGTGCGATCGCTTTGGCCCTCGTGACACCTAAGCCTTATGAAAGCAACATTCAGGGTCGGCAGGAAGATGACGCGATCCAGGGATAACAGGCACGTGGGCTTGACACAGGCGTACATGTTGGAAATGTAGCCTAAGCAGCCTCACGTGGCTGAGGTGGCCGGGTGGATTGTCGCCGGTCACTTTTCCTCCAAAGCTAGAAAAGCAAAGTCCTCCTAATCCATGTGCAGCAGGTGGCTGTGTGACTGGCCCGCCTGGGAGGGCCAGGCGCCCCGGGCACCCACCTGAGGCAAAACGGTTGTGAGCTGGTCATGTGAGGAGGGGCCTGGCTGCGGTGGAAGAAGAGTCTGCAGAACAGGGGCGATATGTCCACCTGCCCCTCTCCCTTTAACTCTCAATTTTATGAAGACAACAAGCAACTTCACAGTGATTGTCTCATGGAGAAATGAACTGTGTGTACGTTCCCTGGTGGCTCAATGATACAGAGTCCACCCGCCAGTGCAGGAGATGGGTTCAATCCCTGGGTCAGGAAGATCCCTTGGAGAGGGAAATGGCAACTCGCTCCAGTACTCTTGCCCTGAAAATCCCATGGGCAGAGGAGCCTGGTTAGCTACAGTCCATGGGGTCACAAAGAGTCGGACACGGCCGATCGACTGAACATATCAATACAATGTGATATACCCCACATATCCCGTATATGCATGTACCCTCGCCCCGTTCCCTCTGAGCCAGGGCTTTGTCTGTTCCCACCTTCAGGCCGTCATCGCTCTACTAGAAGACACCTTGTCTGTTCACTGCTGAAGCTCCAGAGCGTATGCTCTAGACTGAATATTTGTGTCTCCCCAAATTCATGAGTTGAAACCCAGTCCCCAAGATGACTCCAATTTTGGAGAGGGCACCTTTGGGAGATGATTAGGTTGAGAGGGTGGAGGCTCCATGAGTGGGATTAGTGCCCTTATGACAGAGACTCAGAGAGCTCCCCTGCCCCTTCCACCCTGTCTGTGAGGAAGCAGGTCCTTACCAGACACCAAATATGCCGGTGCCTTGGTCGTGGGCTTCCGGCCTCCGGAACTGTAAGAACTGTAAGAAGGCCCTATTGTCCACAAGCCATCAGTTTATGGTACTTTTGTCCTAACAGCCAGAGCATGCTGAGATGGCTTTGAATGACGCCTGGCAAAGGGTTGGTGATCTATACATATTCACTGAGTCAATGGATGGACACAGGGATGGCAATCCTGGACTTGATTCAGGCCCCACCAGCTGTTGCTGCTGTTCAGTCGCTAAGTTGTGTCCAACTATATGTGACCTCATGGACTGCAGTACCCTAGGCTTCCCTGCCCAAGAAAATAGTCTGTCACTGTTTCCATTTCCCCCCACTGCTATTTGCCATAAAGTGATGGGACTGGATGCCATGATCTTAGTTTTTTGAATGCTGAGTGGGCACAAATCGAGTAACTTTGTAGAACATGGTCCTGGTCCTCCCCATCTGTGGCCCTCCTGCCAGTGCAGGGAGAGTCCCCTGTCCCTGTGATATCTGGGGTCTTTCCCAGAGGACCCCTGGGGCTCTGACAGATCTGGTTGACAGCTTCATGACATCAACCTTTTCTGGGCCACACTGTCCTCCCTTGGGATGTGCCCAGTGGGCCTGGCTTTCCCTGCTAGGCATGGCTGAGGAGTTCTAGACGTGGACTACTGGACCCCAGTCCCACATGGTCTCCACTGCTCTTGTTCTCTTGCTGGGGGCACTTCCTTTGTTGAGGCACCAGGCAGTAGGGTTTCAACCAAGTGCAGGTAATATGTTTCCAATGGTTGCATCTTTTTTTTTTTTTCTTTTATGCATCCCTGTATCCACTTGGATAATTCCCTTCCATTCTTTTTTTCTTTTAATTGGAGGATAATTGCTTTACACTGTTGTGTTAGTTTCTGCTGTACAACAATGTGAGTCAGCTGGACGTATCCATATGTCCCCTCGCTCTTGAGCCTGCCCCCTGCCTCCCTCCTAACTCGCCCCTCTAGGGGATCACAGAGCACTGAGCTGGGCTCCCTGTGCTACACAGCAGGTTCCCACCAGCTATCTGTTCTGTATGGAGGTGGCTGTGCAGTCGGTTCAGTCGTGTCTGACTCTCTGTGTCCCTATAGCGGGTAGCCTGCCAGGCTCCTCAGTCCGTGGGATTTTCCAGATCCTCCAGGTGAGAATACTGGAGCGGGTTGCCTCCAGGGGAATCTTCCTGACCTCGGGACCCAGCCCGCGTCTCCTGCATCTCCTGCACTGCAGACGGATTCTTTGCCTCGGAGCCAGTGGGGAAGCCCATACGTGGCGGGGCCTCAGTGTTACTCTGTCAGTTCGATGGTTGTATGAAGCAAGGTTAGGACTCCATGGCTCGCTCAGCTTTGCCCATGTCCTTTAGTGTGTGGCACCAAAGTGAGTTCCAGGAGCTCAGTCCATGAGTTACAGTGGCCCTCTAGCAGTGGACTCAGGTTGCCTTATCAGAACACCACAGACTAGGGGCCTGAAAAACCAGACAGTTGCTTTCTTACCGTTCTGGAGGCCAGAAGTCCAAGATCAAGGTGCCACTGACTCTATTCCCCATGAAAGCTTCTTCCCAGCTTGCTGACGGCTGTTGTTCAGTCACTCAGTCATGTCTAACTCTCTGTGACCCCATAGACTGCAGCACGCCAGGCTTCCCTGTCCTTCACTGTCTCCTGGAGCTTGCTCAAACTCATGTCTATCAAGTCTGTGACGCCATCCAACCATCTCATCCTCTGTCGTCCCCTTTTCCTCCTGCCCTCAGTCTTTCCCAGCATCGGGGTTTTTTTTTTTTTTTTTCCAATAAGTTGGCTCTTTGCATCAAGTGACCTGAGTATTGGAGTTTCAGCTTCAACATCAGTCCTTCCAATGAATATTCAGGACTGATTTCCTTTAGAATGGACTGGTTGGTCTCCTTGCAGTCCAAAGGACTTTCAAGAGTCTTCTCCAACACCACAGTTCAAAGCCATCAATTCTTCAGTGCTCAGCCTTCTTTATGGTCCAACTCTCACACCCATACATGACTACTGGAAAAATCACAGCTTTGACCCCACACATCTTTGTCGGCAAAGTGATATCTCTGCTTTTTTATAGGCTGACGGTTGACTTGATGCTTTATCTTCACGTGGAGGAGAGAGAGACCTCTGGTGTCTCTCCCTCTTCTTAGAAGTGCTCCTAGAGAATTCAGGCCCCACTCTCATGACCTCATTTAACCATCATCGCCTTCTCACAGGCTTTATTTCATCTCCAAACCCAGTCACACTGGGGATTAGGGCTCCAACATGTGAATTTAGAGGGATCAGAAACATTGAGTCTATATCACTCTGCTCCAGTCTCCCCAAATCCATGCCCTTCTTACATGCAAACACATTTATTCCATCTCAACAGTCTCAAATGTTTTAACTTGTTCCAGCATCAACTCTAAAATCATGAGTCCAAAGTCTCATTTAAGTTTCATCTAAATCAGATGTGGGCAAAGCTGGACATACTATTCATCCTGATGCAGAATTCCTCTCCATCTGGGAACCTGTGAAACCAGACAAGCTATGTTTTCTCAAAATACAAGGCTGGCACAGGCATGGGACACACCTCACTAGTCCATAGGGAGATGCTGGAAATGATGAAGGAGTGGCGCGTCCCAAGCAGGTCCAGAACCCAGCAGGGCAAATCCTGTTAGATCTGGAACTGGAGAGTAAATGTTTCTGGCTAAGGGCACTGCCTTCCAGACCCTCTGGGTCAACATTGCCACCTACATGGTCTGCTGGGCTATAGCCCCAGGCTTCTGGTTTTGGGTGAGGTCCTTCTGGTGGAGGCTCTGATGATCTCCGTATTTCCTTCAGGGTCATTTTCCCTTTTCTCGAAACATACCAAATGTTCACACCCCAATAGCTCTTTGATGCCATTCTGTGGAATCTAAATCCTTCCCTCATCCTGTCCTGTCCCCATCCACTTCTGTGACTCTGGTTTTCATCCTGGAGGCCATGGGATTGAAGTTTTTGCTTCTTTCATCTGCCCTCTGATGGGTGAGGATAAGAGGCTTGTGCAAGCATCTCGATGGGAGGGACTGGCTGTGAGGAAATCTGGGTCTTGTTCTGGTGGGCAGGCCATGCTCAGTAAATCTTTAATCCATTATTCTGCTAACGGCTGGGACCATGCTCTCTCCCTGTAACTTGGCCTGCGGTGGCCCAGTCCTGGAGTCTGCAGTCTCTATTGTAGAGCTACAGGCACTATGGTAGGGCTAACAGCGACCTCCTCCAAGAGGACTTATGCCAACGTGCTGTGCCTTCTAGGACTGCTGCTGCCAGTGCCCCTGAACCCGTGGCAGGCCACTGTCTGCCCACGCTTCTGCTGGAGACTCCCAAACACAGGCAAGTTTAGAGGCTGAGATGGTTGAATGGCAACATCTACTCAACCGACATGAATTTTAGCAAACTCTGGGAGATAGTGAAAGGAGGCCTGGCGCGCTGCAGTCCATGGGGTCGCAAAGAGTCGGACACGACTTAGTGACTGAACAGTAGCAACCACCCCCTTCGGCTCCAGCTGGCATGCTTCTGCTGGTGAACACTCACCGCTGCCCCTGCTTCTCTGTGCTGACGGATGCAGCTCATGGTTCACACCGTACACATCTCCTTATTGGAGGGTCGTTCAGTTATGCCCCCAGTGTTCTCTTCAAAACAAGTTATCTCTTTTTGCAATATGTATAGGCTGAGAATTTTCCAAATCTTCAGTTCTGGCTGCTTTTGGCTTAACAATTCCTTCTTCAATTCATCTCTCTCCTTTTACATTTGACTATAAGCCACTGGGAGGAACCAGGCTGCTCCTGCAACCCTTGGCTTAGATACCGGCTCGGCTAAAAACCCACTGTCGTTGCTATCAAGTTCACCCTTCCAGAAAACTCCAGAGCACAGCCACTTACAGACTTTAGCCACTCTATAACAAGGACCACCTTTCCTCCAGTTTCCAATGACACATTTCTCACGTCCGCCTGAGACCCCAGCAGAATGGCCCTTTAACATCCTGATTTCCACCATTGGTCCCTTCCCAGCAATCCAGGCTTTTTGAGCCTGAACCTCAACACTCCTCTAGCCTCTACCCATCACCCCATTTCAAAACTGCTTCCGCACTTTTTTGGTATTTGGTACAGAATCAGCCCACTTCTCAGGACAGGAAACCTATGTTGGTCTGCCAGGCTGCCTGACCCTTCCCCAGGACCTCACCTGTGCGGCCACATCTTTTGCAGGCCTCCGGGCAGGTTCTCACTCTCAGCTCCTTCTGTAGGATCCCTTTGAACATTAAGACAGAAGCTCCTGCCTCAGCCTTCCCCTCCTGCTCACAACCCTCAGCATCAGAGGATGACCTCATACGTTTGTCAGTGTTTCCAGTTCTGTGATGGTGGAAGCTGAGATTGCAGCCTCTGCGAAATCTGCTTCTGAATCTTTGGAGTTTCATTTCTTTTGTGTCTTCGTCCCATGTCCCATGGATGCTGCATATGACATCCCGTAATTTATGGCCCTGGTCTGGGCCTGCCCTCCCCCACCCTCAGCAGAGGGTGGACCCTTGTCTCCATACGACCAGTCCTATGCGGTGGTGGAGAGGTCCTGAGTCCCTGTCCCACTGGGGACGCTGTCAACCGTCGGCACAGAATTGTGGTCTCCGCTTTTTCTTCTGAGTTAGTGGTGGAGGAGGTTTAGTGCGCAGACACAAATCACTAACTTGGGTCAAGTATGTAACATTTTTACATAAAAATCTAATTAAACTAATGTTGACCTGCCTCTTGAGGAATCTGTATGCAGGCCAGGAAGCAACAGTTAGAACTGGACATGGAACAACAGATTGGTTCCAAATAGGAAAAGGAGTACGTCAAGGCTATATATTGTCACCCTGCTTGTTTAACTTCTATGCAGGGTACATCATGAGAAACGCTGGGCTGGAAGAAACACAAGCTGGAATCAAAATTGCCGGGAGAAATACCAATAACCTCAGATATGCAGATGACACCACCCTTATGGCAGAAAGTGAAGAGGAACTAAAAAGCCTCTTGATGAAAGTGAAAGAGGAGAGCGAAAAAGTTGGCTTAAAGCTCAACATTCAGAAAACGAAGATCATGGCATCCGGTCCCATCACTTCATGGGAAATAGATGGGGAAACAGTGGAAACAGTGTCATACTTTATTTTTTTGGGCTCCCAAATCACTGCAGATGGTGACTGCAGCCATGAAATTAAAAGACGCTTACTCCTTGGAAGAAAAGTTATGACCAACCTAGGTAGCATATTGAAAAGCAGAGACATTACTTTGCCGACTAAGGTCCGTCTAGCCAAGGCTATGGTTTTCCCAGTGGTCATGTATGGATGTGAGAGTTGGACTGTGAAGAAAGCTGAGCGCCGAAGAATTGATGCTTTTGAACTGTGGTGTTGGAGAAGACTCTTGAGAGTCCCTTGGACTGTAAGGAGATCCAACCAGTCCATCCTAAAGGAGATCAGCCCTGGGATTTCTTTGGAAGGAATGATGCTAAAGCTGAAACTGGAAAAGACTCTGATGCTGGGAGGGATTGAGGGCAGGAGGAGAAGGGGACGACAGAGGATGAGATGGCTGGATGGCATCACGGACTCTATGGACGTGAGTCTGAGTGAACTCCAGGAGTTGGTGACGGACAGGGAGGCCTGGTGTGCTGTGATTCATGGGGTCTCAAAGAGTCGGACACGACTGAGGGACTGAACTGAACTGAACTGAACTGAAGGTCTGTTTAACTAAATACATATTTTTAAGAAACCTCTGAAGATTATGGTCCTATATTTCCCCCCTTCCTTATTTCATTCTTTATATGCCAGGTCCAACAAAGCCTAAATGCTGCCCTCAGGACTCATCATTATTGGATTTCCAGCATCTCACTGTGAAAGGAGCTAAACTGCCCCCTTAGGACAGGCTCCTCAACTCACTTTCTCAAGGAGCAGAAATGCCACTGAGATTCCCTGAAGGCCCCCAGTACCAGCCATATGTGGCCAGGGATGAGGACTCGTGGCGTTCATCTCCTTATTAGACAGCTAGGGGTACAGAGTGTGGGACCTGTAGGCATCAAACCAGCCCCAAGTCTGTTAGATCCATGATCAGAGACGTCCCCCTGGGAAACCCCGAGGAGCCCTGGTGAGACCCACGCTCCATCAGGGCAGGAACTCGGACTGGTCTGTGAGGTCCTCATGGAGGGGGACCAAGACATGTCTCGGGAACAGCTGGATCAGGTGCCAGCATGGTCTGGAAGGGCGACAATCCACGTGGAAGATTCTGGGCAACGGTGCTCAGCCTATCCTGGGCATCTGAGTCACAGGGATGCGTGTTAGAAAAGTTCTAACCCTGGTGGCCACTGGCTCTGAGGTGGCTCTGATGGGGAAGGGGAGCAGAGCTGATGGATGGCATCTAAGCTGCCCCCACGATTGCCCTGCATGAGTCAGGGATGTGTTAGCAAGGATGTTCCAGCTGTGGTTCAATGTGAGTGAGCTTCCCTTGCTTGTCGGTGGTGCTTGTGGGGGACGTGTGATGGCGGGTTTGGCACGGGCTCCACACTTCACACTGCTCTTTCCTGCTCAGCGCTTTACATCAGATCCTCCCATAAGAGAATGTCTAATCATAACATTTCACTGGAGGAAGCGGCGGAGTGAGGAGGCGGATGCCAGGAGTCAAATAAGTTGACATTCTTGGGCATCAGTAAGGTGAGAAATGGCTTTCAGTGAAAGTTGGCTCCCCCGAGAATCTAAAATTCCAGACATAAGTGGAGTCAGAACCCAAACCCAGTACATCCATCACGCAGAACCTATAAAGCCTTTGACCGCTCTCATCATTCCCTGGAGGGTGGCGTCCCCTCCCGGGCCAGGAGCGGGGCGCCTAGGAAGCAGCATCCTTCCTACTGTGGGCGACAGGTCACCCCCATGGATGCCGTGGGCAGCCTCAGATGTGAGCCAGCGCTGACCAGGCCCTCCAGGGATGCTGTGGAACATAATCAATGGGGGAGGTTAGCACCCACAAGAGTCCTTTTGGAAAAGGCAGGGCTCCCTTTACTGAGCTTGGAGATCCTTGGAGGTAGATATCGAGACTGCGGCATCTGCTGCTGTTCAGTGGCTGAGTCGTGTCCGAGTCTTTGTGACACCGTGGACTGCAGCACACGAGGCTTCCCTGTCCTTCACTGTCTCCTAGGGTCTGCTCAAACTCACTTCCACTCAGTCATGACGCTGTCTAGCCATCTCATCCTCTACCACCCTGTTCCCCTTTTGTCTTCAGTCTTTCCCAGCATCAGGGTCTTTTTCAGTGAGTCAGCTCTTCACATCTTAGGCCTAGAAAAAATGCCATCTTGAAAAAAAAGTCTTTTAAGTAATTTCAGTGCTGCTGTGTAACTAGAATCTGGTCTTTTCTAATTCAGACAGGCTGCTCTAATGGGCATCGACCGTGCAGGGTCACCGAGCTTGTTTGTCAAAGGAGCCAGCACTCAGAGCCTTGCCCCAACTCTCCATGGGAAGGTGTTTTGTGGTTCGGTGGTAGGAAGCTGTGGTTTTGGAATTGACTGGATGCTGAGAATGAAACAGAGAGAGCAACGTGCAAAACACAGCTTTCGGTGCAGTGGCCCCGAGGGAGGCGAGGCCAGAGCAGCACTGAGGTGCAGGCAGTGTCCGGGTGACCCTGGAGTGCCCACCAGGCAGCCTGGGGGGCCTCCAGGGAGTCATGGGGCAGCCAAGGGGTTTGGGAGTTACCGGCCAGTGCATGCACGGCAGGGTGGCCTGTGATCGTTAACCCAAGCATCTGTCACACACAAGGGCTAGCCCTGGGATTGTCCCCCATTTAGGCTGGATTTGGGATGATGGAGGAGGGGTGGAGAGGTTGGGAGGTGATGGAGGAGATTCAGTACAACCATTAGGAGGAGGAAGAGGGAGTCATCTCCTTCTCTAGGCCTGGTCATGGGAAAGAAGAAAATGACACTCAGTGAATCCTGCTCCCTGACCGAGAGGCCGGTCAAGTTTTATCTGAGCATTTCTGGGTGCTAGAGGAAATTTGTCAGAATGGAAGTACACAGGTAATTCAAAGAGGCTATTTAGTGGAAGAATGGGAAAACTGAGACCACAGAGGGCTGAAGGATGAATGGAGCGGGGGAAAGTTGGAATATGGATGACCTACTTTTCAAGAAGTTTGCTAGTGAAATACACTAGATAAGAAAGTAGAATTGGGAGTTGCTTGGTGGTCCAGTGGTTAAGACTCTTCACTTCTAGTACAAGCGGTGCAGGGTTGACTCCTGGTTAGGAACTAAGATGTCACTTGGTGCAGCCAAAAAAAAGAAAGAAACAGACTTGAAGAATTTATAATACTTTCTTTTTCTTTCTTTGTGTCTTTTTTTCTTGTTGCCTTTGAGTCTTTTTCCTTCCCCTCTTCCTCCCTCCCCTCCTCCCTGCCTTCCTTCCTTCCTTCTCTTAATAAGAGGAGATATTTAAATGCACTTATTAGTTTAGGGAAAGACGCTTAAGATAAAAGGGAAAAACTTGTGCCCTTCTAAACAAAGGGCAGACGTCACTAAAGCCTCCTTGTTTTCCGGAAGATGCCACTGACTCAGTAATTGCTGAGTATTTACTGATGTCACCCTCTGTGCGTGGGGCTGGGTGTGCAGAGGTGAAGACAGGCAGCGTCTCTGTCCTAACCCTGGGCTTAGTGAGGGTGATGGACAAATGTCTACACGAACGTTTGCCTATCATTTGCAAAGAGGAAATGAACTGGGTGGAGAGACAGAATGAGCACAGGAGATCCAGCCAGGATGGGGCATTGTGGGAGGCTCAGACCTCGCCGAGCCTGGGGACCTGAAGGCAGGACAGTTTAAGTCCCTGCAGACTGAACTGTCTTCTGCCCCCGAGACTCAGATTTTCATTCACTAGTAACTACAAGATCTAGCTACCTCCTACACATTATAAAGGGAAACTTGTGTGTCTTTCCACGTTCACTTTAAGGAAGTGGGAAAAAAAAAATACCTTTGTTCAACTTTCACAGAACAAAAGCATTGAGCCAAATCCTTGTGAGCTCTGAGGACCTGAGGGCTTCTTTCAAATGCTAATGAGTTCTCAGCTTTGTCTCAGGTGTCTGTAACCATCTGGTCCCCTCCATCATAAAACACAAATCCTTATCTCCCTTCTGGCTAAACATCACCTTTCAGTGGAATTTGCCCCCAGCCAACCACAGACAGGATTGGAAAGGAACGGCTTTCATCAGCTCAGTAAACAAAGACTGTGTTGAATTAAAAGGAAGAAAACCCCTTTGCTGACGGTGAGAACCTGTTAATAAAACTCTGATCTTTCAAATCAAGGCTCCAGGAAATGGAGATTCTTCAGGGATCGCCCTTCACCCTCCTTGAACAGTAGAAGTGGTCCCAGAAAATCCTGGTGGTGGATGTCAGCCCCTTGATTCAGCATGTTAAACACAACCTTGAATTTCAAGACTGATAGATATTTGTTCTGAATGCAGGATTTATCACTAGGAAAACCACTTCTGCTTGATTTGGAGAAGTCTTTGAGCCTGCCTACACTGCCTCTCCAGCCTCCTTGCTCCTTTTAGCCAAGATGACACAAGAACAAAACACGGTTGTAATTACTAGAAGGATACTCTTCTGATCTTTTTATCTAAGCATCCAGTTTCTTTCTTCAATATCAGGAAAGAAAATGCCATCAAAAAAAAAAAACATGATATATCATGCGCACTATAAATTAGGCACTCTGTTCTGGTTGCCAGACATTTTTGAAAGTGTTCATTGAAGATGAAACAAAACCCATTGAATAGCTGCTTTGAAATACTTTCCAGGGAAGGTAACAATGGAGACTGGCGTAAATCTGCTGTCTCTGATGGCTTTTTTTCTTAAGTTTTTTTTTTCCTCCCCTGATGGCAGAATCTGTGTTTGAAGGTCCCCAGCCTCTTCTGGACACAGTTTGCAAAACAATGCTCTTTAGATAGACCTAATGGAGAAGAAAATAATAAAAAGCCAGTTCTGCACATGAGCACTTACACCTTATTTGGCCTCCTTCTCCGAAGGTGGCGATTTTCTCTACCGGAGTCAGGATCCTGGGTCAGGTGTTGGAATTAGACCTGCTCACCTGTGGAGAGGATGCTATTTGCCTGAGTAATTACATTTGTTCTCAGAGGGTCTACCAATGTCAATGTTGACAGTCGAAAGGAAATGAAGGCAGGCATGCTGTCACTTGCCCAGGTGGCCTTTGTTTATGCAGGACTTTTGTAACCTGATAATTAAGCCAGGCCACCCCAAGCCCTGGCCATCCCCTTGCCTGGCCTCACGCTGGCCAGCCGGGCCTCCCTTCCTGATCTGCACCTGCTTAAATCCGTCTCGTTCTTCAGAAGCCAGCTCCGATTCGACCCCGGTTCTGACGTGCCTTAGACAGTGGTTGACAGGCGTGGTCACTCTTTTGGAAATGAGCCCATCCGTGTTCTGGGATGCATCCAAGCGGTCTGTTTCTACTTTCATGTCCACTCAAAATAATTCACATCAGTAGTTTATTTGTTTAGAAGGCTCTTCTTCAGAGAGAGATTGGATCAATATTCATATATTTTCTCTTTTGTTTATTGACTCATTGATTTGCCTAAAATTTATTAGGATATGATCCAAAGTAAAGATCTCATGATTTTTTAAACCGAAGAGCCAGCTCCCCTGGTACTGTTTGGTTGCTCAGTCATTTGAATTCTGCTGGGTTGGAGTGTGTTCTCTTCAGACACCAAGTCCTTATTCACATGAAAGTCTGTTTAGAATCTCTTCTGTCCCAGGGCCAGGTTCTGTCTGCTTCAACCAGTCCCATGGGCTTTTAATTACTCTGGCTCCAAGAAGCTCTATCCAGGTAGTGTTGAGTGTCGAAATTCTTTCCAGAGTCTGGAAAATGGCTGATTTATGTTCTCCAATCCCCAAGCTCAGTTAATTTCACAGCCTCGTGAGTGAGATGCCGTGTGAATTCCAGTGGACTTGGGGGAGACCAGCCTGGGGCTCTTGTCTCGACCCAGAAACCTCCCTTCCAGACTCGCTGATTTCTCTTTCCTGTCTCCCTAGTCACTTCCTCTCCTTCTTTTAAACCTGATGGGCTGCACACCCTGCCTCCCACCTTCCAGTTTGTTTGGATCTCCTGGGTTGGTTTTCCCTGGCCCGCGGCTGCGGCAGGCACAGCTAGGTCTACACTTGACATCATGTCGCTCCGGTCCTTTGAGTCGACGTGTCTGTCTCTCATGGCACAGCCCCTCCTCCTCGGTGGTTCTTCTATGGTTCTCAGCCTCATCCATCTTCAGAGGCAGTCAGGCATGTAGACCTCCCCGCTGTATCTCCATTCTGGCCTTTCCTCTGCCAGTGTCCCGGGTCATGGTTTGATCAGATCTTAGCAACTGTTTCTCGGATGGGCCCTGCCTGTCCTTGCTCATTTTATACAAGCTGCTCGTCCCTGGTCTGCAGCTCACAGTCCTGGGTGGAAGTCACAGCTGCAGCAGTGGGACACTTGCAATTTTCAACATACTTGTGAACTCAGATGTTGTTCACATACACACACACACACCCTGTGAACATACATCCAACTGAAACAACTCACAAAACAATAATTTCTGTTTAAGCATGCCACATCCTCTGACATTCCCAGTCTATTAATCAGCCGCACCACACCTAGATTATGAAACTCTCACATAAAAGATAGATTCGACCTCCTTATACAGCCTACATGGTTTATGCCAACCTGGTGCCATCTCTTGCCACGCAGATTTAAACGCCTGCTATCATGGAACATGCCACTTCTTCCAGAAATACGATGTGCACTCTCTGTCCTCAGTGTATACCCACCCCTTCTGCTCACTTATGCATCAAGTGTCCCTTCTGGAAAACTCATATCACTATCCCAGACCCACAAGGAAGATCTCCATCCGGAGTCTGCCCTGTGTCTTGCAACCCCAAATAACTTCCCCATTAACAACCTAAACCTTATTTTTTTAATTAAAATAATGTATATTCTAATATTTTGCAAAGGATAATTTTTAGACATTTATTGCTGTTCAGTCTCTCAGTTTTATTCAACTCCTTGCTTCCGTGGTGGGTGAGATGGTAAAGAATCTGATTGCAATGCAGGAGACCCAGGTTCCATCCCTGGGTTGGGAATATCCCCTGGAGGAGGAAATGGAAACCCACTTCAGTATACTTGCCTGGAAAATCCCATGGATGGAGGAGCCTGGCAGTCTACAATCCATGGGGTTGCAAAGAGTCAGACATGACTTCACTTACTACACTACTTGAGACCCCACGGACTGCAGCACACCAGGCTTCCCTGTCTTTCACCATCTCCCGGAGCTTGCTCAAACTCATGTCCATTGAGTCAGACATGCCATTCAACCATCTCATCCTCTGTCGTCCCCTTCTCCTCCTGCCTTCAATCTTACCCATCATCAGGGTCTTTTCTAATGAGTCAACTCTTCGAATCAGTTCACCAAAATATTGGAGCTTCAGCTTCAGCATCAGACCTTCCAATGAATATTCAGAATGGATTTCCTTTAGGATAGACTCATTTGATCTCCTTGCAGTCCAAGGGACTTGCAGGAGTCTTCTCCAACACCACAGTCCAAAAGCATCAATTCTTCGGTGCTCAGCCTTCTTTATAGTCCATTGTGATAGGGGGCTTCCCAGGTGGTGCAGTGGTGAAGACTCCACCTGCAAGACAGGAGCTGCAGAAGACCCGGGTTCAATCCCTGGGTGGGGAAGATCCCCTGGAGGAGGAAATGGCAGCCCACTCCAGTATTCTTGCCTGGGAAATCCTGGAGTCTCTGGGGTCACAAAGAGTAGGATTCGACTGAGTGACTGGGCACACGGGCACATTGTGATATAATCAAGAATACGTCTAGTCTTTGTCCACAGAACTCCAAAACTCCTGGAATTTCCTGAGTGATAGAAGTAAGGGGCACCTTTTGAGCAAACCTGAGTTTATGCTAATGAGGTAAGACCTTAAATGGTTGCAAGGGAGGAAAAACCTGGAATGAAAAAAGCCACACCGCAAACATCGAGCTTATGATTAGAGGGTTGTAGCTTGGAGCCCCACACCCAGATCTCCATAGAGGAAGATCAGAGATCGAATTCAATCATATGGCCAGGTTTTTAATCAACCAGGCCTAGGTAGTACAATCCTAGCAAAACTCTGAACCCAAGAAGCAAGGGAGTTTCCTAGTTGATGAAGACACCCATGTGCTGGGAGGGTGACACGCCTGGGCTCCAGGAGGAGAGAGTGTGGGAGCTCTGTCCCACTTCCTAACCCTCCCAAAGACTTTGCCCCATGCATCTCTCCATCTGGTTGTTAATTGGTACACTTAAAAAAAATCTGATTGTAAGTACAGATCTCTCCTGAGTTCTGTGAGTGCTCCTAGCGAGTGTGGAGTTGGAAGTTGTGGGAACTCCCGAATTTGCAGTCAAGTTGGGCAGAAGTCTAGCATCTTCGGGGTCTCAGTTTTGGCTGCCTCTGATGTGAGGGCAGTCCTGGGGGACCCTGCCCTCTAACTGGGGTATCTGATGCTGACCACAGCTGAACTGAAGGACTTTGCCCGTAGCTTGGGTCCTGTGCTAATTCTGGGTAACTGATGTCAGAACTGAATTGTCAGGTATTTCCCTACCTTCTCTGGCAATGGTGTTTATTTTCATAAGTGTCAGGCATCTGAGAATTGATCTTCATTACCTCCTAGGCAGTTAATAAAAATGTGGATTCCAGATTAGATCAGATAATCTGGGCCAGGTAATTTTCACTCTTAAGGAGTAGCTTGGTGACATTTATACTGGAGAGCTGCTGGCATGCTCATGAAAGCACATTTGTAAAATATAAGTATGTAGAATGAAATGAAAAGTAAATCACTCCAACCCAATCAGAAGAGCATCCTGGTATGTTTCTTTGGACTTTCTGTGTAATTCCTTTTTATTTTGGTTTTGATCATGCTGTATATTCAGGTTTATGTTCTGCTTTTTCCATTTAATATTCCAGCAGACATGTTTTTCTTATTATGATACACACTTTAAAGCATAAGTCATCACATTGGCAGTGTGTTTTCCTAACCACATTGTCTCTTTGGGGGGTATTTATAATATTATTGGCTTGACATTATTATGAATTGTATTGTGATGAAAATCTTTCTCTCTGAAGCTTTTAAAGGTATTTGTTTTCATTACCTCGGGATTCCCAGAAGTTAAATTATCTGCTCTGTCACCACAGATGGTTTCAGAATTCTGGATAAGTTTTGTCCATTGGTGACCTAAGGGGCTATGTTTCCCTACCTTCTCTGGCAATGGTGTTTATTTTCATAAACTTTGTTAACTTGCTAGGTCAAATGGTATGTAATTATTTTAATTGTATTTATTCCATCCTTAATGCTGCAGGAAATTTCCCCATCTATTTATTTACTAAATCTTTGATTCATGACCCCCAACTCTATTCTTCCACTGGCATTTTGCTGTGAAACTAACCCTCTGTCTGTGTATTTACTGCAATTACATTTTCTTTATCCATTTACTCTGAAATCCTGGTTACATTTTTATTATACTGGCATTTAAATTTTTATCTATCAAAATCTGACTACTTTTTTCTTGGTGATTTCTTCTATTGCTTCAAAACTTAGAGAGTTCATCCTTTTCCAAAGATTTAATGATCAATGCTTGCTTTCTTGAGTTTTTTTGCTTTTTAAAGAACAGTTGATAACATTGCTGTTGTTGCTGTTTAGTTGTTAAGTTGTGCCCAGGCAAGAATACTGGAGTGGGTTGCCATTCCCTTCTCCAAGGGATCTTCGAAATCAGGGGATTGAACCCCTGTCTTCTGCACTGCAGGTGGATTCTTTAACACTGAGCCAACTGGGAAGTTCAGTTGATTGCATATGTCCCTCTTGAACCCATCTAAGGGGTATGCCGGTCTATGGTAAGCAGTAATCTAAATAAGTTATTTTTTCTAAATGTTACTGTTCCACCATCACTTACTGAAGGCTCTTTCTCTCCTCTGATGATCTGGGATGATTGCATTTTTGCATTTGAGCTCTTGGTCACTTTGTGGGACAACAGTTCGTCTTCAGCTCTGGATGAGACCCTGCCGTGTCCAGGTCTGAACCCAGGATGAAGCGTAGCACACAGGCTCTCTGGGGAAGCTTTAGAACGAACCTGAGGATGTGCACATATGTGCAAAGGAGGCAAGTCTGTGAGGTCGCTGTTCCAAAGGGCAGTGGTTCCTGTCCTGGGGAACCATCCTGACCTTTGACCTCCATGCCTTTGTATGATTAGTCCTATTTATTCCTTTATTTACCCTTTGGCACATAGGAGGATTTTTTCCCAGCAAAGTCTCCATCCATTGGCATGACTGGTTCTTCAGCTTTTATTTTTACATTGCTTCTGTGACATGGATGAATATTTTTAGACCTTCTCTTTTGCCACAAAAGGAAGAAAAGGGTGAGGTCTCAGAGTCTGCGTGTGATTTCATTTTATTGCCTGCTAAGTTTATTGGTGAGAAAAGCACTCTTTCTAAAGCACTGAGACCCCACCCTGGACTTGGAGACTAGTCACCAGAGCCCAGAGAATGAACACAGTGCTGGTTTTTCAAATTAGATTCCCCTGACTCTGAAGCTTCATAGTCACAGCAGCGTGACTTGGGGCTGATGTCTTACCCTTTCTGAGCATCCATTTCCACATTTGTAAAGTGGGGAGAAGAAAACTGATATCAGAGTCCTTGTCCCTGGCACATAGAAGGTGAGCGTTGCAAGTATTATTATTATTATTATTGCCATTGTTACTAGTAGTAGTGACTGTGAATATTATTGATATTGTTCCTATTTTTGGTTTCTGTCATTTCTGCCAAAGAATGGTTTCCAGAGATGGTGGGGGAGTGGGGACCGTGCTGGACCCCAGAGCAAAAGCCTCAGAAAGAACCATCCAGTCTTTGATTGTTAACTTGCATTCCATCTCTTTGGTTGGGAATATGAGATGAAGCAGGGATTCATCTCAGAGTATTCAGAGTAAAGCATTCCAGTATTTCAGAGCTGAAGGTGGCCCCAGGTACACAGGGGATAGAGGTGATGGGATGCAGGCAGGGTTTCTGACTCTTGTGTGTGGGGCCTATCACTGTTTAGACTTCCTCCTGGAATTTCACTGCTGTGAACGAGCTGAGCATTGGTGGGAAATTGACTCCCTGTGTTGGGCTTTGGTTTCATTGTCTGTAAAATGGAAATGAAGGGTCACATGATGTGCGTGAGCTCTGCCCACCTTCCACTGTCACTCTGATTCACTTCCACT
Source organism: Oryx dammah (assembly GCF_014754425.2). NCBI lineage: Eukaryota > Metazoa > Chordata > Mammalia > Artiodactyla > Bovidae > Oryx > Oryx dammah. The sequence goes on from NW_024070212.1 coordinate 114,132,909, forward strand.
GAATCCCCAGGGGGAGAATCCCGACCCCCTCCTTTTCTCCAGCATCATGGATTCGTGAGCCGGGGGCTTGGCAAATGCCCCCTACCTCCCCAGCACTTTCTGTTCATTCAGCCCGACCCCAAGCCCCAAACCCAAGGCTCTGTCCTTCCAGGGAGGGACCTCATTGCTTCTCCCCTGCCAGCATCTCAACAGGTGCAGGCATTTCCCCACCAACATCAAAGTCACGGTCAGGGCCAATCTTGCAGCCCTATTCTCATCCGAAAGGAATTCGACTAAGGACAGTTCAGCATGAATGAAGCTTCCCATGGTGGTCCGAGAGGTAAAAAGTTCATCGAAAACTCAGCTGGGAGTTACATCCTGTTTGGCACTGTGGGAAATCACTGGACTTAGGAACATATCTCTAGCCCTGAACCTCCTTCAGGAAGTTCGTGCTGTCCTTTCCGACACTCTGCCTATGAAATGCCATGGGAATTCCATTACACACAAGTCCTGCTGATGTCTCAGCACTCTACCTGATGGGAAGAACGCCAGTCTTATCTGACTTGGAAAGCACATCATTCCGTGGAAAAACCCTGGAAACAATTAAAGAGATTTCAAAAGTCAGGGAATTTCAAATTATTTGGAGATGCCAGGATCTGGAGGTCAGCCCACGCCACCAACCTGGAGAGGAAGACGAGCACTGAGAGGCTCTAGGAGGGTCACTGTCAAAGTTAAAGCAGGCAGATGCTTCTCCATCATTTCCCTCAGTGGTCGATTGTCCATTAATGTCATTGCAGGGCAATTTTTTCCTCCTCATGTCAGCAGACCAACGTTTCTGGACAGACTTGGAATTTCTGGCTTTTGCTTTGTGTATAGCATCATTACTACATGACGAGGAACATGATTTGACCAGTTGGAGTATGTTTTGTTTGATCAGAAATTCATGAAATGCTTTTCTTAGTAATTTTATTGATTGAGTGATTTTGGCTGTGGTGGGTCTTTGTTGCCGCGTGGGCTTTCTCTAGTTGCAGTGAACAGGGGCGACTCTTTGCCGTGGTGCTTGGGCTCCTCATTGCAGTGGCTTCTCTTGTCGCAGGACGTGGGCTCTAGGTGACGTGGGCTTGGTGGCTGTGGCTCATAGGCTGAGTGGTTCCACAGCATGTGGGATCTTTCCAGCCAGACATGGAATCTGTGTCCCCTGCATTGGCAGGCGAATTCTTAACCACTGAGCGATAAGGGAAGTCCCTATTAAATGTTTCTGAACATTTTGCCCTCTTCCCTTTGAATCAAAGAAGGTAACGGGTGGGAGCAACCTGCCTGTCGCCTGGTTGGTGATGGGGCTTCGGAATGAGAAAATGTGGCACTCACTCATTCAAGCAGCAATTGTGTTCTCAGGATGCCTGCCTGCGCCCAGGGCTATGTTTGCCACACCCGTCCCCCGCCTCTCTGGCTTGAACGTGCCCTCCTGTTAACATTTGAAAGTGAAGTTGCTCAGTCGTGTCCGACTCTGTGATCCTGTGGACTGTAGCCTACCAGGCTCCTCTGTCCATGGAATTTTCCAGGCAAGAGTCCTGGAGTGGGTTGCCATTTCCTTCTCCAGGGGATCTTCCTGACCCAGGGATCGAACCTGGGTCTCCTGCATTGCAGGCAAACGCTTTACTGTCTGAGCCACCAGGGAAGCCCAGTGTCTAGCATCTGAGCCACATTCTTCTGCATCTGCACAGAGCAGGTGCGGGCAGGGGCTTTCTGAGTGCATTTTGAGTGGGTTAATGACACCAAACTCCTATGCTCATGACAGTCACCCAGTGCCTCTCAGCCCTTGGGTCCTGTCCTGTCTCCTTCACAGATCCAGCCACTGGGGCAGGACAGCGGGCCAGGAGACCTCCCGAAGAGTTGGATTCTCAAGCAGATGCTCGGCTGTGTGTCCCAGGGAGTGTGGCCAGGGCCCCTTGGATTGCTGGCTGCCTCTCAACAAACCATCTACAAGTCCTTTCAAATCTTTTGCCAAAGGACTTGGTCTTGGGCTTTGGGCTCTGCTCTGAGTGGCCTGCGGTCCTGGGAAACAGGTCTCACTTTATTTTGTGGTCTCCTTGGCAGAACTCCCGTGATGCTCCCATCTTACCACCTGCTCCTCTCGCCAGTGCTGTCTGCCTTACCCTGAGCATCAGTCTCTGGTCCCCGCCAGACACTGGACTCTCTTCACTGTCCATGGGAGCCTGGACCATCTTCTCGAGGCTCCATGGCCTCACTCCCTGCTGGCTGCCCCCCACCCTGCCCAGGCTCAGGCCTCTGCCTCCAGACCCAAAGGCTTGACCGGGTTCTTTCTGATGATTAGCTCAGCTTCACCTCCCTGCTGCTGGGTACGTTTCTGGGGAAGCAATTAAGAACAGGCCCTTGTCCTGGTCCCCTCCTGCATCAACAAATGGGCAACCCTAGAAACATTTCGTGCTCTGAATTCTTGACATGAACTAGCCTCCCCCATCAGTGTGAGTTACAAGCTAGAGACAGAACTTCAGACAATCAGTTCAGTTCAGTTCAGTTCAGTCACTCAGTCATGTCCAGCTCTTTTCAACCCCATGGACTGCAGCACGCCAGGCCTCCCTGTCCATCACCAACTCCTGGAACTTACCCAAACTCATGTCCATCGAGTTGGTGATACCATCCAACCATCTCATCCTCTGTCATCCCCTTCTCCTCTTGCCCTCAATCTTTCCCAGCATCGGGGTCTTTTCAAATGAGTCAGCTCTTTGCAAGTGGCCAAAGTATTGGAGTTTCAGCTTCAATATCAGTCTTTCCAATGAATATTCAGGACTGATCTCCTTTAGGATGGACTGGTTGGATCTCCTTGCAGTCCAAGGGACTCCCAAGAGTCTTCTCCAACAGCACAGTTCAAAAGCATCAATACTTCAGACAGTAAGGATCCTCTTTCATATACTTCCAACTCAACTTGGAGATTTTCAAGCAGCTTTATTGAGATATGATTGACACACAGCAAACTGCACATACTGTAACTGAACAGTTTGGTAACTTTGGACATTTTTATGCACACTCGAAAAGAGAACACCTGCGTCACCTCCCAAGGCTTTTTCCTGGTCCATCTCATTCCTTTGCTCCCACCTGTGCTCACCCCTCCCATCCCCAGGGAACCGCTGGTCTTGCTTCTGTCACTATCAGTTACTTTGCATTTTCCAGAACTTTAGGTGAATGCAATCACATAGTCTGTAATCATTTTTGTCTTGCTTCACATTCAGAGTAATTATTTTGAGATTCATTCATGTTGTGTTTGTTGATGATTCTTTCCTTCTTATTTCTGAGTAATGTTTCATTGGACAGATGCATCACAAAGCTTTTTATCCACCACCTGTTGGACGTTGGGCTGTTGCCAGCCTTTGGCTATTGCTGATACCCTGCTCTGAGCCTTTGTGTACAAGTCTGTGTGTGGATATTTCCTGGGTAAATACCTAGGACTGGGAGATCTGAGTCCTGTGTCAGACTCATCTTAGACTCTCCAAGAAGCGATCAGACTTTCTCAACACGGCTGAGCCGTTGTCCGTTCCCACCGGCAGTGCATCAGCGTGCTCAGCACTCCAACCTGCGGGTATGTCTGGCTGAGTACACACTAGTGGCATTTCGAAAGCCCAATGCTGAGGAAATGCCAAGAGACTGGGAATTTCTCAGGGGCGCTGAAATGTCGGGTTGGAAGCATGTGTAACATTCCAGCTATTCCAGCCCACTTCACAGGCCCTGCCAGGCTCTTAGTTCTCAGGGTGTGGCCCTTTCTGCAGCTCAGCGCTCTCTGCCCAGCTCCTGGGCCAAGTGCTTCCTTGCTCTAGTGACCAGGGCATGGAGGGGGAGGGGGACATTTGGAGAAACCAGGCTCTTCCCATCTGTACTGGACGACACCAGCTTCCCTTCCCTTGGCCCCAGCCACTGTGGAGCTTAGAGTGTCCTGCGTGGACCTGCAATCAGAGTCTGGTAAATGGATGAGCAGACCAGTCTCTTTGGCTAAGAAACAGCAATGTTTAGATTTCTGTGATGTTTCTCTAACACTTAAGATTATGATATTCTAACTTAGAAGATCCTGATTTCAAGAGCGCCAGGAAAGTCAGTTTACGACAGATGCTGTGGATTCAGATGGAACATATAGAAGGATTTGTGTGATGACTGCTAACTCTGGAGGGCACGTAGCTCCTCTGGTATTTTTAGCTCCTCTGATATTTTTAGCTCCTCTGATATTTATCAAGAACCTGTTCTGTGCCAGGTGCCATGCCAAACACCACAGGGGATGCCAGGACGCATGGTAAATGGGCAGAAACAGCCAGGGGCCTTCTGATGTAGGCATTCCTGGGAGATGGCTCAGAGCTTGAAGGCTTTCAAAGGAATGAGAGCCTTGCCTGACGTGGGGAGATGCTAGAGTGCTTTATTGGGCTGGAGACTTGCAGTGCAGGAGAGGTATAGAATTTGTAGGGTTCCATGGGCTTAGACAGCAGGGGAGCACTTTGTTGTACAGCAGAAACTAACGCAATGAATTTAAAAAGATAGCAGGGAGTAGGAAAACTTGAGTTGGGGTGAAGTGGAGGGAATTTTAAGTTGAGGAAAAAGCAGGTGGCTCCTGGTTGGGAATTGACCAGCCACCGAATCTGCTGGAAGTAAACTTGACGAGTGAAGTCCAGACATAAAGCTGGAGGGCATCGGGCACGCTGCTGAGGTCCTTTAATAACCAGGTGAGGGATTTATGTCTACGAAGGCAGCAGGAGGCATGGACAGTTGGTGAGTCGGTGATGACAGCCAGGCTGCACGTGAGGAAAAATGCCCCAGCCTTGCATGGAAGGAGTAGAGTCAGGGAGACGGCAGGGCAAGGAGCCTGTGAGGACTCTCCCAGTGAGACTAGGTGGGGCGTGCTGAGGGTCTGCAGCAGGTGGTGTCACGGTGGGCACGGGTGGGTGGTGGTGGGAGAGGAAACCCAGGGGGAGACTGGAGGCCTGGAAAGCAACCAGATTCAGGGTCAGGGAGGGAGGAGCTGAGTGGTTTGGAGATGATGCTGGGGCTGGTGAGACTGGTGGGGCTGTCCATTGTAACAGGGTAAGTTGACTCAGGAGTTAAAGATGGAGACGGAAGAACAATAACGCCCCTGTCCTGACCTGACTCCAGGTCTGCCTCGTATCCTCGCTAGCAACCCTAACAGGTGAGCACTAGGAGTACAGCTTAGGAAGTTGAGCCGGTATTACTTTTATCATTATACTCAGACGATAAATGAGAACATCCAAGGATAAAGTGTTTAAGTCATTCTCTTAAAGACACACCTCTATGGTGGTTATAGATGTCCTATGTGGTATTTTGATGCCGAATATCATACATATTGCCTTCAGTTCAGTTCAGTCGCTCAGTCGCGTCTGAGTCTTTGTGACCCCGTGAATTGCAGCACGCCAGGCCTCCCTGTCCATCACCAACTCCCGGAGTTCACTCAGACTCACGTCCATCAAGTCAGTAGAGAAGAATGAAAAGATAGACCTGGATGATATTATGTGGAAAAGTGAAGCAGTAAATGGTCATTGTGATGGTGAAGGTTAGACAAGCTGCCAAACATATCTGACACTTAGCCCAACACATGAGCCCTCCCTTAGGTAGCAGCGTCCCTAGTCAGTGGTTGAGGTCTGACCATCCAGGGACCCTTGCCAGCTCAGGCTCTGCCCTCTTCAACCTGTGCTTTCTGAGGCTGCTGTGGGTGTTGACCTCCAGGCAGGTGGGGAAGAAGAGAGAGAAGATGCAGGTGTTACAACTCAGCTGCGTGGCTGCTCCAAACTGCAGGGAGGCTGGGGGAGAAGAGAGGCTGGGGGAGAAGAGAGGCTGGTGGGAGAAGAGAGGCTGG
>NW_024070212.1:114138766-114296650 GCF_014754425.2 Oryx dammah
GGCTGGTGGGAGAAGAGAGGCTGGTGGGAGAAGAGAGGCTGGGGGAGAAGAGAGGCTGGTGGGCAGTGTAGAGTCCCCACAGTGGTCACTGACAGTCCACCCTCTGATGAGCGTGTCTGAGACCATCCAAGGGCCTACGCAGGTCATCACATCCTGAGCAGAAACTCCTTTAACCTATTAATGTGCTTCATCGCCCAGCTATGTCCGACTCTTATGCAACCCTTTGGACTGTAGCCCACCAGGCTCCTGCGTCCATGGGATTTTTCAGCAAGAATACTGGAGTGGGCTGCCATTTTTCCTGTCCCAGGGATCGAACCCTCATCTCCAGTGTCTCCTACATTGCTGGCTCATTCTTTACCCATCAGGACTTCCCTGGTAGCTCAGATGGTAAGGCCTCTGCCTATAATGCGGGAGCCCCTGGTTTGATCCCTGGGTCGGGAAGATCCTCTGGAGAAGGAAGTAGCAACCCACTCCAGTTCTTGCCTGGAAAATCCCATGGACGGAGGAGCCTGGTAGGCTACAGTCCACAGGGTCACAAAGAGCTGGACACGACTGAGTGACTTCACGTCACTTCACTTCTTTAACCTATTACCAAATCCTAGTGGATGGATCACAGTCTTCACCTTGAGACTCAGCATTGAATCTTCTGGGCAGTGGTGCAGCCCTGAAGGAACCCTTAGTTCCAGCCTTGGTTGCAGCTTATCAGCTTGTGACCCTGACAAGGTCCTACTTCTCTGAGCCGCAGTTTCTTCACCTGTAAAGACCAAGACTATAAAACCCGGATCAAATAGATAAAAGAGAGCAATGCATCTTATAGATGGTAGAATGTACGAAAAATCTGAGGAACTATAACTTTTCTGCATGTAGATGGTTGTTCTTGGGTGGAGAAGATGCCCATTAAATGAAGTTAGAAATGAACACCCTCATTTAGTGACTCTGTCTCCACTACTAAATACCCAGTTGCTTGACTGACAAAGTTGGCGTGAACCCCAGGCCGACTTCCAGAGTGGATTATCGTACAAGTGGGAGTCTTTGGAAAAGGGAGCACGATCAGTGGAGGCACTTTGTTTTCATTAAGAGCAAATCCTAACAGTTTACACTTAGCCTCTGTTTCACTTTTAGCAAAACCACACAAAGTTATTATGATACTGTGAGAGATATCAGATGTCTTCATCGGCAGATCCACAAGCCCCACAAATCACATTGCTTTCACTTTTCCCTGCCTGGGCTCCCTTCTTTCCCTCGACAGCGTGAACACAAGCACATAAGCCTGGCGTAGTGGAAATTTTTGTGATTTAATAGTAATATTTAAGACAATACGACATTCTGGGATTAAATCAAAATTGGCCGCTATGTTAATGACGGCAAGATAGTCCTCTTTATTTATATATCATGATTTACTCAGCTTCTTATTGTGGGATTACTCTTTTCCCACATGAGTGTGTAATACTGTGCTGAACACTTGTCTGGAGCAGTTTTGTTCTTCTGAATTATTTCTAGAGTGGCAACTATTCAGTCAAAAGGGAGGAATATTTATGCGGTTCTCAGTCAATGCCTTACTGACTTTCAAAAATATTCCCACCACTTTATATTTTCATAAATTATCCAAGAGTATGATTGTTTCCCCAACTCAATGGACATGAGTTCGAGTAAACTCCAGGAGGTGGTCGTGCATAGGGAGGCCTGGCGTGATGCAGTCCATGGGGTTGCAAAGCGTCAGACACGACTGAGCGACTGAAGTGGACTGAACTGATGACTGTTTCACAACAGCCATGCCAGAGCTGGGTATGTGGATTTTCTATTATTTTATTGATATAACAGCTCTTAATTGCTACCTCATTTTTTTTTACTTTTAGAAAAATAAAAAAATATAAGCTTATTTTGTGGAAATAAGTTATGGAATTAAATAGCCATCTGTAATTCCATCTTCTATAGACGGTCTAGTATGATAATGCCTTTCCAAAACTATTTCTATTCACATATACAAGGATACAACAGACCATGCTTATTTAAATAACAGTGATAGAGTTTGTACTGGATATCAGACTTTAACCTCTTTTTCATTTAATATGTCACAAGCCATTGTTTGGAATCAAAGTTTATTTCTCTTAATTCCACATTTTAAGACAGTCAACTTACAGCCTTGACTCTAAAACTTAAAACTTTAATCAATCAGCCTTGAGTCAAGCCTTTTGCCAAAATTCTCAGTGGTGTCCTTAGATAAAGTGCAGCAGTAGGATTCATGATGAAATTTGTTCTCTTGGTTCATTTCCACACATTTATCCTCAGAATCATGTCATTCCACACAGTTTGAGTTTCCCAGACCTGAAGCCAGAGAAGGCATTATAGAAGTCTTTTATCTTTCCCAATCGAATAAGAAGAAAACACATCAATTTTTAAGTTTGAATTTTGTTTGCTGACAAAATTAACTATTTTCACAGCTTACTTATCATGTGAATTTATTGTTCTATAAGTAATTTATTCATGCCTTCATTTTTAGATTGTTTTGAGAAGGCTCCTATTGTATTAAGGAGTCCAGTTATTTCTCTTACTTGCTGAAGGGTATTCCCAATGTGTGTTCTACTTTTACTTTTTATGGGTTATTTTAGCATATGGATACTTCTGATTTTTAGGTTTGAAAAATCAGAGAACATTCTTTGGGTATTCTAATTGTGGTTTTATGCTCAGAAAGGCCAAGGCAGTTTTTACTAACTTTAATTTTTTTTCCATTATTTTATGATTCCATTTAAAAAGAATCTAGCTTTAATTCAACTGGAATGTATTTGACTCATCAGCTGAGATAAAGATGTATCCTCAGCAGTAAACCAATTACTTCATCACCATGTTGAATAATTCATCCTTTCAACAATTACTTAAAAGGCTGTCCAGGTAAGAAGAGAAGTTAGCATTCTTTTACTTGGGTGACCGGATAACTATCTTCAAATACTTTGATACGTCTGTCGTGGATAGAGGTTCTCTGAGGCCCTAGAGGGCAGAGACTGGAGCGGTGGATGGTGGATGGAAATAAATGTGAAATTCACCAGGAGGCACAGAGGAGCCAATTATTGCCAAGGGGCACCAAGAAGTTGCCTGGAATTGAAACAGTCACCTTGGCAAAGTTCACCCTCATTCCAGAACTGGCCTCAAGATGCTCCCTTGGGGAGGTTGGCTGTATCAAGAGGCTCCAACCCTGTCTAATCCTGAGAGCTCCTGATTGTGTCAATCTGGGGCAAACCTGATCTAGAGAATCCCCATTCCATAACATAGCATTTGATACAGAGAAACCCAGGACTGGTAAGGGCTGCGCCACATCACAACAGAGACCGTTCCGACAGGTCCATAGAGAAGTAGCGACTTCATCACCCTGGCCGTCTCTGTGCATCCAGGTCACAGGGGCACCCTTGACCCGGCTCAGCCCAGTGTGAGAACGAAGCAGAGCCAGTGGTCGGCAAGCACTCTCTCATGCAGGGACTGCCCTATCTGGGAAACTATTTGCTCTGTTTATTTTGAGTTAGAAATATTGCATCTTATTTGTGTGTAGTTGTTTAGAGACAGAGAAACACTGAGAAGTCTAAATTTAACAAACGCTAAATATATTCATTTTCCAGTAGGAACTACGACAGCTATTTTCCCACCTGGTAGAAAAGTGCAGGACGTGGCGCTCCCGCTGTCCCACAGGCAAAGCATGGCGCAGCTCCCGCCCTTGGAATGGTTTCTGGGGTGGAGTCTGGCATTGCTACGTGATCCAGTCTGGTCAGAGTTATCCCATCTATGTAAAGGGCATGACACTTGACCCCTGAAAGTTCAAAAGATGGGGTAGAATGCCCTTAACTGGTGTTCTCAGCGAAAGTCCAGTGGGTCTGGCCACTCTTATGCTGAGAAAAAAAGCCGCAGCAGCCCCCGGCTTTCCTTCTGTCCCCTTGTAAGGGCATGACTCATGGGTTTCTGCCTGGAAGTGAGCCCATGGGAACTGACCTGAGCCTTCAGCGGGGTCCATGTGCCCTTGAGATGCTTGTCTGTCTAGGAGAGGGAACGGGGGCAGAAGTGCCTAGAAGCCTGGGGTGGATAACACCACCAGCATAGCTCAGACATACACTGGGGGTCAGGGGCCAGGGATATGTGAGGGGAGTATATGTAGGAGGCAGGAGGCTGCTCTAGAAGTCGCCCCAGTTTTGAGTCTATTGGTTCATTTTCACCAACCCTGACAAGTGTTTCCCGTGACCTGTCCCTGGGGGCGGCCACAGAGCATGGTGGCTAAGAACAGGGGCCAAGAAGGATGGGTCTGAATCCTGGCCCTTGGCTGATTCACCAGCAGGCTGCTGGGCTACCTGGGCCTCCACTTCCAATCCCTCATCTGTGAAATGAATATGATAAAGGCTCCCGTCTCACAGGGTTGCTATGAGGATTTTGCTGTTGTTTAGTCGCTAAGTTGTGTCTGACTCTTTGAGACCCCATGGACTGCAGCACTCCAGGCTTCCCTGTCCTTCACTGTCTCCCGGAGTTTGCTCAAATTCATGTCCAGTGAGTCTGTGATGGCATCCAGTCACCTCATCCTCTATCACTCCCTTCTCCTCCTGCCTTCATTTTTTCCCCAGCATCAGAGTCTTTTCAAATGAGCAGGCTCTTTGCATCAGGTGGCCAATGTATTGAAGCATCAGCATCGTTGCTTCCAGCGACTATTCAGGGTTGATTTCCTTTAGGATTGACTGATTTCGTCTACTTGTGGTCCTTCTCCAGAACAAGTGCTCCCTCTCCAGCACCCATAGTCCACATACACACACACACTGCCATGCGTGTGTGGCTCTGGACGAGTGTTTGATGTCAGTATTTATTCAAAATATATACCAGGTGCTAGGCAAGCGATGCAGGGAGAGATCTGCCCTTGGGACCCTGTCCTGCATTTAGCCCTTATTCAGAGCACCTCCATATAAAAAGGATGAAACATGCTCTCTTTCTCCTAAGGACCAACAGATAACCTTTGCTTATCTCCTTCTGTGCTTTCTGAGATAGATTCCCAGTGACTCAGAAATTAGAATCATTATTTCCTATAACAAGCCAAGTGAAAGTGAAAGTCACTCACTTGTGTCCGACTCTGTGACCCCATGGACTGTAGTGCATGGAATTCTCTAGGCCAGAATACTGGAATGGGTAGCTTTTCCCTTCTCCAGGGGATCTTCCCAACCCAGGGATTGAACTAGGGTCTCCCACATTGCAGGTGGATTCTTTACCAGCTGAGCCACCGGGGAAGCCCATAAGAGCCAAAAATAGCCCCAAACAAAGAGCAGGTGTCAAACTGCAAAGCCCATCTCAGTGGCCCTGCCATCCGCCTTTCCTTTCTTCCAAGTGGTTTGTCCTGGTGTCAGCTACACTGCTGTAGACTCACTCCCACTTAGACCTAATTCCTAGTTCCCTTCTGCCTCTCACCCCACCTGGCTGCCTCCGAACTTGGGCCTCTGTACCTGGTCCCTCCCCAGGACCTAACCTCCCCAGAAGGACGGTGCACAGCTACTTCTGGTTTGCCAGACAAACCCAGGACACCTGGGAAAATTTGAATTTCAGATTCTTGGGACATTTTTCTGCTAAAGAGTTAGTCATATTTTTCTGAAGTTCATACATTCATGGGATTCTCAGGCAAGAATTCTGGGGTGGTCTGCCATCCCCTTCACTAGTGGACCGCGTTTTGTCAGAACTTTCCACCAGTCCATCCTAAAGGAAATCAACCCTGAATATTCACTGGAAAGACTGATGCTGAAGCATGATACTTTGGCCACCTGATGCGGAGAGCCGGCTCATTGGAAAAGACCCTGATACTGGGAAAGAGGAGGAGAAGGTGGAGACAGAGGATAAGGTGGTTAGATAGCATCACTGATTCAATGGGCATGAGTCTGAGAAAATTTGGGGAGATAGTGGCGGGCAGAGGAGCCTGGCGTGTTGCAGTGAGGTCACAGAGAGTTGGACACAACTTAGCGACTAAACAACATCTGAAGCTCAAAATTAACTGGCATCCTGTGTTTTTATTTGCTAAATCTGGAAGCTTCTTCCTTGCTTTGGCTAAATTAGAGACCATACCAGCCCCAGTCAGCCCTGAGGACACGGCCCCCAGTCACCGAATTCCCATTGTTCCAGCCCCTTTCCCCACATCCAGAAAGAGGACTGGCCCTAAATACGGGAGCCTTCTCTCCGCCAAGGTGGAAGGGAGCATATTGTCACTTCTGGCAAACATTGGCTGTGTCCCCCAGGGATTTCAACCTCCAACTCAGCAGAAAACCAGCCCTGGCTCTTGCCCAGGTAACCGACAGGTTCTTCGTTACAAATGAGTGAACAGATGAGTTTGAGACTCCCAATATCCCCCTTAAGAGCCAGGGCTTTCTGGATTTTTCTTTCCTCAGATATTAAGCCAGGTTTTCATCTCGCAGACAGGAGTCCTCCCACAGAGCTCTGCACAGTAGAATCTGGCCCCAGAAAACGAAAACCAGCCCATAGGACCGCTTGACCTTTGAAGCATGCAAAGCCCTACAGAGGTAGAAAGAAGAGAGAGAAAGGGGAAGCTCCTGCTTGGAGACCCTCTCCTGGGAACCACAGATTAGCAATCAGGGGATGAGAGTTGAATGGGGATGGGGTTGAACAACCCCCCAGGGGTCCGAGATGGGAGGAAGGGAAGCAGTGAGTAGATGTAATTAGCACGGATCACAGTAATAAATGGAGAGCAGGTACAGCAGCCCAGTAGTATCTGTTATGACGGATCAGAGATCAGCCCAGCAAGAGGCCTTCTCTGTGCCAGTTTCACGGCATAGTGTATGCTTAGATTAGCATGTGAAATGCTTGTCTCAGGCCGGACACAGGGAAGGAGGCAAGATGGAGAAACTGGGTATATTAGAGTCACAGCAATTTCCTCAGTATCCTCAGAGCACGTGCTCACACAACCCACTGCTCTGGGGTTCATCACAAGTGGGTTTATTCCTGTGGGACAGGAGAAGGGGTGGGGAGGAGGTGGGCTGGATCCGAGGAGGCTTGCGTATGTTCACAGGTGACAGGTGGGTTCAGAACATTCCTGTCTTAATATCACAGTTCTCAGGTTTTGCTTGAAAATGGGGAAAGGGAGGAGGCAAGGTCCTGCCAATGACAGATAAACTAGCTCTTCCTTCATCAGATTAATATCCCGGTTTTCGTAGGAAACACTGACGCTAGAAAGCACTTTTGTGATCAGAGGTAGAAATCCCTGTCTGGTCAGGGCGTGGTTGGCTGGGGACAGTGGAGCATGCCAGGCAGCTCCCACGCTAAAGGGACCATCCTGTGGAATTTCACATGGAAAACATCTGCTTTCTGCCTTCTACTGGGGATTTTTGAGTGGTCCAGAGCATGGAAGTGCACCAAGGGCCCATTAAAATGCAAAGACACCAGTGGCAATAGAGAGGGACAGAATACGCCCCGTGTCAGTTCTATTATGTATTGTTGTGTTGCACGCTCAGTCGCTCAATTGTAGCTGACTTGTCTATCATGGTCTATGATAAAAACTCAAGGCTTCAAAGAAGGCAGGTCTCCCAGAGACACTCCCTCCCCCCCCCCACCCCTGCCCCTCCCGTCTCTGCTACCTGGAGTCAGTCCAAGGGATTGGGGGATGCTATCTGGAGGGCTTCATCTTCGCATTCCACCCTTTAACCCAGAATCCGAAAAAAGTCCTTTGCCACTTTAGGAAATTTGATTCAGAAGCTCTTCTGAATCTGCTACATCCATCCTGTTTTGGTCTCAAGCATTGAGTTTCACAGCCCTTGGGGGTCATCAGTGAGACAGCACAGGTCAGCAGGTAAGGATAGCAGCATGGTGTTTGGAGGGATCCCAATTCAACCATCTGAAGATGGGGCTATAACCCCTTCCTGTTGAGTTTGCACTGGGGTGGAACAAGATAATTCCTGCCAAATGTTCAGCCCTGGGGTGCATTCAGTAAATACACAAGAGCTGTTAGAATCAAGAGACAGAGGTCACTCCCTGTGGAAGAAGGAGCTAAGAGAGGACTCGGAACTCAACAGGCCTTAACTCTACTGCTCTGGATGCTCTGGACAGTCAAAGCTGAGAAAGAGGCTGGCAGTGGAGAGAGGGAACAGCAAGGCCCCGGGGAGCCCATTAATAGGACAGTGAGGGGTTAGCACTCCCAGGACATGAGACACTATCTGGCCGTGGCATTGGGCTCGCTGGGGGCTGACCACCTTTCGAAGGCTGGAAGCAGCCTTTGCGTTGGCCGTTTCTCATGCCTGGAGTGTCCCTGACTCAGAGAACTCTGCAAGTTTGGCAATCTAGTCTTTAGGAGAAGAACTCAAAAGTCCTGGGACTCTCACGGGTACCTTCGATCAGCTGTCCACAGTCTTCCCCTGCTCTCTGCCCTTGAAGGCCGACACACGTGGGCTGGCTTTAAAACTGTATCCGGAATTTGATGTATTAGGGATGATAAGATGACAGACGGGGAGACAACTCCCTTGAAAGAGAGTGCACCCCTAATGGTTCCTGAGATGAGTGGATGCATCACGCCATGCAGGGCCACACGGGGAAGCACAGGGTCAGTCAGGAGGTGGGGGTGGGGGGAGAGTCTAGCGTGGTTTTGGGGAAAGAATGGAGGCGGGAGGTAGACAGGCTGGGCAGGCTGAAGGTTCAACAGTCTGAACAATTTGGCGGGCTCTGGGTTGGAAAGGTGGTCTCTAGTTGTTTGATACATGATTATGGATGAATTTGCCTTTTCATACTGTTCATGGGGTTCTCAAGGCAAGAATACTGAAGTGGTTTGCCATTCCCTTCTCCAGTGGACCATGTTTTTTCATGGCAAATAGATGGGGAAACAGTGGAAATAGTGGCTGGCTTTATTTTGGGGGGCTCCAAAATCACTGCAGATGGTGACTGCAGCCATGAAACTAAGAGACGTTTACTCCTTGGAAGGAAAGTTATGACCAACCTAGACAGCATATTAAAAAGCAAAGACATTACTTTGTCAGCAAATGTCTGTCTAGTCAAGGCTATGGTTTTTCCAGCAGTCATGTATGGATGTGAGTGTTGGACTGTAAAGAAAGCTGAATGCTGAAGGATTGATACCTTTGAACTGTGGTGCTGGAGAAGACTCTTGAGAGTCCCTTGGACTGCAAGGAGATTCAACCAGTCCATCCTAAAGGAGATCAGTCCTGATACTCGTTGGAAGAACAGATGCTGCAGTTGAAACTCAGCATATTTTGGCCACCTGATGCAAAGAGCTGACTCATTGGAAAAGACCCTGATGCTGGAAAAGATTGAAGGTGGGAGGAGAAGGGGACAACAGAGGATGAGATGGTTGGATGTCATCACCAACTCAATGGACATGAGTTTGGGTAAACTCTGGAAGCTGGTGATGGACAGGGAGGCCTGGCATGCTGCGGTCCATGGGGTCACAAAGAGTTAGGCACGACTGAGAGACTGAACTGAACTGAACTATGGGTGAATTTACGGGGTGGTGGGGGAATTGGTCTGGTGTGTGACGTTGGATAATGGAGGGGCTTGTGGATGTGAATCAGAACTGGTTGCCTTGCACAGAAAAGGCATGCTGACAGACAAGTGTTTCACTGTCTGTAGAAATTAGGTAACCCTGACAGCGGAGGTTCCTTCCTGGGTTCACGAGGCCTCAAAATGTAGAAGCATCATAAACTATAGAAAACAAAAAGCATGATTAATACAGGCTACAACCGTGGGCTCCTGGGCCCCTGGGGCACTTGTGGGGTGGGGGCAGTTGAGGGGTCAGAGGAAGAGGACATTGCAAGGGGATTGAGTCGCCTGCCCCACCCGGGCAGGCTGGCCTGTAACTGAAGGCATCTTCCAGGGAGGCATTATCTGCACGACCCTCCCCTTCTTTCTGTCAGTCCCCCTCCACCATTTCTCCTGGGCGACGGTGCCACTCCTGAGGACCCCCCAAGCCCCTCCCTCACTTGTGTCTGTGTGGGGGAATATTTTTAAAGCCTTCTGAGTTATCCCCGTTTGTGTGTGCTCTCTGTTTCTCATCAGGTCTCTTACTAGCCTTGGACCCACTAGCAGACCCGCTGACCCTCACGATAAGTTCTGGAGTTGGGCTGCTCCTGTGCGCAGTGACTAGGGGGGTAACCTCTGTGCTGATGACATGATTTAGGCACAGCACGGGAAGGCATCCCGATGATCGTATTATGGGATGATGGGATGATGTGCAGGTGGGTAGCAAGCGCCCCAAGATCAAGTGCCATACACTTAGTCACCACGGCAACAATAATGATTACAAAGCTGGTAGAGTAATCCGGCTGCTTCTTACCACCCAGGGAGCCTGCCGCGAGAAAAAGAGAAATTAACCTTGTGAATATGCAATTAAGAACAGGCTTGCAGGGCCAGCTTCTCAGGAATCCTATTCTGCACTCTTGGGGTAGACGTGGGGGAGGGGTCCTAATCAAAGCCCTAGTGGTAAGGGTTACAAAATAAAGCACCAGTTAAGAGCTCAGCCAAGCAGGTCTCACTAAGGTCAGGATGATGAGAAGGGGGAGGCATGGGTGAGGGCTGTAGACGTTTAGGCAGATCTGGAAGGATTCTCCACAGTCCCCTGAACCTCCCATGTCAACTGAATAGTCCCTTCTTTAAAAGAAACATAATAATCTCAGCAGCCTGATTATTCTAATTTGAGTATGCCATCTGTTTCCTGGTTCCTCCTGAGACTGCTTTTCACACCTTTCTGAGAGCGCTTTGCTCACCACATGGCTAAAGCTTTGTCTTCCCAACACTCATTATTCCCCATCACCTCACTCTATTGTCTTACTGTCCTGCACTCTAGGGCTGCCATAACAAAATGCCACAGACTTGGAGGCTTCGACACCAGAAACTCATTTTCTCCTAGGTCTGGAGGTTGGAAGTCCCAGATCAAGGTGTCAGCGGGCTGGGTGTGTGGCAAGGTCTCTCTCCCTGGTTTGCAGACGACCGCCTTCTTGCCAGGTCCCCACATGGCATCTTCTGTAGGCCAAGTGGAGAGAGACCTCTGGTGGGTGTCTCTTCCTCTTTTATGGACACCAGCTCTACAATCTGAGGGCCCTGCCCATATTTATTTAATCTGAAATACCTCCTTAAAGGCCTTGTCTGCAGACTCAGTCACACTGGGGGTTAAGCCTTCAACATACGAATTTGATGGGAGACAAAATCCAGTCTATAACACCTGCTTAGGAACTGTTATCAAAAAGTGGTCACTATTTTTCATATTTCACATTTTGAGGTCTGTTTCTTTTACTGGGATGTTGTCTCACCATCATCTGGGCAGAGTGTGTCTCTAACGCTCACTGTTTTAGGTCCGTATCTAGAACAAGGCCAACAACAGGGCAGGTTCTCAAAAATGTTAAATAGAAGAAACAGATAAATTGTGTATAGGTGCTTAGACTTCCTTGCAAGACACTCCAAACTGGACGCTTTAACTTTATTGGGAGCAGGCAGCCATGTTGTTTATCATGGAGTGATATGAGGAGAGCGACTGGGGGAATCAATGTGGTAGCAACATGAGGAGGGGCTGGAGGGGATAAACAAGGTGGTCTAGTCCATTGGGGAATATTGAGCCAATCGAAGTTCATGGAGATGAGGACCTAGACTTAGAGTTACAGGTGTGAACTCGAGAAAGGGAGATTCAATTGTTTAAGGGACATAAGGGGGAAGAGATTGAAACAAGGAGATTTAATTGGAGGGAGAGGGAGAGGGTAGAAACAAATGAGAGCCACAGACAACCCCGGGAGTGGGCCTGGCTGCCTAGGGGATGGGTGCACACAGGGAAGTGGGGAAGGAGTCTGTGCACCCTGCTGGCCCTCCCCGATCTCAGCCATGGCTGCAGTAGGAGCTGCACACAGACCTGGCTCAGCGTGGCGCTGACAGCTGCTTGCCTCAGGAGCACGCCTCCTGGCTCTTACTTCTCATGTGGGGTGCCTGTGGAACGCTGGTTGGCATTCATGCCTGGGCGTTTAGGAGAGCTGACATCTCACAGACCAACCCTCAGCCACTGGGGAATAGGCACTGGTGGAGACGTGGATATCTGGTGTCCCCTGGTATATATGATGGGATATTACTCAGCCATAAAAAAGAATGAAGTAATGCCATTTGCAGCAACATAAATGGCCCTTGAGATTATCATTCTAAGTGAAGTAAATCAAAGACAAACACCTTACGCTATCGTTTATATGTGGAATCTAAAAGGATGATACAGATGAACTTATATACAAAACAGAAATAGACTCACAAGCATAGAGAGGTGGCAGTGCAGGGTGGGAGGAGGAGAAGCAAATGGCGTTTCTTCAGCCAGAAAGGAAGATCCTGTCTCCAGTGAGTAGGTACAAAACAAAGATGCCTGGGGCTGAAATGAGGTGGGCCTCTGTCCACCGGCCATGATATCCTCAGTCCACCAGAACGCCAGCCAGATGCTAGAAGAAAAGAAGCCCACGGGGTAGAGCACAAGCCTGGATCTGCAATTTGGGAGTTTCATCCAGCCTTTCAAACTGGCCCCACAGAAAGCAGCGGGGGCCCGAGGCTCCATCTCTGTCTTATGGCTGAAAATGATGCATTGTGTCTTTTATTGCAGGAAAAGGGTAGACATGCATGGTCTTTCAGTCAACCTTCTGTGCCCCCTTCACTCACACCAGCAAGTGCTCACAGGCCCGAATGAACATCTTGACCGTCCCAAGAGCCCTAGGAACTGCTTAGAGTGACTCTGATTCTTCATCCCGTTTTAGAGCAGATGGTCTCAAGGTCTCAGTGTTCCTGAGCCAGCTTGACCTGTAATTTCATCTTATGTAGTACTTTGCTCCACTGGGGAGTGCTGGCCTCCAAGGCATCAGTGAGCTGATCACCCCAGTCAACTGTGCCTTATCCAATGAAAACAGACCTGGAGACTCACTGACTGCCTTTGGAGAATGTTCCAAGCACAGACCATGTTTCTCTGCTCTCTGATTGCCCAGGTCAGCCATTCAGGCCCTCGGTTGCTTGTAACCAACATAACCCTCTATCCCAGATTGCTCTGCATTCATTTCGCATCTTATCATTCCAGTGAGATCACCTGCTCATTGAATGCTGGGAACTATCTGCCTTTCAACTGAGGGTGATGCAAGCTGTGAATCAAAGCAAATATCCCATTGGTGATAATTTTGAAAAGAGGCTAAAAATTAGTGAGATCCCCCTTTATGAAATTGCTGACAAGCAGTTGCAAAAGTAATGGGCTTGCTGTCTCTTTGCTTTCAGTATTGGTGTATGTGTGTTTGGTCATATCTGACTCTTTGTGACCCTCGTGGACTGTAGCCTGCCAAGCTCCTCTTCCATGGGATTTCGCAGGCAAGATTACTCGAGTAGGTTGTTATTTTTCCCTCCAGAGGATCTTCCTGACAGGGATTGAACCCACATCTCCTGCACTGGCAGGCAGATTCTTTACCACTGCACCACCTGGAAAGCCCTTAAGTAATTTGTAATTGGCCTCAGTTACATTAGACTTAAACTAGAAGTCAGATGTAGCTGACACCAAAAAACTAGATTGAAAGTCGCTTTTGCCACTTCAGCATTATGAAGACAGCTTTGCCCAAAAATATCCACCCATGAAATAAAATCTATCTGCTAAATATATCTCTTTACATTTAAACAAGAGTTGTTCTTGTGAATGTTTGGGTGTTTGGGCTTGATGCTCACAGTCTGGAAAAAAGTACAGAGGGGATAAACTCCGGGGAGGTCTGGCTGTTTCCGTGGTGACATCTCAGATGACACTGGGGTCAGGAAAGGGCGCAGTGAAGAGGCCTCTGGGGGCAGCCAACAGGAGCCAAGTGCACAGGGAAGCCAGCCTGCGCACAGCCTGGAGGGGACAGCAGCCAAGGAAGCCAGATCCCTGACCTTGTCCATTCCTTTCCATGGGAATCCGGGTTTGTCTGGGAATCTGCTTCCTTGTGGCATCCTGGCTCTGGCCTGCCGGCTAAGCAGTCCCTGTGCGCACCCATGGGGACATGGCCCACTTCCACGGTTCTCTGTTGGGAGTCACCTGGCCGTCCCAGCTGACGGCAACCCCAGGACGTCATGGTGTCTGCTCCTGAGAGTCCACTGCCGTGTCTGGAACAGCAGGGGCTGTCAAGGG
Organism: Oryx dammah; assembly: GCF_014754425.2. Lineage (NCBI taxonomy): Eukaryota > Metazoa > Chordata > Mammalia > Artiodactyla > Bovidae > Oryx > Oryx dammah. The sequence goes on from NW_024070212.1 coordinate 114,152,874, forward strand.
CACCTCACATTTCATTTGCATTAATTATTCTAATGTTCACCATGCGGAGACCATGATGTTATTGTCCCTGTTTTACAGACGGGGAAACTGAAGTCAGAGAATTTAAGCCATTTGTCCACAGTGTCACCCAGGTATTATGTGGCAGAGCTGGGGTCAAGCTCAGGCGCATCTTGGGTCCACAGCAGGTGACACTGCTCCGTCTCTGGGGCAGAGAATCCCTCCCTGACAACAGCAACAAATGAGTCCTCTGAGGTGTGGGGACTTGTCCGAGCTTTCTCAGAACGATGCGTATTTCTGACACAGAGCAGAAAAGTAAGCCTTCCCCGATGGCTCAGAAGTGAAGAAGCCACCTGCCAATGCAGGACATGAGGATTCGGTCCCTGGATCGGGAAGATCCCCTGGAGAAGGGAATGGCAACCCACTCCAGGATTCCTGCCCGGGGAATCTCCTGGATGGAGGAGCCTGGCGGGCTGCAGTCCATGGAATCACAAAAGAGCTGGACACGACTTAGTGACTAACAACAGCAACAACAGTCTGCAGGCTAACATTGATTTGATCAACGTAACTACTAAATTTATTTTAAAGCGTCAGAATGATCATTGGACATGTACAGTTCATGCATTGGCTAGGTAGCCAGTACATTTTATTTGAATAAACTGATAGGTTTAATAACTGTCTGAAAGGTCTCCATAGCAACGATTCACCCAAACCACTGCAGCACAAGAGCAGCCGTCGACAACGAACAAATGAACAAGCGTGGCTGTGTCCCCAAGGCACGCTGTTTACCAAAACAGGCAGCTGCCGGATTTGGCCCAGGGACTGTAGCTTTTGGCCCCCGGTTCTAATCTGTAAAGTGAGGATCATGAAGGTTCCTATCAGCAGGGAATGCTGAGAAACTGTGAAGTGCTCGTGGGGTATCCAGCACAGAGCCCGGCACACAGTGAGTGCTGACGACTGCCGAGGCGATCCCTGCACCCTGCACATGGGCTCGGGAGTGGGGGCTGGGTTCTGTATTGACTGGTCTGTAGAACTTGGGACTAGCCTCCCACCTCTCTGGGCTGCACATCAGGAAGAGATGATGGCTACAAGGATCACTATTGGTCGTCACCAAAGTGTGCACACGTATCTCTGTGTGGAAGCGCATGGACCAAGAAACCCACAGTTGTGAGTAAGACTATCGCTGACCTCCTTAAGGCAAAGTAGAGGCTGCACATAACCTTGGAGTCTCCAGAATGTATTAGGACCTGAAGAAACCTTTGGGTCATGGGTATCTGGTCACTCCAGATCTTTGAGACATGGTCAACATGGTAAGTACAGGGGCACAGATTTGTAATTAACCTGGGAGTCAGTTCAGTTCAGTTGCTCAGTCGCATCTGACTCTTTGCGGCCCTATGGACTGCAGCATGCCAGGCCTCCCTGTTGATCGCCAACTCCTGGAGTTTACTCAAACTCTTGTACATTGAGTTGGTGATGCCATCCAACCATCTCATCCTCTGTCGTCCCCTTCTCCTCCCACCTTCTCTTTCCCAACTGAGAGTCGGGTCCACATAAGAAGGGTACAGCTCTTGTTAGGAGTCTTGAACAGAAGGCCAAAATTTCAGACCAAACAGGAGACTAGGAATGAAGCCAGACTCTGTGTCCTAATGTAGGAAACGAACAGAAGCCCCAGCAACGCCATGGCAGGAATGGTCAGGACACAGCTCTACTGAAGACAAGAGAAGAGTCCCGGGCTGAGCTCAGAGACCCGGGAACATGAGTGGGCTCTGATGACACTCTTCAGTCAATTGGTCATCGAATCTCAGCGTTTAAAAAAACCTTTCAGGTGATGGAGTTCTTTCCCTGGTATAGCCTGCCTCATCCCCACGGCCAACACGCAGCTGTGGTGACGGGTTGCCTGGGAAGAGCCTTCTGCCTTCTGCTCTGGCTTAAATCCCACTTTCAGGCACAGCCAGATCAGAACAGGCAGCCTCGTTCTTCTCTATTCAGCCTTTACTCGTCGATTCCATCAGGACTTCTTGGAGGATGATGCCAGCAGAGGTCCAGGGTCCCAGCCTGAGCTGTCTCCACCTTTACCTTGGATTTGCTCAAGCATGGAGTCACCAAGAATTGTCCAAGGGGCACTGTGGCTTGGCAGGGACCATACCCAGATATTCAGAATCCCAATTTCAAATTCACAAACAGCTTCCTGCAGTCATGCATTCTTTGGACGATTATTAAAACCAGCAAACTATTCCCCCCCCCCTTTTTTTTTTCAAATTCTTGCTGAAACAAGTCAGCGTCTGATGTGGTTAAGATGGCTGCCCTGTGTGGCCATTTTCCCTGGGTCTTTGGAGGGGGCTGGGGCCCGGGAGGGGAGTCAGAGTCAAGGATGCTCCGTGCCCTGCAGGGCTGGGGCTGCAGGCCCATGTGGGTGACCGCTGTCCTCCCCAGCAGCTCTGAGTCAGCTTCTTATCTAGGGTTTTGCCTCCCTGTTTCTGGCCTCTGGGTCTTCTCTCTGGTCTAATGACCACCTCTCTGTATCCGTGAACCTGATGCCTGACCATGCCATGTGGAGAAGGCTGTGAGCTCCTCAACAGCACTAACCCTGCATCTTCCGGTCTTTTGGGTCTCAGGCTCCTAAACCTGCCCCAGGATCTCAACTATGAGATGTGATGCGTCATCTCAGGACTGTTTCTCTTATATCCTTGGGGTTTGGGAAGGGATCTGCCTGCACTTGAGAAGTTCCTTAAAGAACGGGTGGGATTACTCTGCCTCAAAGAAAGGTAAGGTGATGCTAACTACACTCAAGGTTAGGGGTTGAGGTATTCCATTCCCACATCTGCTGTTAGCAATAATTTGCTGTGCCTGGGTCCCCATGAGACACTATGCCCATGCCCTTCACATGAGCCCTGAGGCCCAGTCCAGCTCTCTGACCTCTCTTTGGACTAGAACTTGGCAGAGGGAGGTGCAGGGCCTTGGTCAAAGCTTGGTCCAGTTGGAGCCCAAATCCCACATTTGGTCCAGCCGCATTCATCACAAGAAGAGATGCTGGAAGGGCAGTTGGTGCCACTTTAACCATTCCAGCTTCCAATCACCCCTTTCCCCCTCTTCCTTTTTTAAAAATGCTTGCTGTCACTCACTCAATCTGATCTGATGGATGCTGATAGATTTATGGAGAATTGAAGATGATGCCAGACTTCTTCAACCAGCAATGACTACTTGCAATAACTCAGAAAAGGTTGTCTCCCTGAGTCCCCTTGAGTGTCTTCCCTGGTGGCTCAGATGGTAAAGAATCTGCCTGCAATGCAGGAAATCTGGGTTTGATCCCTGGATTGGGAAGATCCTCTGGAGAAGGAAATGGCAACCCAGTCCATTGTTCTCGCCTGGAAAATCCCATGGACAGAGGAGCCTGGCAGGCTACAGTCCTCAGGGTCACAAAGAGTTGGACACGACTGAGTGACTAACACCTTCCCTTTCTTTCTCTGAGGCCCCTGGGACTGTGGCCGTTTCCAAGGCCACCCCACTCCCTCACAGGGCATCTCTTTCGTGAGCCTAGACCCAGAATGTGACATCTTCTCCAAGGCTGTGTCCACACCAGAAAGCTGGGACCCCCATCACATCCTGGGTCCTCACAGCCTTCCTGGGATGATGCCTTAGCTCTGGTGTGAGATGAGGTGTCTGGGCAATCAAGACCACTGTGTCCACAACAACCGCCACTGGCAACACGTATTGCACACTGTAATGCACATATCTCAACTTTATTCATCTTCACAACTGCCTTAGAGGTTACCATCAGGTTTTACTTCTGTTTGGCAGGCAAGGAATGGAGTTATTATTTATTCATCACGTCCTCCATGCCTGCTGCTTGGCTAATGTGTTACATGTATTATCTCACTTGATTGTCACATTAACTCTGTGAGATGGGTGCTTGGGGGCTTCCCAGGTGGCTCAGTGGTAAAGAATTCATCTGCCAATGAAGGAGATACAGGTTCGATCCCTGGGTCAGGGAGATCCCCTGGAGGAGGAAATGGCAACCCCCTCTGGTATTCCTGCCTTTGAAATGGTGTGGACAGAGGAGCCTGGTGAGCTATAGTCCACGGGGTCAAAAAAGCGTCAGATATGGCTGATCGACTGAACATGAGGGGTGCTTATTTCAGGGATGGGGAACCCTGGAGATTTGGAAGATGGTAAGTAACTTGTCTGAGGCTATAGAGCTTATCAGCTGAAGACTCAGACCCAGACCCAGACAGTGGCTCTGGAGTGCCCACCAGGCCCATAGCCAGACCCAGGTGGGTAACTTCCTGAAGGGACCCCCAATCCCCTCCGCTCTGCCTGGGTATGATTCTGCTCTGAGAGGGGCCCTGTGTGCTCCCTGGCAAGGCAGCAACCCCTCCAAGACCCCTCAAGTGAGTGAGGGCTGAGCCAGGGCTGGGAGACTAAGCTCAGGGTGAACAAACTCCCTGCTTTTTAGGGGTACTGGGCTGACACTTGGCCCAGAAAGTCTTGGAAAAAGAGTTCATCGAAACGCAGTGGTTAAAATCACGATCCATAGAAGCAGTGGTGGGGAGAATGTGTGTGCCAGAATGGCACGAGGGAATTTTTGCATAATAGCAACCAGATGTCCTAAAAGAATGGGAATGGTTTTCCCTTTCTGCACAAGGACCCTGGAAACTGCTTCAGGAAATTAGCTTCACCACCCCCCGCCCCCGCCTTGATTAAGTTAAACTAAACGTGTCAAAAAGGTAGATGAAGTGAAAATGTGCCTTTGAGCGACATGTGGCTTCTGACATTCCCGATCATTAACCACATTAAACTGAGAAAGATACCGAAAGTGGACAAAGAAAGCGTCTGCCTATCTCGGGTGGAACTAAATACTGCAAAGATCAGGTTGTTCATTTTTCACAGAGCAGCTCTCTAGCTAGATCTGAAATTCAACCTCATCCTAACTGAATTATTTTAAAAGAGAATTTCCCATAGGAGGGAACATGCATTGTTTACTGGCATTCGGTCTTAATTTTAAACACTGCGGTAAACAGTATGGAACACTGGGCTGCTCACCTTATGGAAGCTGCACACAAAGACTTGTTTCCAGCATCATTTTCAACACTCACTAATAAGAACTGTAATTATGTCTTTTAAAATACCCCTACTCAGGAAATCTTGACCTTGAAATGAATCACAATGAGCACATTGACTTCAGGCCCCCATCACATGACCGCTACATGCACGTCCAATTTCCTAAGATTTTCTTTGTCAATTGGCATCAGATAATGGGCACTTAAAGTGAAGCCATTTCCTCTTCATTTTCGTACCTCGTTATTCTGATTAGCGTGGAATGACACCACTTGAACTTTATGATCAGTGTCAAGGAAAAATTGACAGACTCTTGGGCCTGCCCTTCCTCTTTCCCTGTCCTCCCAAAATGTAGACTCAGTGTTGAGCAATTCCCAAGAACCCTTTTCACAGGCCAGGAAAAGTATTCATTGCCAAAGAAGCAGAGGCAATTCTGCAGAGTCAGAGCTGTGATTCAAAGCACACTGTTGTACAGGGACAGGAAACCACGCGGTCCTGGGGTAACTGGCAGCCTGGGGTTGCAAGAAAAAAGCTTGGAAATCCCAAGTTTGAAAATGGGGTGATTTTTGGTTTTTAGAGCCTCTGGGGGAATCTGAGTAGCATCTCATCTTTGGGCACACAGTGTGTAACTGACTTTCACTGGGGCCAACGTAAGATGCTTTTGAACTGTGGTGCTGAAGAAGACTCTTGAGAGTCCCTTGGACATCAAGGAGATCCAACCACTCAATCCCAAAGGAAATCAACCCTGACTATTCACTGGAAGGACTGACGCTGAAGCTGAAGCTCCAATCCTTCAGCCACCTGATGTGAAGAGCCAACTCACTGGAAAAGACCCTGATGCTAGGAAACGTTGGAGGCGAAAGGAGAAGGGGTCAACAGAGGATGAGAATGTTAGATAGCATCAGCAACTCAATGGACATGAATTTGAGCAAACTCCAGGAGATGGTGAAGGACAAGGAATCCTGCTGTGCTACATCCATGGGGTTGCAAAGAGTGGACATGACTTAGAGACTGAACACACGAAGTAAGATCTAAAGAGAGCCCTCCCTTAAAATGGCCGAGGAAGGCTTATACCTTGAGCTGCCTTTTTTTTTTTTTTGTCTTGGAAACACAAGATGATTTATGAAGTGTTGCTGATCTGTCTTAATCAGAAGCTGCTGGGAGTATGATCCATGGGACACTGATGATCTCTGTGCTTGAAAGCAGCTCTTGTCTCCATTCCTGTTTGCCCATTTCTGTCCCCTCTAATAGAGTACCTAATTGTGGGAATGAGATCACTAAGCAGTTGAACCTAACTCTTGACTTATGCTCTCCTGAATGCACATCTTGCCTTGCCAAACCTGTTGATTCTTTGCCTAGATAAAAAGAAGAAGGAAGAATTAAGAAGGTGAGGAATGACTACCTCTCTGCCTCAAACTGTCCCCCTAGCAATCCTGCAGGCAGATCACTCAGTCAAGATAATATCTGAAGAGAGAGTCAGACTCTCTGCCCACACAATGGAGAAGGGTGCAGAACCAGCCCCCTGTCTGGATGAATCACCGAAGGTCTTCCTCCATTTTCTGCTTTAAAAGCTGTCAGACTGAGCAGTCTTCAGAGCTGGTTTTGGGCACATGAATCCATCTGCTCCCCAGATTGCCAGCTTTTCTGCTTAAAGCATCTTTCCTTTGTCCTGACCCTTGCTTTTTGAATTGTGGGTTTTGGGGAGGTAAGCAGCCAAACCTGAGTTCAGGGACGAGTTCTCACTTCCGTTGACCCTTAGCTGGGTGCAGCTCCTATAAGGAGACCCTCCCCCACCCTTCTGCAGAGTCTTTCTGAAATCCGAGGATTTTCCTCCTCTGTTGACCATTTGTTCCTTCGTGGTTATGAGACATATTTCCTCCTTTGTGACATTAAACTTTGTTCTGCTTTTTGGACTTCTCTGTTACCTCCTTGTGGTAAGGAATGTATGCTTACACTCGAGACTGGCACAGATTCGTACGTGAACACTGAGTGATCAAACAGCCACAGCAAACCAAATCAAGTCTCCTGTTCCCTCTGGGATAAATGGTGGAGAGAGACTTCCTGGAAAATCAAAACCTACTGCTTTCCAACTCATTCCTAGCTCATCCAATTTCCATTTAAGGACATTTTTATTTATGAAAGCAGTGTAGACATTTAGCTATATTCCCTCTAGAAATGACATAAAATGTGAAGCTAAGTGATATGTTCTGTTTTCCTAATAACAAGTATTTTGACTGATATTTTAAATAGAAATGTCGTATTTCTCAACCCTCTGCCACTACTTAAGTCACTTCTAGATTATAGTGTTTGTGGCAGCACAAATTTCCTCTTCCCCCACACCAGCTGTAATCATTGACACTGTTTCAGACTTAGTCAGATCTAGATTGGCATTAGTTCCAAAGAGTCTGTGCATTCTGATGTCTAGGGCTGATCCCAGGCTACTGCCTTCGGTAACTATTCTTTCACCTCGTCATGGAGAAGCTGCTCCCAAGTGCATCTTCTGTGCCTCCTGCTCTCACTGCTAACTCATCACCTTAACCTCGTAGAGTCCCTTATGGTTGAAGAATGATATATTGATTAGAGAACAGTCCCGTAAATGGTCACTGTCTGTCTTTACTGCCAAGCAGTTGAATATTCTCTTTTGCATTGGAGAAAACCAATGCTCAGTGAAAAGTGATGTCTTGCCCAAGCCTTTGCAGCTAATAAGATGAAACAGAGCTAGAATGCACACCTGGGCTTCTTCCAGCAGGCCACCCAGGACTATGTATCTTGATATCATTTATGGTGTGACTACTTTTCATACCTTGGAAGCCTTCCCAGAGCCTGGTTGATTGTTAAGTGTTTTTAAAGGATGGTAAGGTAGAGTAGGGGTTTCCCTGGTGGCTCAGTGGTAAAGAATCGGCCTGCCAATGCAGTAGATGTGGGTTTGATTCCTGGGTTGGGAAGATCCCCTGGAGAAGGAAATGGCAACCCACTCCAGAATTCTTGCCTGGAGAATCCCATGGACAGAGGAGCCTGGTGGGTTATCGTCCATGCGGTCACAAAAGAGCCAGACACAACTTAGTGACCAAACAACAACAAGAAAGAGTGAGAAGACAGTAGTCATATTCACGAGAATATCATAGTCTCACTAAACAAGACAAGTATTAAAGGCCCCCGATGTTAGAGGTCTCACCAGAGATAATACAGGGTCTCCAGAACTTCCTTGTTCTCACTGTGAGAAACCATTGTCAGAAATATGTTCATGGATCCATAAACCCATTCTGGTTAAATATGCAAGAACTTTGAACCCTGGCTATTTACAACTAAGTCCAGAGAATGACCTAAGCACCAGAAATCTACATACATTTTTCAATTTCTGTTTTCTAAACAATACAAAAACAATGATTTATAATTGTACAACAGCATTCTTTTCTCCAACTGAAAAGCCATATTTTTTTTGCTTATAAAATGAATACAAACATAGTTACACCATTTATCTTGTTTTTAAAACATTTGACTATTTTGTTAGCTTCTCTGTGAGCTAGCTTTGCTACAGCCTCCTTAAATTTTGGAGACTAAAACTGGACACAGTTTTTGTAGTGATGGCCTGATAACCAAGTCAAGTATCATCGCATATAAAACTGCTTTCATGTTAATATATGGTGATGTTTGTCTCTTTCTATAACATGATTCCTGATTGGCTCATACTTTATCACTGGTTAGGAACTATTAATAACTCTAGACATTTCTCAAGGGTATAAATATTGAATGTGTCTTCTCTTGAGTCTTCATTGCTATTCTAGTGATTCACACTATGTTGCTGTTGTTTTGTTGCTAAGTCGTGTCTGATTCTTTGCGAACCCATGGACCATAGCCTGCAAGGCTCCTCTGTCCATGGCATTCTCCAGGCAAGGATACTAGAGGGAGTGGCTTTTTCCTTCTGCAGGGGCTCTTCCTGACCCAGGGCTCAAACCTGCATCTTCCACATTGGCAGGTGGCTTCTTTACCACTGAGCCACCTGGGAAGTATGATCCTATTGCATTGCTTTCTGTTTACAGCAGAACAAACACAGAACAACATGGACAAGCCATTTCCTTGTTCTTATGATATGAACGAGCGTGATGCCGCAGGCAGTGTGGGCACAGAGCTGCTGTGGCGAGCGTGCTGAGCCTGGTGTTCTCGGAAGACCAAGAATGACTGTCAAGAGAGCGTAGGAAAGTACTCTGGTGCTGGCAACAGGGTAGTGGGGAGGGGCGATTGTGGAGCCAGACTGGCTCATCCCTTTCTGCAGTTTATCGTCTTTTCCCAGGTTCCTTCCCAACAGAGCAGGAACTTCAAAGTGGGTCTGTGTCAGTGGAGCTCTCTAGATGTGTACAGGGTGAGGCCAACACTGCACTTCTCCTCTGAAATAGCTTTCAGGTTTTCGGAATTGTGAGCTGGCAAATTTAATATTTTGTATCTCAGATAGGAGGAACAAAAAACCCCGTCTGGCCAGGATAGAACTCACACCAGTCCATATTGTTGTTGTTTTTGTTCAGTTGCTAAGTCGTGTCCAACTCTTTGATAGACTACAGCACTCCAGGCTTCCCTGTCCTCCACCATCTCCCAGACTTTGCTCAAACTCCTGTCCACTGACCTTGTGATGTCATCCAACCATTTCATCCTCTAGTCGATGTTATGTCTTATGCATTGCCATACTTATTCCATCATCCGTGCACTCCTCTAACACACTTTTGGAACACCTCTTGAATGTACAGAGTCATGTTAGGCTCGAGGCAAAGAATCCTGCTTTCAGAAGCTCACAGGATCCTCCAGCAAACTGTTCCAGGGCCTGTGTCACCATGGCAGAAGAAGCATGTGCATCTTGACCAGATTTCTAGATGGACTCCAGCCCCTGATGCCTGAGCAGGAGTATAGGTTTGCTCTAGGAAGGCAGCAAGTTACAGCAGATCAGGCCTAAACATGGGAGCTGTCAGACCGAAGGATGTTGCTTACTGGGTAAATGTGGGCAAGTAAGTTACTTCACCTTCTAAACTGTAAAATGGAGCTGAAAACAGAACCCCTTCCACAGGGTTGTTATGACAGTTCAGCCAATACTTCCACGAAAAATTTAGTAGCCACTCCCTTCTCCAGGAGACCTTCCGGATCCAGGGATGGAACCCAGGTCTCCTTCATTGCAGGCTTGTTCTCACCACTGTGCTACCAGGGAAGCCCCAGGTACGGTCACGTTCAGGCCGAATTGTCTGAGATTGTGTACCCTTTCCTCATCCTGTATCACACACCATGATCTTTTATTATGGAAAATAGAACAAAACTAAAACCCAGTACTGATTTAATCTGGACTTAATCCTTGGCAGCAAAAAAAAACAAAAAAGACAGTTTATAACTGGTTGCTATGATGACTACATGAAGTTTTGAACAAGAACTAGGCAGCTAAGATGTGATCTGTACAGACAGGCCAGCGTTAACAACAGATTTGCTGTGTTGTGGAGATGCGGGACCCTATTAGTAAATACAGGGCTCTCTCCTTTTCTGGTTAGTTGAACGCAGGTTAAGCAGGGAGAGAGGTTCTGTTGTTATTGTTGCTGTTATTGTAATAATAAAAGACCAGGGCAATGATGCAAGGTCAGCAAGGGTCCCTAAAATGAAGACAATTTCCTCCTGAATCCACATTTTGGAGTTACAGGCCTTCCTCTAGAACAACCCCGAATATTCATTGGAAGGGCTGATGCTGAAGCTGAAGCTCCAATACTTTGGCCCCCTGACTCATTGGAAAAGACCCTGATGCTGGGAAAGATTGAAGGCAGGAGGAGAAGGGGATGACAGAGGATGAGATGGTTGGATGGCATCACCTACTCAATGGACATGGATTTGAGCAAACTCCGGGAGATAGTGGAGAACAGAGGGGCCTGACATCCTGCAGTCTGTGGGGTCGCAAAGAGTCGGACATGACTTAGCAACTGATCAATAACAACAACAAAGTTCTTCCTCTCTGCTCATAAAGCGATGCCAAAAGCCATGTGCAGGAAGAGACATGATGAAAAAGGAGTATGTGGACACAGTTGTGAACTTTTTTCCTCCAACAAAGGATGGAAAAGAAAATGTTGGGCCTGTCATGCGTCCTAAGATTAGTCAAAGCACATGGGACCTTTCACCTCATGCTAATACAGGTTGGCCAGCCTGGCCAGAAGCACCCACGAGCATTTGGCACTTGGCAGCTGTCAGTGGACCACAGGGAAATCAGACCCAAGGCTGAGGGCAGTTCTAAGGAACAGGTGCCCTCACAGTAACGACATTTTATGGGGGATGTGTAATCCCAGGGACTAGGTGGTCTGAAAGATGAAATTACTCTCTGGCCTCCTGAAACCAATTTGCTAATCCATGTGGTCATTAATTCTTTCTCCTTCTTTCCTCCTTCCCTCCTCTCTCTACCCCTTTTTCCCCTCTAGTCCTTCCTTCTTTTGCCCTTCACATTTTTCTTCACATTCACTCATTTCTTTTTGTCATTCATTCACTGTGTCATTCATCAAATATCCTTAAACACCTACCATACTTAAAAGAATATGAAAGACTAGTTTACATAGTCTCTCTAGCTAGAGTTGAGGAGGATATTACAGGATCGTAAAAACAAAACAAAAAACAGAACCTGAACCTTTGTGTGTATGTGTGTGTGCACACACAAGAAGAAATTGCTTAGTTGAAGTGAAGTATTAGAAGGAAAAAAGACGCTTTCAGTTTGGTTCAGAGCAAGGCCAAAAGGTCTCATAACCTGAGGCTGATACTATGATACTGAAATCAACACCAAAGGAAAAGTGTTTGACTACAGATCGATTTCTGCATCCTCTGTAAGATGAGAGAGTCTAGTTCTCAAGCAGACAGAGTGCTGAGGTTCATTCTTGGCTCTCTACTCTCTTTTTGCATCACAGGTTTACTTGCCACGTGAGAAACTTTCATTCAAGCATCTATTCATAGATAAATGTGTATATAAAGTTTCCAAATAATTTAAACTGTGCCTTTGTTATACATACCAGTCACTATTCTAGGAACTGCTGACAGCAGCCTCAGGGGGGACCTCGGGAGTAGTAGACTTCTTCAGTATTTCCCAGAAACACTCCAGAAACCCTTGACCATGATCTTTGAGGCTTTATTCCCAATCTATGGAGTGTAACTCACTGTTCTGCACAAAGGACTGCTTTGTGACAAATCAGGAATGTTTCCAGCCATTTACCCATCTCATCCCTTCACCTTAGCTCACAGCCCCTCTGTATTTTTCATGCCGACTGTGCTTGCTGCTGAAATCTGTCCAAGGCAGCCAGAGTTGGTGGTGACGCTCACTGAGCCCCGGCTAAGCGATCTGACCCCCACATCTCTGCTTTGACTGCAACCACATGAAGCTAAGAAGCAGTTGAAGGGCTGGCTGTGTAAACAAGCCCAGAGTAGAGGTTGGTGACAGCCACTAGTGACAGACCTTCTAACTAATGATGCTCAATCCCACCCCCATCTTCTGAGGACTCACTGAGGGCCTGGAGGAGACACCTGAGGAATGCAAGTGCGGCTAATAAAAGATGACCTTTCCTGCAGACTCCTGCCTCTTCAAGCAAACATGTCCTGCCCTGTGATCGACCTGAGTCTTGTGTCCTGTCCTTTGAGCCTGTTACCATGGACTTCTGCCTCAGAGGAGGTCAGGCCAGGTTTCAGATTTCATGGCAGGCATTGCGTTTTTCTTAGGTGATAAAAATTCCAGCATCGAAACTCTTTGCTAGACAAAGCAAAAGAGCCTTGGAGCCCGGGGTCTCCGAGCTGGAGACATTAGAGGGACGCTCACAGGGGAGGTGGGCTTGACAGGCGCAGGGATGCTTACAGGCTTCGGAGGCTGCAGGCATGCGTGTAGGAGCACACGTGTGTGTCCTTTCTGCCGGGAAGATGAGGCAGGATGCGCCATCCCACCCCTCTGTTCATGCCTTTCCTCCTACACAGTTTGTGAGGAGAGGCCATTTGGCAGCACTCTGTAAACCAGCCAGAGACTTCATTAGAAGAGTAAGATACTGGAAATGCCAACCCACTCCAGAATTCTTGCCTGGAAAACTCCATGGACAGAGGAGACTGGTGGGCTACAGTCCATGGGGTCACAAAGAATCGGACACAACTGAGCAACTTCACTTTCCCTAAGAATAAATTATCTATACAAAAAAAGAAAAGTAAGATACTGGGTTTATTAAACTATGAAAAGTGTTTAATAAGAGCATGGTGGTGTCTTTACTTAGGGTTGCTGCCCAGTGAAAAGGCTGGAGTTAAAGCCTCGTGCTGTGCTCAATCCTGGGGGCTTCTCTGATGGCTCAGATGATAAAGAATCTGCCTGTAATGCAGGAGACGGATTTGATCCCTGGGTTGAGAAGATCCCCTGGAGAAGGGAATGGGGACCCAGTCCAGTACTCTTGCTTGGAGAATCCCATGGACAGAGGAGCCTGGTGGGCTACAGTCCATGGGGTTGCAAAGAGTCGGACACAACTGAGGGACTAACACTTTCATGTTCCTAAAAGGTTTACACTTCTAATTGTCCCTGAAAGCTCGTAGGTCATATGAACACTCTGCAGTGTCTCAGAGCTAGAAGCAGTGTTCCCCCTACCTGGCTAAAATGCTTCCAGACCCGCCGAGAAAGTGAGTAATTGCCCATGATGCCCTGGCGGGGAGCTGTCACGAGAGCCTGCGGGGAGGTGGGTCCAGACGGGCTGGTCGGGAGCGGGCGGACACCTGCACTCCATCAAGGAGGCCCCTGGCTGCCCCAGGGGAGACCAAGGCTGCCAGCCCATCTCATCTTGTCTCCTGGTCACCTGGTGAGGAGGATGTCAACAGCACAGAAAGTAATGATGCGTCTTGAACAGGGCCTGACCCGCTGTCCAGATGGGTTTGCAGGGTCTCTGGCTGCAAGACTGTGGCTGCTGTCTGGCTCCTTGCTGGGTCTGTGAGGAACATGGACCCCGGAGCTGACTCGGGCAGCCCTGCCCTGGGCACCCCGGGCTCCTTCTTTGCTTCTCGCATGCGGTCTCGGGTGCCCCGGAGCCAGCTGGTTGGCTCCCGTGGTACCATCTGAGGACTGTGTGGGCCCCTGGGGGCAACCCCTCCATTTCAGCCTCTAGCTCTGCATGATGGGAACATACAGAGAGTCTTTTACTCTTCTCTCAAATGGCAAAATCAGATGGTCAGCTAATTCAGTGGAAAAGAAATTCATCAAATCTTTCTGCTTCATGCAGGCTGGCCACCTAATTCGCTTTTCTGGTTTGGTGGAATTCATGTAGCATGATGATTGCGGCAGATCTTCTTATAAAATATATATTTGTTTATTTGGCTGCATGGGGTGTTATTTTCAGCCTCAGGATCTTTGTTGTGGCATGGAGAATCTTTTAACTGTGGCACGTGGGATCTAGTTGCCTGACCAGGGATCGAACCCATGACCCCTACATTGGGAGCATAGATTCTTAGCCACTGGACCACCAGGGAAGTCCCTGAGGCAGATCTTTTATAGACAGAGTGCATCTGCCCTTTTATTGGGGCTTTCAGCTCCTCAAGATAGTGTTTGCAGAACCTGACAAAGTGATAAATTTTGCTTATTTTAATCCTTTCCTTTTTTCCACCAGAGGTTAATTGTTGGCGGTTCTTTGTTAAACTAACACTTTTGATGGGTTAAGAACCACTAAGACCATTTAAATAAACAGATGGTTCAGGTAAGAACAGGAAAGTTAGTGTAGACACAAGCTATTAACTTGCTGTGTTGGGGCTGGTGTGTTGGTTGAATGACATTGAGAATGACGTGTGAATTCACTTGGAGATTTTTTAAGTACCCACCCTGCTAACAAATGTTAACTCTCTTTTTTAAGTAGAAGAGATAGATTCCTTGCTATTTGTTGTTCAGTCGGTAAGTCATGTCTGACTCTTTACAACCCCATGAACTGTAGTACACCAGGCTTCCCTGTCCCTCACCATGTCCCAGAGTTTGCTCAAATTCATGTGCACTGAGTCAGTGATGCTATCTAACTTCTGCTGCCCCTTCTCCTCTTGCCCTCAATCTTTCCCAGAATCAGGGTCTTTTCCAATGAGTCAGCTCTTCGCATCAGGTGGCCAATTTATTGGAGCTTTAGCTTCAGCATCAGTCCTTCCAATGAATATTCAGGACTGATTTTCTTTACAATTGACTGGTTTGATCTCCTTGCAGTCCAAGGGACTCTCAAGAGTCTTCTCCAGCACCATAATTTGAAAGCATCAATTCTTCGGTGCTGAACCTTCTTTATGGTCCATCTCTCACATCGGTACATGACTACAGGAAAATCCTTCTGAACTCTTAAAGTAAGACCTCTTAAAGTAAGACCTCTTAAGTAGTGTTGTTTGAGTCTTCAAATGAATTATTTATTCTTATTGATATTAGTTTTAATATAATATTTCACATAAGTAAACTCAGTATATTTGTATTGCCTCATTTTCTTTCACTGGTTTAGACCCTAGATCATACAAGCTGCATAAAAAGATTAAGGAAATATTCCATATGTTTCTATGGTCTAGAAGAGTTGCTGTGGAAATCCTGAATTCATTTTAGCAATAATTTCTTAATAAGAATAACAATTTATTTTCAGAACAAAAAGTGTAATAGAGAGAATAGTTTGGAATAAGTAGACACTTGCTATAAGCTGGGTTGTTCAGAAGCCAACTCTGTGGCAAAATTTGCAATGTAGGACATTTATTAGGGGTCCTCTAGTCAAGGCTATGGTTTTTCCTGTGGTCACGTATGGATGTGAGAGTTGGACTGTGAAGGCTGAGCACCGAAGAATTGATACTTTTGAACTGTGGTGTTGGAGAAGACTCTTGAGAGTCCCTTGGACTGCAAGGAGATCCAAACAGTCCATTCGGAAGGAGATCAGCCCCGGGATTTCCTTGGAAGGAATGATGCCAAAGCTGAAACTCCAGTACTTTGGCCACCTCATGTGAAGAGTTGACTCATTGGAAAAGACTCTGATGCTGGGAGGGACTGTGGGCAGGAGGAGAAGGGGACGACAGAGGATGAGATGGCTGGATGGCATCACTGACTCGATGGACGTGAGTTTGAGTGAACTCCCGGAGCTGGTGATGGACAGGGAGGCCTGGAGTGCTACGATTCATGGGGTTGCAAAGAGTCGGACATGACTGAGCGACTGAACTGAACTGAACTGAAAGACATAGTAAGGTCTTCCCAGGTAGCTCAGTGGATAAAGAATACTCCTACAATGTCAGAGACGTGGGTTCAGTCCCTGGGTTGGGAAGATCCCCTAGAGGAGGGCATGGCAACTCACTCCAGTATCCTTACCTGAAAAGTCCCATGGACAGAAGAGCCTGGCGGGCTACAGTCCCTAGGGCTGCAAAGAATCTGACAGACTAAGCGACTGGGCATGAAGCCAGGCAAGACACAGGAAAGGAAGGGGGAGGGAGCTGAATCGAGTAGGGCGAACTCTACTGTAGCCCCCCAAGAAAATTGTGGCCAATCTAGCCTCATTCTTCCAGCAAGTATTTAAGCTCATTATTGTACACCCTCGAGCTTTTCTAAAATATTTTTCCAATTCTGAGACATTTGAAATTCTATATAAATTTTAAAACAGTTCATTGATTTGTACAAAAAGATCTGCTGATAGCTTGATTTGGATTGTTTTATAGCTGTAGAGTAGTAGAGTCGTCTGAGAGAACAGATGTTAACAATATTGAGTCTTAGGATTCATCTACATGTTATATTTCTCTATGTCTCCTTAATTTCAACAGTATTTGGAATTTTTGCTGTATTACTCTTATACATATCTTGTTAAATTTGTTTCTAAGGGTTTTGTATTTTTGATTAATGTCACTGTTCTTTTTAAAATTTCAGTTTCTAGTTGTCTGTTGCTAGCATACAGAAGCACAATTAACTGTGTGTATTGATCTTATGTTGCTCCAGCTGGTTAACGTCATTCATTAGTTCTAATAATTTCTTCTTTGTGTGTGTCTGGATCCCTTAGGATTTTCTATTGATATAGGTTCCTATAACATGCATGATTGCAATTAACTTCTTCCATTTTATTCTAACACGTCTTTCATCTTGCCATACTGCATGGTCTAGGACTTTTAGCACAGTGTTGAATAGGGGTGGTAAGAGGGATATTTTTGTGTTGTTAATCAACTTTGAAGAAATGCATTCAAATTCACCATTAAATGTGAAGCTAGCTATCGATTTATTGTAGATGCTTTGTATCTAGATGAGGACATTTCATTTTATTCCTTGTGTGCTGAAAGTTTAAAAATATGAATCAGGTTTAACTGATGGCATCCGGTCCCATTACTTCATGGCAAATAGATGGGGAAACAGTGGAAACAGTGGCTGACTTTATTTTTCTGGACTCCAAAATCACTGCAGATGGTGATTGCAGCCATGAAGTTAAAGGATGTTTACTCCTTGGAAGGAAAGTTATGACCAACCTAGACAGCATATTAAAAAACAGAGACATTACTTTGCCGACAAAGGTCCGTCTAGACAAGGCTATGGTTTTTCCAGTGGTCATGTATGGATGTGAGAGTTGGACTCTAAAGAAAGCTGAGTGCTGAAGAATTGATGCATTTGAACTGTGGTGCTGGAGAAGACTCTTGAGAATCCCTTGGACTGCAAGGAGATCCAACCAGTTCATCCTAAAGGAAATCAGTCCCGAGTGTTCATTGGAAGGACTGATGTTGAAGCTGAAACTCCAATACTTTGGCCACCTGATGCGAAGAGCTGACTCATTTGAAAAGACCCTGATGCTGGGAAAGATTGAGGGCAGGAGGAGAAGGGGATGACAGAGGATGAGATGTTTGGATGGCATCACTAACTCGATGGACATGGGTTTGGGTGGACTCTGGGAGTTGGTGATGGACAGGGAGGCCTGGCATGCTGTGGTTCATGGGGTCACAAAGAGTCAGACATGACTGAATGACTGAACTGAACTGAACTGAACTGAATGTCAAATGCTTTTTCCACATTTATTCAGATTATCATGTGATCCTTCTCTTTTATTCTGTTAATATAGTAAATTTCTTTGATTTTCTTGTATTCCTGGAGTAAACTCCACTTGGTCATAATACTTAATCTTTTACATATATTGCTTGATATCATTTCTTAATGTGTTATTAAGAATTTTGCATCTGTGTTCATGACGGGTATATTCGTCTGTAGCTTTCTTGTAATACTTGTATTGAGTTCTGGCATAAGATTAATGTGCTTATAATGAGGTGGTAACTTTTCCCTTCCCCCTCTATTTTCTAAAGGAATTTGTATAGGATTGGTATTAATTCACCCTTGAATATTTCATAGAATTTATCAGTGAGATCACATTGACCTGGTGTTTCCTTTGGGGGAAATATTTAAGCGATAAGTTAAATCTCTTTATTTGATAGAGGACTATTGATACATTTCTGTTTTCTTCTTGCATTCCTTTTGTTAATTTTGCCTTTCATGGAACTTGTCTTTTTTCAGTTAGGTTATTTGATTTTTTGTCATAAAATCATTCAAATATTGTTTTGCTAAGTGACAGAGGTAGAAGTGTTAGTTGCTCAGCTGAGTCTGACTCTTCGTGACCCCACGTGCTGTAGCCACCAGGCTCCTCCGTCCATGGGATTCTCCAGTGTCCACAGGACCTGAAGCGATGTTCCTTCTTTTATTCCTAATATTGAGAATTTATACCTTTCTTCGGTTTCTCTTTTAATTTGACTAGTCATACTAAGGGTTATCAAGACTTTTCAATAAGCCAATCTTGGTTTTATTAACTTTCTCTATTGTTTGACGGTTTTCTATTTAATTGCTTGTCATTCATATGTCTCCTCCTCTACTTCCTTCAGGATTAGGGTGTTCTTTTTCTAGCTTCTTACGTTGGGAGATTATGTCATTGGTTTGAATTCTTTCTGTAAGTAGTATAAAGGTAAAAACATTTTTTTCTATTACTACTTTAGCTATATCCTTAAAATTTTGCTATGTTTCATTTTCATTTAGTTCAAAGTAGGTTATAATTTCTTCTTTGACTTATGTGTTCTTTAGAAGTGTTATGTTTCATTTCCAAATATTCAGGGATTTTCCAGATACATTTCTGGTATTAATTTTCACTTTAATTCCATTGTGGTTAAAAAACAAAAAGAAAAAACCAACTCTGTGATTTCAATCCTTTAAAATTTATTAAGATTTATTTTATGACCAAGTATAGTGTCTATTTTGGTGAACATTCCATGTGCATCTGAGTAGCATGTGTATTGTACAGGTTTAGAATATCTGGCTTCCCTGATAGCGCCGTTGGTAAGGAATCCGCCTACAATGCAGATCCCAGTTGATTCCTGGGTCAGGAAGATCCCCTGGAGAAGGGATAGGCTACCCACTGCAGCATTCTTGGGCTTCCCTGGTGGACTCAGCTGGTAAAGAATTGGCCTGCAATGTGGGAGATCTGGGTTTTATCCCTGGGTTGGGAAGATCCCCTGGAGAAAGGAAAGGCTACCCACTCCAGTATTCTGGCCTGGAGAATTCCACGGACTGTATAGTCCATGGGGTCACAGAGAGTCGGATACAACTGAGTGACTTTCATTTTAGAATATAGTGTTTTACAAAGGTCAATTAGGTCAGCTAATTGGGTAATCATGTTTAAAAAAAAAAAAAGTACAATGTATTCCAGCTGATTTTCTGTTTGCTCTATCATTTACTGAGAGAAGTGTTAAAATCTTCAAATATAATTATGAGCGTGCCCATTTCTCATTTAAGTTCTGCTGATGTTTGCTTCATCTATTTTGAAGTTCTGTTATTAGGTACATGCACATTAGTATTATATGATATCATGATAATGTGTCCTTTATTAATATAAAATGACCCCTTTTAATTCTGGCAATATTTCTTATTTCAAATTCTCCATTTTCCAACTGTCTTGATTAGTGTTGCATGGGAAATCTATTTCCATTTCTTTACTTTGAACTGATCTATGTCTTTATGCTGCTGCTGCTGCTGCTAAGTCACTTCTGCTGCTGCTGCTGAGTCACTTCAGTCGTGTCCCAATCTGTGCGACCCCATAGACGGCAGCCCACCAGGCTCCACCATCCCTGGGATTCTCCAGGCAAGAACACTGGAGTGGGTTGCCATTCATTTCCTTCTCCAAAGCATGAGAGGGAAAAGTGAAAGTGAAGTCGATCAGTCATGTCGGACTCTGAGCAACCCCACGGACTGCAGCCTACCAGGCTCCTCCGTCCTTGGGATTTTCCAGGCAAGAGTACTGGAGTGGGTTGCCATTGCCTTCTCCGCTATGTCTTTATATATAAGGCTATTTTACTGCTTTTTTTTTTTTTTTTTTTTGTAGATATCATAAACTCAAACTGTGTTTTTTCAGCCAAACTGAAAAATCTGGTTTTCAGTTGATGTGTTTAGCTCAACACTGTCTGTTAAAACTTTCTGTGATGATTGAAATGCTCTCCACCTAAACTATTCAAGATGGTGGCCTCTAGTCACACTGAAGTTGTTTTTAATTTGTATGTCGGTTGCCTTTGGTGCTGGTGCTCAGTTGTGTCTGACTCTTTGCGATCCCGTGAACTGAAGCCACCCAGGCTCCTCTTTCCATGGGATTTCCCAGGCAAGGACACTGGAGTGAGCTGCCATTTCTCCCTCCAGGGGGTCTTCCCAACCCGGGGATCCACACATCTCTTGCAACTTCTGCGTGGGCAGGCAGATTCTTTACCACTAGAACCACCTGAAAGTGAGAGCTAAAGTCGCTCAGTCTGTCTGACTCTTTGCGATCACATGGACTATACAGTCCTTGGAATTCTCCAGGCCAGAGTACTGGTAGCCTTTCCCTTCTCCAGGGCATCTTCCCAACCCAGGGATGGAACCCAGGTCTCTCACATTGCAGGCAGATTCTTTACCAGTCGAGCCACCAGGGAAGCCCAGGATAACCTAGGAAACCCCATTTACCTGTTGACTGAAATTTTATTTTTACTGTAATTAGTTAAATTTTGAAGTTAAATAGCCAATGTGGCTAGTACCTGCCATATGAAATGCTGCAGGTTTAAACAACTTACATTCAATGCACTTATAGATAGGTTTGGATTAGGTGCACCATATTCCCATTTGTTTCCTGTTTGTTAATCTCATATGTGTTCTTTTTTCCCTCTTTACCTATCTTTTTAACAATTAATTTTGTCTCGCTTATGGATCCATTTTATATCTTCCATCATATTACTAGCTATACCACTTTGTTACAACAGTTGCTGTAGCATTTAAAATATGCCTTTTTACCATTTCACAGTCTATTTTCAAAGAATACTATATCACTCAACTGTAATATTGAGAACTTTACATCTTTCTGCTCTTGTTGTCATACATTTTATATCAACATATATGCAATAACATAAATAAAGATATTATATACTATTTTTTGCTTAAAGTGGTCAACTGTTGGTGAAAAGAACTTAAAAACTAAAAAAAAAAATTCATGATTTTGTACAGACAATATTTACAATTTCTAGTCCTTTCTCCACTTATATAGACATAAGATTCCCTTTAATATTTCTTGTGGTGATGATCTCTTGGTGACAATTTCTGTTTTTGATTGTCTGATAAAGTTTCAAGATAAAGTCAATAAAATTCTAAGTTGAAAGGTTGTTTTCTCTCAGTCCTTTAAATCTGTTATTCAATTGCTTTCTGACTCATGTAGATTCTCACCTCCTGCCCCAGTTTACTGAGACATAATTGACATACAGGACTATGTAAGTTTAAGGCTATGCATCATAGTGATTTGACTTACGTATATTGTGAAGTAATTACCACAATAAGCTTAGCTGACATTCATCATCTTATAGAGATACAAAAAAAGAAAAGAGAAAATGTGGTTTTGGTTTTTGTTATGAAGACTCTCAGGGTCCACTTTCTTAACTTGGGTATACACGATAGAGCAGTGGAATTTGCCTCCTGGAAGTAAGCCTAGGAAATCTTGTATCTATCATGTTTGTTTCCTCTTTTCTCTGGGGCCACAGTCTTGCGTTTTCTGTTCTCCAGTATCTGAAACTTTTGCCTCATATATTTGTCTAGTTTTTACTTCCTTATCGATAAGAGAACTAGTCCCAACTTTTTCACTTGCTCATAGCCAGATGTTGCATTTGAGTTTTAATATATAATTATAATCATAATTCACAAGTATTGTTTCTTTTTATTTTAATGTATCTAATTTCCTATGTGACTTATATGCTACATAAATGATGACCGTATCTTGAGTGGCATATCAATATGATTGCATCTATTTTTCCAGAGGATATTAAGATTATTTCCAAATTTTTCAGAATTATTATAAGCATTTTGGGCTTACCTGTCCTCCTGATGTCTTTGCTCAGTGGCTTGGTTGCGTCTGACTGTTTGTGATCCCATGGACTGTAACCTGCTAGGCTCCTCTGTCCTTGGGATTTCCCAGGCAAGAATACTGGAGTGGGTTGCCATTTCCTTCCCCACTTGATCTTCCAACTGGAGGATCAAACCCAGGGACCAAATCCACATCTCTCTTGCCTCTCCTGAATTGGCAGGCAGATTCTTTACCACTAGTGCAACCTGGGAAGCCCTCTGATGTCCTTGTCCCCACCTTATTTAATAACTCATCCTAACCTTTTTTCAATGTGGATTCTGGAAAAGAGAAGTCTATTCAGATATGAGGAAGGGGCTCATAGTTGGGTGAGTTTGGAAAATATTGCATCCTAGATCCTCTTCCTGTTGAGTCTTAATGTACATTGGCTTGTTAAAGCCTTGAGAAATTTTGCATAAATAAATCACATTTATCTTTTTGCCATTACTTTAGTTTTTTTTAGAGGGGAAGTTTTATAGAATTTTATCATTATTTTGAAAATGACATCCAAAGAAAGGCTAATTCTAGTTTCAAGCAGTGGAGCCTGGAGGCAGGTGTCTCAGCAGGCCTCTGCTTTGCTCATCCACTGAGCCTGAGCTAAGATTTGGGTTCCAGCAGATGACCCGAGGCTTCCCCGGTGGTGCAAGTGGTAAAGAATCCACCTCCAATGCAGGAGACACAAGAGAGACGTGGATTTGGTCCCTGGTTTGGGAAGGTTCCCCTGGAGTAGGAAATGACAAGCCACTCCAGGATTCTTGCCTGGGAAATCCCATGGACAGAGGAGCCTGGCGGGCTACAGTCCCTGGGGTCACAAAGAGTCAAAAGTGACTGAGCACATGAGCCGCGCAGATGACCTTGGCAGTTGTGGCCCAGGGGTCAAGTGCCCTAAAGGTCTGGAAGCCAGAGAACTCCCATTCCAGGGACAGAGATGCAGTCTCCATGCGGGGTGGCGACTGAGACCCAGGAACTGGTGGGTTCTGGGAAGGAAGGACATTGGGATGAGGTCCGAGCCACATTGTCCTATGGAGGCTCCAAGGGCCCTGGGAGTGTAGGATGTTAGAAGACACAATGCTCTCAGATTTCCCAAAGTCTTGCTTCCCACACTCTGGGAGAGGTGGTGGTAGGCCCTGGGATCATGAGACTTGAAGCCCAGGGTGTCTGACCCACCAGGATTGTGGAGGACAGACTCCGGTCTCTGATGGCCCCAGTGTCCTAGACACCTCTGTGTCCCTATTCTGAGGGACAGGCCAGCTGGTGGGCAGAGTGGTGAGGGACAGGCCAGATGCTACTATAGGCCTGTGGCACCTGGCCCTTAGGAAGGGGCCTTACTGAACCGCAGAGCCCATGCCCACCCCGCGCTGGCGGCTGGTGCATCAGGTGGCGTGTTCCGTCGCAGAGTGGCACACTTCTGCCTGGTGCCGTGTGCGACTGCACCCTCTTGGGAAAGAAGGCTGTGGGGAGCCTAGTGGTTCTCATAGCTCACTCTGGAGACTTCTCTCACTGACTACCTGTCTCCATAGTTTCTGGCCCCTTTCATAAGGGCAGGTGGTCAGTATAAGGATGAACGTATTGCAAAGATAAGGGTTGGCTTGGCATTTTGGATCCGCCCAAAGTGAAGACGTGGGTCTGATCAGTAAGAATCTGGTCTCCACTCCACATGCAGGGCCTGCCTGTCCTTGTCTGACCCAAGGCAACTGGATATGTGGTCACCCTCCACAGCCTGCATGGAAGATGTTTGTAAGATGGAGAGATGGAGAGATTTAGTGAGGCAGGAAAGATGGAAAGGAAAAAAATAGTTTAAGGAATTTTCAAAGAAACTCAGCCCCGTATTCAGCCCACCTAACTATCCAATTCCCCTCCACGTATCCGTGGCTGGGCCTCAGGAAACTATTTTCGGTCCATCAGAAGCACCGCGCTTCTCCCGACTTCCTGCCTTAGGTAATGCCGTTACCTCTGCACGAAATGCCTCCTACATCTGACCATCTTTTCTTTCATGAGAGCTTCTCTGAGGCTTAAGTCTTACCTGATAATTTCATGTCCTGGCCAAAGAACAGTTTCCAAATCAGCAAATAAAACCAAGTGATGAAGTGAAATAAGTCAGACAGAGAAAGGCAAATCCTGTATGATATCACGGATATGTGGAATCTAAAAAATACAACAAACTAGTGAATATAACAAAAAGAAGCAGACTCACAGATCTGGAGAATAAGCTAGTGGGTACCAATGGGGGGTGAGCGATAAGGAAATTGGGGAGCGGGAGGTACAAGCTACTGGGTATAAGATAGGCTCAAGGATGTGTTATACAACGTGGGAAATATAGCCGATGTTTAGTAATAGCTGTCAATGGAAAATTCTCTTTAAAAGGTGTATAAGGATAGAAAATTTAAAAAAGAAATAAAAACATTACAAAAAGAGCCAAAAGAGTAAGTGACCTCTACCTGGCAAATAAACAGTCCATCCTTGGCAGTGACCTGGGTGTGTCCAGGGATTCCCAGAGATGGAGAGTGGCCCCTTCATGCTGTCTGTCCCCTGGGTGACCCCATGTTTGCCCCTCTTGCCACCCTCATCACTTTATTCTGTGCCACAGCTACTCGTGTCAGTAGGCATTGCACAGAGGCACTTAATAAATAGCTGTTCAATGAATATCTGCGCAAGTGTGCTAAATCCCTTCAGTCGTCCCAGACTCTTTGTGACCCCATGGACTGCAGCCCACCAGGCTCCTCTTGTCCATGGCATTCTTCAGGCAAGAATACTGGAGTGGGTTGCCGTACCCTCCTCCAGCAGATCTACCCAACCCAGGGATTGAACTCGCCTCTCCTGAATTGACAGAAGGGTTCTTTGCCACTAGTACCACCTGGAAAGCTCTCCATGAATATAGTGGTGGGTAAATCAACCACCAGCCAGCAGTTCAGAAATCAAGTGATAACAAGATTTCTTACCTGGAGATGACCAGCCTGTGGATTAGTATCAGGAAATTGGGGTGCTCTTTGAAGAGCCCCTCTCCTTACACACTCCTCCCATGCCCAGATGCTGGTGGGGACTTGGAGGAAACTTGGGCGTGTTGGTGGGGGGACAGTGCCCGTGAAGCTGGTGGGGACTGCCCGGCTTGAGTTGTCCTGATGCATAGCATGTACTCCAAGCCCTCTCATTGTTTTACTAGCTCTGTAATACATGTATAATACACATGGGTTGCATTTTATGCCACAGGGTTTAACCTCATTTACCAAACACGCCCATTTTCTTGGCCAATAAACATTTTTCAAGCCAGCACATTAAATTCAGTGAGGAAATGGACTCTTTACCTAGTGGTCTGGTTAGTCTCCTGTGCGCAGTGGTTGTGGCTGGAGGGGTCCAGGTGTTCTGGGGAGCAGGCTAGCAGCGGTGGTCACGCAGCTGTTCCCCCGGACCCAACGCTGGCTCAGCCTATGTAGTCAGGCGGGCATTCTTACGGGCTTTTATTTTCTCCATGAAATTTTTAAGTTGTTTGCTGGAATTGGCTGCATTAATCAAACAGTTGTTTCTCAGAGACATCGTTTATGTTTGCTGGAGCCAGAAAGGGATCTGTAGGCATTATTTCTACTTGCTGAAAGTAAACGCGGAGCCAGAGAATGAAATGCCATTGGTTTTATTTCATCGCAAAGCCCTGAGGACAAATTCTCACCCGTTCTGGATTTATTCTTTATTCTTGATCTTGCGACAAAAATAGGAGCAGGGAAACCGGAGGGAATGTCAGGACATGAGAAAACAGGCAGGAGAAAATTCTGAGTCTTTAAGGTGAAAGGAGACATCAAGGAAAATCCCTTGCCTCCAAGCCCTATCCAGGGACCAGCACACCTTCTTTTACTAAGAAGGGGAGGTCTGTCTTGACATGAGTCATCACCTCTCCAAACTTCAAGACACTTTTACTCAGCCAAAGGACAGGATGACATTAAGTTGAGGAATAGACATTTTCCAGCTAGGTGCCTAGGACAGTGGTAGTTACTCACCTTGCTCCCAGATACCATATTTAACAAAGTTGTAATGGTAATTCATCATAGCTTATCACTGAAGGCTGTGTCTGTTTTAAGATGGCATTCATTAATTCTCCAGAGAGTAAAAGTAATATATGAATGTAGATTTTAAAAAGAGAAAAAGAAAAAAGTATAAAAAATAAAATAAAAACATCTATAAGTGCACAATTCAAACATAACTTCTGGCAACCTTTTGATTATATTTCTTTTGTCTTTTTTTAAACATTCCCCATGACCTTGAATATTTATGAGCACATAATTTCATGGGTTTATGGTATTTAACATTATGGGCATATCATCAATTATCCAGCCATTCTTCTACCACTGGTTATTTAGATGGTTCTATTTTTTTTTTCTCATTATTATAAATAAGACTTCAATGGGCACCCTTATGCAAAAATCTAGGTCACCTTTTTTATTGTTTTTACAGAACACATTTATAAAGGCAAGACTATGGGAAACAAAGAATATTGCCCCTTTCAGAGTCTTGGTTCATAATGCTAAACCCTAAACACAATGTCCTAACAGCCTGTTAATTTACCAAGAAAAATAATCAAACTTATTGTGAAGATTTCCAGACTCTGGTCATTTCATTTATTTGTTTCCTTGAAACTTTCAACCACATTTCTTGAAATAGACATGAAGCAAAATAAAAGTTTTGCTGTACATCTAGAAGACATCCATTCTTGTATTTTCTATTTATGAAAACAACATTTTTCAACATGCTGAATGGCTTGGCGCTAAGATGTACTTCGTGACAGAGATTTGAAAGGACTTTCTAAGTCTGAGTCTGAACCTCTTCCAAGCAGAGACGACACAGACATCTGGGCAGCACACCCTTTCCCAGAAAACAAACTGCGATTTGGTTTCCAGCACTAGGTACACAAAGGTTAATTTCAAATTGCGCTGGATAAAATAATTTGTGTGGTTCATATTATGTTAACCTGAGGTTATCAGTGACTCTGCAGGGCTGTGATTTTCCCTTCAGTCCAGTCTTCCAGATAAATCAGACCGCGCCATCAGCAGTGAACTCGTTAGCTTCAGTTGAATAGGTTTTCTTTTTCAGTCTTGAAATTCCTATGCCTTTATGTAACTTCCCTGCTAACTACGACAAAAATAAATAAATACATTCCCCAAGTAAGGAAAGAAAGAAAGACAAGCACAGAAAATGACGTTTGCGCCCTCCAAGAAGGCTCCTGATTAAAGATTGGAAAGGTTAGAACAACAGTGTCCTTAGGATTCAATGGCATATAGTTGCTCCCCCCTCCTCCCTGTTTTTCTGGAAAAAAGTATTTGAATGAAGCACTTTACAAATATTTATATGCTGGTAATTGTGTTAGAACAATAGTCATGGTCTGCATGACCTGATTTGAGCCAGGAAATTTGGAGTTAAGGCAGCAGAAACATCACTCTTGCTGGGCTTGGTGTCATCACTCATAAATCATGGGAGGTCACCTACTCTTTTGAAGCCCCAGGACAGAAAACTTCAGCATAGACATTGCATCCGTGCTTCTGTGAGAGCACAGCTAGAATGGTGAAACCAAGTCAGGACAATGGTCTGATTTCCAGGTATTTTTCTGCACACATACTGCCTGCCCCTGTTCTGCTATCTTGGCAAGGAAGGGATGAGCAAGCTCCACCCACTCCAGAGCTCACATCTGGTGGGACCACGCTCCTGCTGATGGTGCTTGAAGACTTGCTCTGTCTACCCATTCATCATTCCCAGGACTTGGATTACACAAGTGAGAACACAGACACAGCTCCTGCCTTCGGGGTGCTTATATTCTATGGGAAAGCAAATCATAAGCATATTAAATAAAAGAAACTTTTAAAATTGAAAATAGCAATTTTCATTGACAGTGAAAGTGAAGTTGCTCAGTCATGTCCAACTCTTAGGGACCCCGTGGACTCTACCCTACCAGGCTCCTCTGTCTATGGGATTCTCCAGGCAAGAATACTGGAGTGGGTTGCCATTTCTTTCTCCAGGGGATCTTCCCAACACACGATCGAACCCGAGTCTCCCACATTGCAGGCAGATGCTTTAACCTCTGGGCCACCAGGGAAGCCTAGCAGTTTTCATTAGCTGCAAGATAGTACGTGCCATGGAGAAAAATCAGGCAAAGTGAGGAGGATCAGCCCCAGCACAGTAGACCTGGGGCCAAATGGAGAAGTAACGGGACAAAGATTTTAAGGTGATGAGAACATCACAATGACTCCTTGGGGGAAGAGAATTTTGAAGAAAAGTCCCTGACATGGGTCCTGGAGAGAGTGAGCATGGGCCCAGGGTGGGCGTCAAGGTGAGGAGGGTCTTGGTATGGGAGGGGACAGGCCAGAGGGAGTCCCTGCAAGGACTTGGGGTTTGCTCTGAGAGCCACATGTTTGGAGCTGAAATGACCAATGCAGCTGAAGCGGCCACAGGGCGGTTTCCAGCATCGCTGAGGGAGTTCTCTGGGTCCCCAGGGGTGCCCGTCCTCTATGTGGAAACCTTGGATGTTTGAGCCCACCTGCAGCCAGGATTCTTCTCTCTGGAACCAGAGCCCCAGACTCCCTCCTGGGCCCGTGTTCTGAGTATTGGATCAGCAAAGGTGCAAGAACTCAAGGGACCGTTGCATTTAAAAAAACTGCAGCCTCGTTCAAGTTACTGAGAGCTGAGCCCCTGCGTCGCTCCCTTCCCAAGACCCTGCCGTGGTGAAGGGCTGGTCTTGGCTGGGGGTGGGCAGTGTCACGGGTCTGAAAACGCACCCTGTGGTCCTGCCTCCCTGTGAACTTGGGTGGCGGGGTCGGAGTGGGCTTGGCCAGACGTCACCAAGTTCCAGGTTTAAAATTATGTTCCCCAAACATGAGCTAATCCTCTCAGGAAAGGAAGAAAGACATTTTAGTCCATATTGCTTGATATTTGCTTTTAAAGCACATGGTCCTTTATCTCCAGCGTGACTGTGGATGAAATATCACTAGCTTCATATTTCAAGATAATTCCTGTCCACCGAGTGTTCTCTCAGGAATAAAGATGCAGAAAGCACGCACTGTTGTAACTGCACTTTCTTTCTTTGTATAAACACATCCCTCTGGGCTCCATCTGATCTGTTGGGTCCCAGGGTGTAACGGTCACTGCTGGACCAAAAGATCTGGCTCTCAGTTTCCTAGATAGGCCGGCGAGGTTAACAAGTTAATAAAATCCTATTTATCAGACTCCGGAGTCCATTTCCCCTTCCCTGTAGCTCATGGTTATAATTATTTTTTATGGACTCTCAGGGTTTCTTTATATCTGACTTCCTTGAACTCCCCTCTTGTTTCCTGAGTACCAGGTCATGGAAGGAGAGAGAGGTGGGCTTCGTGGAAAGATGTCTGTTACTCATTTCCACCTGGGTGTTATGAGGGTCAGTCTGAAGGAACATGCTTAAATAATGAAGATTTTAATTTGTTACCTCCTCCTCTTGGGCAGACAGGCAATGGAAAACTGGTGATCCCTAAGGAGCCCCGGGCCCAACCACAAGTTAGTGGGAACCGACCTCTAACCTCTTTGTACTTCTAGATTTTTACCTGAACAGCTGGACCAATGTTCTTCGAGCCATATGCACATATGAAGATAAACTACAGTAATTTGCGTGACAGTGTCTTGAAAATAGCAACAACACAAGCACAGACAGATAAGGCCTGGTCTTCGTTGCTTGGTTGTTATGATTTCCCTCTGCAAGGCACCCAAGAGATAGTGAACGGGGGCTAAATCAGCCAGACTCTCTCTTTTTAGGGACACTTCATTTATCAGGTTCCTTGACTGTGGGCCTGGGAGACTCAGCGTCTGACCCTGAGATGATTAAATAGAGGAAGAATGAGGATCCCTATCTCTAAGCAAGACTCAAGGTGAGACTGTGTGGACCCTGAATTGGGGATGTGTCAGGCTGCAAAACTCTTCGAGTAGATTCCCTGGGCTGTGGAGGCGAGCCACAGACATCTGCCCCCAGATTCATCCTCTTGTCTCTAAGGGAATGGCGAGAGGCCAGCTTTCTATTCTTGGGGTTGCCCCCTGCTCCATACCCAAGACCTGCAACTCTCTGCTTACTCACCTGAATTTCCAACTTTGGCTGAGGAGGTTTTGTCTGTAAATGTACAGCATACAGGTGTGTGTGCACACATACACGTGTGCATATGTGTGTGTATCTTGGGAATCTTTGGAGCAAGCCAATGATCACCAGGAATTACTTCTCTATTGCCCTCTCTTGAAGACTGTCATTGAGTAACCAATGAAATACAAACTTGGAGAAAACCAGAATGGCCTTGGGAAACATGGAGGGTGCCCTGATGGATTTCTGTTTGATCAGGTGCAGAAGGGAATGGAGTAAGGGGCAAGGAAGTGTGCACACGTGTCTTCCACGTTAGCCAGCTCACCAGGAGAAGGAGGCAGGCACGTGGGGAGGCCCCTGTGACAGCCCCTAATGAGCAAGGCAGGGCTGGACAGGTAGGAGTTCAGTGCTGGGGTCATGTCAAAGGCAGATCTCTCTAAGACGCTCGTGCTTGATGGCCATGCCAAGAAAAACAGACTAACAAACCAGGGTTGTCTCTGTCAAACACACAGAAAGCAAAACAAAACCATGTTGCAGCATCCAAGGTACCCAAGGAGCGCCTGCCTCCTTGGTCCACTCAGCTCCCCACATCCTAAACATCCCTTCTGCCTGACTGAGTAACTAGAGGAAAAACATGACAACCAATTAAAAATGTCCCCTTTGGTTTCATCCAAAACTTGAACAAACTGGCTGACACCTAAACACTAACTTCAGAATCCATCCCCAGCACTGCGGAGGTATCGACTCTCCTCTGCAAGGATTTAAAAATCAGCACATCAACCACCACTACCCAGGCATGTAAGTCTATTAATTAATTCAACTTTTAATAAGTCAAAGGAAGAGAATAGCATGATCCATTCAATAAATGCCCACACACTCATCTGATAAAATTGAACATAGCAAAATTAATGTGCATGGGCCTGCATGCTGAACCTACAACTCCTACATACAGGGACGCGTTATAGTTCTTCATGTGCACTTTAAAATCTCAAAGCAAAAATCACTGTCATGCTTCATGTGACGAATCAGTTCAGTTCAGTCGCTCAGTCGTGTCCAACTCTTTTCGA
This sequence comes from Oryx dammah, assembly GCF_014754425.2. Taxonomy (NCBI): domain Eukaryota; kingdom Metazoa; phylum Chordata; class Mammalia; order Artiodactyla; family Bovidae; genus Oryx; species Oryx dammah. Next base: position 114,184,421 of record NW_024070212.1, read on the forward strand.
CCCCATGGACTGAAGCACAGCAGGCTTCCCTGTCCATCACCAACTCCTGGAGCTTGCTCAAACTCATGTCCATCAAGTCGGTGACAAAGCCGTACAGACTGAAGTCAGGAGAGTGAAATGATGCCTTTCTCCACTATTATTATTTAATGTTGTTTTAGAAATACTGGCCAAGGTGATTAGATAACAGATCATTTAAAATGATATAAATACATATCCAAAAACATAAAATAATTAATTGAAGAAATTATTGGGATAGATAAGAAACTTCAGTGAGCTGTGTGGTTTTAAAATATGCAAACATCAATAGCTTCCCCTTACTTGAAATATACACTTTTGGAAAATATAACAGAAAGAGGACTCTCATTTACAACAGCAATAATGATGGAATAGCTAGGAGGGTGCCCTGCTGTGAAAGCTGTTGGATTTCTGTTTGATCATAGCTAGGAGTGAAATCTCTAAGACGATTACAGGACCACGATGGGGAAAGCATACTATTCTGCTGGGAGAGAGAGACTCCACTGAGGCGGTTTTATGTGAAAAAAGGAGATAACACAGTTCATCCTTGGGGTGGGAGACTGTGGTGTAAAGAAAGAAATTACCCCAAATAGGTTCTATCGGCTATGAAACATGAAATAAACTACCACCAGGATGCTCTGGGATTTCACAGCATGATGTTACATCACACGTGGGAAAAATACGAGAATGATTAGGGGTTTGTGAAAGAGTGATGGCAGCCCTCTTTCCCAGATATTAACAAGTTTAGTTATTCCAGAAAAATCAGAATACCTTGCACTGAAGCATGGATAGACAGCCATTGAGCTGAATCTATAAGCCAGAAATAGACTGAAAATACCTACGGGACTGCGGAACTTTCCGTATAAGAAAGCTGACATGTGAAGGCAGAGAGAAAACAATTGGAACGCCGACAAGTTAGTCTTTGGGGGACAAGCACGTTACAGGCTAGCACGTAGAGTATGATACCATCGTGTAAACAGAGCAGCTGTAGATTAAAATTCTTCTGGGAAGAAAGATGAGAAAATGATGACAATGATTAAATCTTTGCTGGGGAGGATGGGAATTAGTTGTTGGGAGTAAAAGGGGATTTTTTTCCTGTTTGGGGAAAAATGGCTTTCGTGTTTTGAAAACAAAAAGATATATGTCTTTCTATAGATAATGCAAACAATATGAAACATTTATGGAAGGAAATAGTGAGATTTGTGGAACATTAGTCTAGAAATGCCATAATGGATAGATGACTAGGGTAATAGATGTGGAGAAGTAGTTTTATAAACTTGGATCATATTATATACATTATTTATCAAACTTGTGCTAAATTTGATTTTAAGGAACTACTAAATTTCAAACAGGTTCTTCTTTGCCTGTTCATGAAAAATGAACTGATTTCTAAAAGAAACCTAGATGATTAAGAAAAAATGGTGACCAACAGTTAACAGGTTAGAATCTCTACTTGGTTTTAGTTGTATATTTCAATTTTTCAGTTTCTATCAATTCACTATGAAAGATGAAGCAATGATTACATCCATGCTCCCTTTACCCTGCCTTTCATCAGCTTTCAGTGGCTGTATTTGTACGTTTTAAAGTTTTATGGTATCCACAATCTGTTTGGTAACAGTTATTCCCAAAACTTAGTCCTGACTCTGAATTTGAACAAGTGCACTGTGAATCTGAGCAAACGCCGGGAGGTAGCGAAGGACAGAGGAGGCTGGCATGCTTCAGTCCGTGGGTTCACAAAGAGTCAGATACAACTTAGCGACTGAACAGCAACAACTGTTCACTGTGAGTTAAAATTCCAGAGTTTCTCCATTTTAGTTGTTTATTTAGAGATATGGTTTGGTTAGCTGGGTTTTCCAGGAGTTGCTCACAGATGCTGTACCTCTCAAGTTCTTAATGCATGAGAAAGTCCATGTGTCGTCTTAATTTTTGGAAGGCAATTTGATTACATACAGAGACTTGGGAAATGTTTCACTTTTCTTTGATGATCCTTAGGCGCCTCCACCTTGAGCGTGTTCTGGAAGGGCAGGAGGAAGCCAACACCAGCCCATCTGTTGCTGGAATAACATCACTTTGATCCAAGGTACTTATAAAATTCCCATATGGTTGTTTATTATTAAGTGCATTAAACACATACATATACACACTACGTGCACACCACACACACACAGACACACAATACTATTTATCGGAGGAATCAGAGAAAAAAATCATTCTTAAAGTGAGGAAAGAACTCAATCTGCTGTTTGAAAGACTATATCATTTTCCTGGAAATTTTTAATAGAGAAAATAGCTCCTGAAATACATCCCGGTAAAATTATTTAAGGCTTTCCTGATGGCTCAACAGGTAAAGAATCTGCCTGCAGTTCAGGAGACACAGGAGATGCAGGTTTGATCCCTGGGTCGGGAAGATGCCCTGGAGGAAGGCATGGCAATCCACTCCAGTATTCTTGCCTGGAGAATCCCATGGACAGAGGAGCCTGGAGGTCTACAGTCCATAGGGTCGCGAAGAGTCAGACATGACTGAGCACACTTACTGGAAATTATTTAACTCTAAAGATGAAGAAAGAAAACCACCAGCTTCCACATACAGAAAACACAATTAGCCTGAAGGAGAAGGTAAACTTGAGCACCGCTGTCCTCAGACAGCTCCGCAGCACAACTCCAGGACGGAAGGAAAGTTCATGGAATTTTGAGGAGAGATTGTGTGTCCTAACTTCTGTACTGAATGAAGTTGCTCTTCATGTATAAAGTCAATATCAGAAATGAATTCCTCCTGGAAAAACTAGTAAGCCATACTTGAAATTATTGAAAATGAAGAACTCAGAACAAAAGGAAGGTATTTTGAAAAGGCCAGTAGTGAGCTAGCTTTTAAACCTAGGACTAAAGATACACAACTGTGGTCATTATGCTTATGAAAACTATAGATGTCAACATACTGAAAAAAAACGATTATAAAGTAAAATTTTAAAATAGTCTGTAATATGGAGAGGCTAAAATTCCTGTGCTTGTTAATAAAAAGGAGTGGGCTGAAGCATATTACTGATTTTCATAGCAGAGAGGCAAGAAATTGTTTCATTTTTAAAATATGGTGTTTGGAGTTGAAAAAAATTTAATGCTATCTGTCCGTATTATTTAAAGCTATAAAATTAGCCACTAGTACTAAGGACAAATTATTTGGCTCTTAAATCATCACAAGATGAAAAAATGTTGATTGTAAAAGGAAAGCTACAAGAGGAATAGCAAGTATTTCATTTTGACTAAAAAGGTTGGGGGAATGGATACCCTAATATGTGAAAACCTATTAGCATAATTCACTATGTTGCCAGATTTACAAAGAAACCATATGGTCATCCAAGTAGATTCAGGAAAACATTCAATTAAATTTAACACTCATACGTGATCAAATAACAGCTCTTAGCAAACTAATAAGAAAAGGGAACATACTTTATTTAATAAAAGCCATCAACGAAACATTCAGAAATCACCCTATTTGAGTGGTGAAACATTAGAAGCATTTATTTTGAAGTAAAGAACAGGATAATATTGTCTATTATAGTTTCTAACATTTAATTTAATATTAACATTGTACCGAGAACCTAGCAAGAGTACTAAAATCAGGAAAAAAGATCCCTCCCTTCAAACACACACAAAAAACCCCAAACTAAATATATGGAGAGAGAGAGAGAGATTTTAAAAAGAAAGTTATTATTCCCAGCAACCATTAATTAGAAAATGTACTTATAAAAGTTTCTGCCAAAAACACAGAAAACTTTGCAATCTGAGAATAAATATGACATAAGATGAGCATGACTTTTACTGAGACAATGATAACACAATTTAGAAATAGGCAAATAATAGAAAAAGGATTCTGTGCTTACAAGTCAAAAGACAACTTATAACCATATCAATTACCTCCAAATTAAAGTGTGAATTCTGTGTAATTCCAATCAAAGTCCCATAAGGTTGTTAATGAAACTTGACATTAGCTTTTATCAATAAATTCATGTGGAAGACCAAAGTGCTAAGAATAGAGATGTTCTGAAGAAGGGAGAGTGAGAAGCGGGGTGGGCAGGGGAGACTGTCTGACCATTTCTCCCAACCTCATAACATTATAGCAGCCTAATTAGAACTGGGTGATATCCTCAAAAAGGTGCACAAATAGTCTGAAAAAACGGAGCAAAGGGCTTGGAAGCCAATCCAGGAATATTTATGCTTTGAGGATTGCATCAAAGCTCTACAACAAAACAGTCGTGATGGAAACACTCGCTGGTGCAACGGTGGTACAAAAGCAGCTAACCATCGTGTGGGAAATCAAAGTTAAATACATACGCGTGTGTGCTCAGTTGCGTCTGACTCTTGGTACCCCACTGACTGTAGCCTGCCAGGCTCCTTTGACCATGGCATCTTCCAGGCAAGAACACTGGAGTGGGTTGCCATTTCCTACTGCTGGGGATCTTCCTGCTCAGGGATCAAACTCCTGTCTCTCGCACCTCCTGCACTGGCAGGCGGATTCCTTACCACTGCACCACCTGGGAAGCCCTCTTATCACACAGCAGATTCCAGGTAGACCAAAGAAGGAAGCTTGAAAAGTAAAATAGAAGGTGTGTAGAAGAGAAAGAAGACAACAGCCAATGGTCAAGATGTAGAGAAGAGATGCTATTTCCATTCTGTGTGTGTGTGTTGGGTTGTATGTGTACAGAGGGTCTTGGCGGGGTTGGGTGGGGCAGGGGCTGACTGTAAATGGGAAAGTTTCCCTGGAAGACAATCTGCTTCTTCTCGATAATCTAGCTGATGACGGTTATACCCTCCTTTCCTGCATTTCATTAACTCACAATAGATCCCACAGAATGTTGCCTAAATAAGGATGGAAGGATCAGAAAAGACCTAAACGCTCATACAAGGGAAAATGGATAAATTATGCCATATTCATTCAGTAAAATCCTCCATAGATCTGACCAGGCTGAACTGGTGGAGAACAGGAGGGGCACAGAAACTTCAACTACATGAATGACACGCATCCTTTAAAAGACACAGTATTTGAAGCAAAAATCGAAGATGCACTTGAGTACACAGAGCCCTAAGATGATAACTGGCACCAGTGTTCTTTTCGAGGATAAATTTGCCTATTAAGAATAACAGGCTTAATAAACTCCTTTGGATCCAGAAGAGAAAACCCGGACAGTATAGTTTGAAGAAAAAGACGTCTGAAACAGGATACTTCATACTATTAAACTATGATTAATTTAGGAATGTCAGATCATAGAAAATGTTTACTTAAAAGTCGAGTATTCTACTCTGCATGATACTAGACTGTGGATACATGCCATTATACATTTGTCCCAATGCACAGAATGTACAGCAGCAAGAAAGAACCCTTATGTAGACCATGGACTCTGGGTGATGAGGCCGTGTCAATGCAGGTTCATACTCCGCTCCTGTGAGGGATGTAAATGACGGTGGTGGCTATGTGTGGCGGGGAGGGCAGGTGTGAGGCAGAGAGGATAAATGGGAAATCTCTGTACCTTCTACTCAATTTTCCTGTGAATCTAAAATGGCTCTAAAGAATAAAGTCTATTAAAAAAAATCAAGTTTGTGAAATAGTTTAAAAAATTGAGTATTTTAGCTTAACCTGATTGCACATTTTACAGTGATCATTTATTACTTTGGTAACCAAAAAAAAAAGTAGTTAAGAAGTTTCAGGATGGGGAACACGTGTATACCTGTGGAGGATTCATGTTGATGTATGGCAAAACCAATACAATATTGTAAAGTAATTAACCTCCAATTAAAATAAATAAATTTATATTTGAAAAAAGACAAGTTTTAACTATACTAGGAATCAGTGAAATGAAGCTTATAACAAGGAAAGACCATTTTACAGATGAAATGATCAAAAATGTGTTTAAAGTGATGAGACTCCTTATCGGTGCTGCTTCAGTGAACACTCTACTGCTGGCAGAATGTTCAGTTCTGCAGAGGATCTGAGCGCATCCAAACCCGGGAAACACTCAGACCCTGCAAACTGTGACTCCAAAGAGAAACAATGTGCTCCACTTTAAGTGAAGTAACCTCAGTTAAGGTCAGAGATGTGCAAGAGAATTACCTAAAAGATGGCATGTGGTTTCTTAAGTTATAAAAGCAAAATATAGAATAACTATGTGTACTCAATGATCAAAATTTATTTAAATAAAATATGCTGCATCCGTTCATGTGGTTCTCAAGGCAAGAATACTGAAGAGGTTTGCCATTCCTTCCTCCAGTTATGACCAACCTAGACAGCATATTAAAGTGCAGAGACATTACTTTGCCAACAAAGGTCTGTCTAGTCAAGGCTATGGTTTTTCCAGTGGTCATGTATGGATGTGAGAGTTGGACTCTAAAGAAAGCTGAGTGCCAAAGAATTGATGCTTTTGAACTGTGGTGTTGGAGAAGACTCTTGAGAGTCCCTTGGACTGCAAGGAGATCCAACCAGTCCATCCTAAAGGAGATCAGTCCTGAATATTCATTGGAAGGACTGATGCTGAAGCTAAAATTCCAATACACTGGCCACCTGATGTGAATTGAAGAGCTGACTCATTTGAAAAGACCCTGATGCTGGGAAAGATCGAAGGTGGGAGGAGAAGGAGACGACAGAGGACGAGATGATTGGATGGCGTCACCGACTCAAAGGACATGAGTTTGAGTAAATTCATGGGAGCTGGTGTTGGACAGGGAGGCCTGGGGTGCTGCAGTCTGTGGGGTCACAAAGAGCTGGACACGACTGAGTGACTTAACTGAGCTGAACTGAACTGAATGCTGCATCCATTTGAGAAAATACTTACTATCCAATCACTAATTCACATTTTTCTAAAAAATATTTCATTTTATTGGAAAATGTTTGTGATCTATTCATAAGCTTTAAAACAGTTACTACTGTTTTACTCCTATTTTTTGTGTATGTGATTGTGTATGATATATGTGTGTTTGTGTTTTGAGTCAATTCAGTTGTGACTGATTCTTTGTGATCCTGTGGACTGTAGCCCCCCAGGCTCCTTTGTCCATCGAGATTCTCCAAGTGAGAATACTGGAGTAGGTCGCTGTGCTCTCCTCCAGGAGACCTTCCCCACCCGGGGATCAAACCCATGTCTCCTTGCAATTCCTACATTGCAGGTGGATTCTTTACTGCTGAGCCACCAGGAAAGCCCATATATATATACATATGTGGCTCAATGGGTAAAAATTCCACTTGCAGATGCAGGCTCGATCCCTGGGTGGGGAAGATCGCCTGGAGGAGGACATAGCAACCCTCTCCAGTATTCTTGCCTGGAGCATATCTTGGACAGAGGAGCCTGACAGGCTACAGTCCAGAGGGTAAGGAAGAGTCAGGCACGACTGAGCACACACAGCTCCCCTGGCTACACAGTCAAACACAGGAGAGGAAGAAACAAGGGGGAAAGAGAGGGAATAGTGAGGAGGACGAAGAACAAAATGTTAGCTGCGGGCATTTCTGGGAGGCTTGCTTCTGGAGGCCTCTGTGTTTTCCCATCTTTGTGCTGTGCACCGTATCACTTCGATAACGACCTTAAAATGCGGCGGAAGCTGCCTCTAGCTGTGGAGCCTGAGCAGCCCAGCACCTCTCTCACATGACTGGGGGCTGGGACAGAATCAGATGCTTTCTGGCCTGGAGTCTCCAATGATTCAGATGCCAGATGGCAGGGGTAATTGAGAATTCACCCCTTCTGAATCCAGCCTTTGTATTTCAGGACGATTTAGGAGAAGAGGAAAAGACAATGTTATTGGAGGGTATAGGCAAGCAAAGCAAGGAACTGGAAACACTGTTTGGTAGCAATTGTCAAATTCTTGGTCTCTGTGAACAGGCATGGTCCCCATAAATAACTGTGCAAATTGCATCACGTGACGTACAGACTCTTCCAAACTAATGGTTGAGAAGTAAAGTAGAATTCCACCAGGGCTTGAACTGAGCATGAACTACAGGGAGGACTGCCATTCTGTTGTGAAAATAAAGGTACTAATTTGATAAGGAGATTAAGGGAGTGGATGGTGGGGAAGGGAGGTTCCCTTGTTAAAAATTTACCATTGTTAATGGAATTCATGAATCACTCCCATCTGCTATTTCTGGTTATAAAAATAGCAAAGCAAGAAGGAAACTTATGGAGGCCTTATAACTCTGGAATGTTGCACTTTTTAAGGAAAGGGACATGAGCTTTTATACTTACCAAGGAGCAAAAGTTAACTAAAATATGAAGGTCAGTGTGTGTTTTTCTGTATGCATATTTATGCGCGTGTCTACACCAACGACCTAGGACGGCACACTCAAAGTATTTCTGGAAAAAAGTGAAAATGACATAAAAGACGACATTTAACCTACTTATCAGGCGGAAGATTTCCCGCTCACCTCGTTGGTGTGTTCTCACCGTTCGGTAGTTAGAAAGCCAATGACATATTTGTTGATGTCTTAATTCTACTGGTCATTTATCCAATGTCATGCCATCACACTTCTTTAGCTGTCCTGAGATTCCAGGAGTCATATGACCTCAGAAATGATGCCCACTCCTTCTGGAAATTCAGGAAAGGAAGGACTAATTTATTGAAGGCTGTAAGTATAGTAAAAACATCAGATGTGAACAAAATTTGAGTAGTGAAAAATGTGTATTTGTTTCGGCACATGGTCTGATCGAGCCTCGGTTCTGTGCTCTGCAGTTAGAGACGTGGTTAACATTCAGTCTCTGCCTTTGAGGCATTCAGTGTTGGTGGAGGAGCAGGAGGGGACTTCCAAAATGTACAATTCAAAATTTGTACTTTTACAAGTGTTCTGGGCAGTGACAGGCACAAAGCACTCTAGTAGCATGTGAATAGTGCCCTAGGTCTTGAGAGCTTGGCAGTCATTGGGGCTATTTATAGGTATCCTCATTCCTGAACACGTAGGGTTACATTTCTCTCCTCTGTTAAAATTGGAGGACATGTGACTTGCCTTGCCTTGGTGATCATGAAGTCAGGGCTTTCAACTAGGTTCCTGGGTGGTTAAAATGACAGCCCCACTAACTGTCCACACTGGTCATGTGGCATGAGAAAAAAAAAACAGTAAACAAGCTTTTGTTGTGTTAAGCCACAGAAACCTTGGGGCTACTTGTTACTGCAGCTGGATCAACTCTGCTGACTAATACAGAGACCAATGACATTCAGATTGGGACTTAGAGAGCTTAACCAAGTACGAAAGAATAGGGAAGGGGGACGGTGGCAGTCGAGATGCAAAGCAGTATTCCTTTCCCTTGACTGTTCCTCTTTGGTGTCCTTGTCTGTCTAGTGAATTCATCCACCTCTCTTCCTAGACTGCTGGCTAAACATGGTGTACTGACCACAACCCCCTGTCTCCTCTCCTGCCCAAACTATACTAAAATGTCACTTTCAGTGTGTGAGTCTGTCAATAGAAACAGCAGAGGACAGGAGACCTCGACAGACAAACATTTTTGATGAACGAAGCAGATTAAAAAAGACACCATCTAAGGGAACTCGGAAGGAAGAACCACCAGTAGCACTCGGCTGGTGGTTCACCCCACACAGCCTCTGAAGGTCTTAGTACTCAGGCAGGGATAGCAGCAGGGAGGTACAGGGCAGAAATTGGAGGGATATAGCCCTTGACTGCAAGGAGATCCAACCAATCCATTCTGAAGGAGATCAGCTCTGGGATTTCTTTGGAAGGAATGATGCTAAAGCTGAAACTCCAGTACTTTGGCCACCTCATGCGAAAAGTTGACTCATTGGAAAAGACTCTGATGCTGGGAGGGATTGGGGGCAGGAGAAGAAGGGGACAACAGAGGATGAGATGGCTGGATGGCATCACTGACTCAATGGACATGAGTCTGAGTGAACTCCGGGAGTTGGTGATGGACAGGGAGGCCTGGTGTGCTGCGATTCATGGGGTCGCAAAGAGTCGGACACGACTGAGCGACTGAACTGAACTGAACTGAGAGAGGGCTGTTACAGAGGGGAAATCCCTAACCCCTCATGTACACAGCACAGACTTTCACGTACTGCCTCCAGGAAGAAGATAGAGAAGCTCTGGTCTTGGGATCACCAAACGTACAGGAAGTCTTAGATGAGAGTCAGAATTTAAATAAAAATCTTAACACATCACAGTGAGACCTCTGGTTCTCCTCCCCAGCATGGTTGCCAAAATGTTGGCCGCCACGTGTAAGCACCCAAAATAAAGATGTCTAGGTACTGACATTGAGGAATGCCAAATAAAAGCCACTGACTTGCTTCCCTTAGCTTGCAAGGAGCCCACCAGTCGACAGATGCTCTCCAACATCAGGAGTCTTGAGGAGTTTGTCGCTGTCCCACATTAAGTATGAATGATGAGCAAAGACACTGACGTTTGAGGGTGCCTCCAACTTGGAAGCGTGAAAGCCAATCCAACAAAGGCGTGAACAAAAGGAGACTGCAGGAAACACTGCCGGGACCAGAAGAAAATGTCCCTACAAATGAGTCAAATACGTTTTGAGATGTGACAGAGATACGGCTCTCTTAATAGGATGGGGAACCGATTTTTACTCCTGTGACCATTTCTTCTAGTACTTAGTGATTTCTCAATATGTTTTTACTGCTGTTTGCGGGTAATGTTTTCATTAGCTGAAAGATTTTGTTTCCAACTTTTTGTGAATTAGAGAAGATTTCATGGATGCTGTCTGCCATTTGTTGTTTACTTTATATTAGAATAATCCAGAACCAACAACGGGTGTTTCCACTCAGGGCTGTTTATTCCTTAGATCCTCCATTTCTACCACTTGCGAGTTTGCCTTCCCTTCACCAGTGAGCCTCCAAGAAGTGCTTCCTGCTTGTAAGAAGTCTTCCTCTCCCCAGAAGCAGTGCCTGCCCAAGGCTCCCCTGAGCACACTCCACCGCTCAGCTTTTGACTCTCCAGTGACCGGCACTGCTACCCGCCAGGTCCAGACCTGTCCTCAGAACCCCGCCAAGGATGGGAGATTCTTTCATCCTGTTTTGCCACACATCACGCTGAACTGTGTGGGGGTCACATGGCCCAGTACCCGTGACGGTGCTTCGGAAACCACGGACATCTACACACCTGGGCTCGTGCAAACACAGGCTTCAGAGAGGTGGCTCTCGTGATCTCTGCTTTTGCCTCTTCCGATGGTATCAGACCCACGACATCATCCTCCTTTCTTTAATAAGAGTGTTTCCAGACCTGAACACAGTTCACAAAACAGTGTTGGGAGCAACAGGCATCAGGAGGTGGTCCTGAGCTGGTTGCTACGAGTGTGAGTGAGTGAAATTGCTCAGTCGCGTCCGACTCCTTGCGACCAACACCATGGACTGTAGCCTCCAGGCTCCTCCATCCATGGAATTTTCCAGGCCAGAGTACTGGAGTGGGGTGCCATTTCCTTCTCCAGGAGATTTTCCCCATCCAGCGATCGAACCCAGGTCTCCCGCATGGCAGGCAGTCGCTTTACCCTCTGAGCCACCAGAGAAGTCCTGAGCTGGTTGCCTTGGTGACATTTAAATCCTCCCATTAGCTATTTTCTACCACTTGTGCCCATTTAGGATCCTGTTTATTTCACAAATATATAATGCACAGTCTTTTTCTCTCTTTTTTTTTTTCTAGATAGAGAAAATAAGGTGAGTACTTGGTACTCTGGGCAAGCTCTCAAGGTAGAAGGCTGGATGGTTATCTTACAGATGGTATCTATCAATGCTTAGGGATGTAGATTCTTATTTATTTAGACTCATCCCAAACTGTACACAGAGGAAAATGTGAAAACAACTGTGAAAGGTCAGTGTGAGCCCCTCCCATCCCACACGCCACACCAACTCTCATGAGAGTCTATGCACCCTCTAGGCTTCATCCACCCTCCTGCAGACTTTATGCCTGAGACCAGCACACACTTGTGATTTTATGTCTGGTTTTTAACTAAAACACTGTATTATATATCATTATATTATGGTCCTATAGAGTAAAAATTATTCTAATGGTATTGTGAGAACGATGTTATAAAAAGTTTTAAAGGAATTTTTGAAGATATAAATAAATACAAATAAATCACCCAAGACCCTCTTTGAGTGTCTCATTCCGAACACCTCTAGGGGTTTCACTTTGCCCTGGAGTAAGACCAGACTCACGGCCCGTCTCCAGACACATCCCCACCCGCAGTCCACCCCTCTGCCTCAGCCGGGAACACGTGTCTGTCTGTCTTTAGGCTCGAGAAGCCGCCAGCCTCCGCTCCCCTACCCAGGCACATTCTTCAGACTCGGCTGCAATATGCCTACCTCTAGGGGCCCCTCCTGACTCCCACCCACAAGTTGGTCAGGTCCCACGTGATGGCCGCTCTCTGGCTCCTTGTAAATCCCCTGCAGGACCCAGCCCTGACTCACTCTCACCTAAGGTGCATGATTGCCTCCCCCGCCTAAGTGGGAAATTTAATCAGTAGCCACCTGCATGATCGTCTTGACCCCCTGGGTCCCCACCAGCTGATGACTGCTCTCGCCCTTGGACCAGATCTGCTCCGGTGTGTTAGACCGTGAATGGGAGAGCAGTGGCCCTCGCCCCGGTCCCCCTGGCGGCCGGGAGTCCTTGTGACATCATGAGCCCTGTGAGCTGACGGCCTCCTCCTCCTCCGTGTCTCCAAGATTGCTGCCACATCCTGCCTGCCACCAGCCGTAAGTGGTGGGGTGTCGCTCCAGACCTTCAGCTCCGACTTGTAAGATTTCCTGTCCAATAAATCGCTGACCTTCCTAGTGCTGACTCTGGGTTCTGCCTTCCATCCTGTGGCTGGGCAGCTACAAGGCTTGCAGGCCTGTGGGGTGCAGCCCAACACCTGAAATTCGTGTGATCATCACTTTCTGTTAAAGTGACTTTCTAAAATGGAAGCACCCATGAACATACCCAGACTGTCACCAAATATCACCCGATCAATGGGCGGAAGGTTTGCTGAGGTCAGGCTCTTGCCACATCAGGTGGAACAGGGCTGGTAGGGGAGAGGAGGCTGTCGAAGGAGAGAGGAGGGGCTGCAGATCCCTGGCTTGTTTCCTGCAGGGGCAAACTCTGCCTGCTCAGCGAGATGTCCTCCTCCAGCTCCTTCTGTGGGAGGAGCTCCAGGGGATGGTACTTAACATCCAGGAGGCTCCTGGCTCAGCGTCTGCCGAAGAACAAATTTCACTCGATTTCATTCAAACAAAGCCAAAGTCACTGTATCTTTTTAGTTGAACGTACTCACAAATCATAGACAGCACTTCTTTTCCACATCAAAACTGGTCATTGCACTGCCCTTTGGAGAGCCAGAGTTCAAGGCATGTGGATAAATTGGTGTAGAGGACCAGCAGCGTGCAAGTGTCTACAAATGAGGAAAATGCAAAGTTCCAGATCTTCCATACAGAACCGGGGTTTATTGTACCAAATTCATTTATTTTTAAAAGCATTTTCATTAATTAGTTCATTTATTTGACTGTGCCAGGTCTTTGCTGCTGCTTGTGGGATTTTTAGTTACAGCATGTGGGGTCTAGTTCCCTGACCAGGGATGGAACCCAGGCTCCTAGCACTGAGAGTGTGGGGCCTTAGTCACTAGACCACCAGGATAGCCCCCTATTATCCCCAGTTTAAAGACGAGCAACCCCTGGTTTTGAAGCCTTCTTCAGGGGCTTCTCTGCCTCTCCCAATTCTTCTCCCCTCCCTCCCCCTAGCAGCCCTCCACACTTTCTGTCTGCTCTCCTCCCCTTCGCCCCAGCCCCTCTCTCGTCCACAGAGCAGACAGAGAGATGCTCCTGAGCACGGCCACCGTGTTGCTCTGTTTGTCATCTGTCATCAGTGACTTTGGATTGACCCGGAAGCCCCAGGGAACCACCGCAGGGGCCCTTGTGAAGTGTGTGTGGTCTCCCCAATAAACTGGAAAACAGGAGAGAAACTCCTTGACAGACTCAAGGGGGCGTTTGAAACAGAAGCTGACTTCGATCTCAGCTTATCTAGAGGAAAATCCGTTTGCTTCCATTTGGGAGAGTTGTAGTGAATGAGGGCCCTCTGTTCAGGGTTTCAAAGCTGTGTGTTTTTGTTCTCCGATACTCTGGTCTCAGATTTTTCTCTGTAGGCTTCATTTTAGCAGGATGATTTTTACTGGGTTTTAATGTGCACTTGCCTCTGTTCCCACAGGAAGAGTACAGCAAACAGAAATCAGATCTTTTTTCTGGGTGGAAGGTTGGCCCTATTAGGTCAACTCCAAGCCTCCTGACTTGAAGCCTAGTGAACTCGCTCATTAGTCCAACTAGCCGGAAATGAAAAACAAAAATTAAAAATAATGCAAGTGCAGAGCCAGGTTTGAGCACTCAGCACCAAAGAATGGGTCTAATGAGTATTTTCCCAGGATGTGGCCGCCTGTTTGAATTGGATGCTTGGACCGGTGGTTTGGCATCAGGCAGACAGTTGTGAATATCAGATTCAGTTTGTGTAATCAACCAGATGACCGTTTCACCTCTGCTCTCTCTCCACAATGCCTTTTCTTCTCCGACTCTTCTCTCCATTCGAAGTGGGAGGAGTGTCATGGCCAGAACACGAGCGTTGGCGTCAGAAGGCCTTGGATGAGTCCCAGCTGGGAGGCTGACCAACCACTTGACCCTGGGCAAGGCTGAATTCTTCACACAGTGGAGACAGTAACTGTCCAGATGACCATGCTGATGTGACACCAGAGAAGCATATATTACTGTCCAACCAGAAATTCAGAAACAGCCCTTAGATTTCTATTTCTCCTTAACTTCTGTGCCTCAAACTGATTAGAACTTTTTAAAGTAAGGAGCCAAGTCTTGTTCACTTTTTCCCCCTGAAATACACCAGATATTCTGTATATGTTTGCTGAATTCAGTCATTCCCTGGGTCAGTTCATTGGGAAAAATCATGAGTTCAACAGGAAGACAAACCTTCCCGGCTTTACTCATCTCAGCCCTCACAACAGTCAGGTGTTCCCTTCTGTATTTGTTTACTTGCTTGTCATCTTCCTCCTCCCACCCCCAACCCGCCAGTGAGACTGGAAAGTGCAGCAGAGTGCCTGGAACACAGTAGGCACCCAATACGTACTTCTTTTGTCGATTACTTGGCAAAGCCTTTCATGTTTGACTCACACGTGTAGAAGCATTTAAGTGCCTTTGCAGTCCTGCACGTAAACCACTTCCAGCGCTCGTCTCTCCATCCAAACTCATTACTGACTTACATGTTTGGGGATACAGTACGAGACCACTTCTGTGTGTTCCTAACTTAATGGAGGAACAGCTGCCATGTTGACTTATCTTGTTAACCAGACCCCCTCTTTACATGGGTTTCAAAAAATGAAACAGCAAGATAATGATTTCTTATAGCCATCTGGCAAAGGCTGTAAAGGAATAGACCAGCGGGTGTTAGCGGAGCAGAAGGAAGGCAGGACGCTCTCAGCTGAGAGGAGTGTTAATTGGTGCAAGGCTCTGAGAGGTATTAATAATGTAAGAATTTGTGGCAAAGCCTGCTGAAAGCTGGGTACATTTTGACCTTAAACTTCTACTTTTAGACATTGAGTCCCAGGAATCATCCTGCAAAAATGTTCATGAAGACAGGCTCATGATTCATGGTTAAGGAAGGAATGCATTTAGTAAACAGCATGTCTTATCCTTCATCAAAACTGAGTTCTGGACCCACTACGTTCTAATGAACAGACTTTCAAAAGTTTTGTAACAGTGATTCACTCTAGGCTGGTGGGATCATCAATAATGTTTGCCTTTGTTTATCTACATTTTTGTTTTTGGCATTTTCTACAACAAACCTCTATTCTGGACAAAAGAAAAATTAGTGTATAAAAGGAATTGGGCCTTCCAGGACACAAAATTCACCTTGGCCATAGGCATTATTGACAAACTATGGATGACTGCAGGGCATACAATGGTAGATGCTAAATAAAGAATAGTAAATATTTACTTGGTGTGGAGGCCAGTGGGAAAAGCACACACATGAAGGGGTCACCGGGGGAATTTTGTGTTTACATAAAATGAGGTTGAAGGAAATTGTTTAGGAAGTCGGGAAGGACAGAGGAAGAAATCCTTGATTGAGAAGGCGGTTGTGTTTGAAGATGCAGAATAGAGCTGGTTTACTGTGAGAATTTCCGAAGGCTTGTCTGAATCCTGCTGACTCCTCTCTTAATACCTGCCAAGATCTGAAAAGAACACTCAGTGGGGAGATGCTGTATGGTGAGCTAGCAAAGTGTGAGGTCCCCAAAGAGCCCCCAAAAGGCTACACCTCGTGGAACAGATTCCCTCCACTTTAGCCAGGTCGGCTGTATAGTCAGAGGTTCCTGAAAAATCAGAAACAGAGAACCGTGGTTGAAAATATCCATCCATTAAAAAAAAAAAAAAACAGAACCAAAAGCAACTCTGTTAGTATTTCTGTTCAGTTAAAACATTCTCTTCTTATCAGAAACATCTTGCACGTGGTCCTTGGAACATAGCAGGCACCCAATCAATCTTCAGGGTTGAATAAATTAAGGTATGGGCAAACAAATGCAGTGAGGAAGACTCATCAGTATTTCGGGCACCTCGTTCTGCACCGTCCACACAAGTGATATAGTGGGTCATGACTCAGGAGCCTCTGAAAATTGGACTCACATTTTTTTGAGTTCCTACTCTTTCTGAGGCCTGTCTGAGGCTGTATTCATGGAGGACAGGAGAACACCTGTGCAGGATACCTGGGCTGGACATGATGGTGTTTTACCATTAATATTACAAGGATGAGAATCACATCCTTGTATCCTTATCAGGTATCCTCACCAGGTACCAAAGTTAGTGGGAGCTGGAAGGCACAATTGTTGTTCAGTTGCTGAGTCATGTCCAACTCTTCTCAACCCCATGGACTGCAGAGCACCAGTCTTCCCTGTCCTTCACTAGCTCCTGGAGTTTGCTCGTACTCCTGTCCATTGAGTCAGTGATGCCATCCAACCACCTCATTCTGTCACCCCCTTCTCCTTCTGCCCTCTATCTTTAACAGCATCAGGGTCTTTTCCAATGAGTCGACTCTTCGTATCAGTGGCCAAAGCATTGGAGCTTCAGCTTCAGCATCAGTCCTTCCAATGGGTATTCAGGGCTTATTTCCTTTAGGATTGACTGGCTTGACCTCCTTGCTGTCCAAGGGATTCTCAAGAATCTTCTCCAACACCACAATTTGAAAGCATCAATTATTTGGTGCTCATCCTTCCTTATGGCCCAACTCTCACATCTGTGCATGACTACTGGAAAAACCATAGTTAGATAGACCTTTGTTAGCAAAGTGATGTCTCTGCTTTTTAATACATCGTCTAGGTTTTTCATAGCTTTCCTTCCAAGAAGCAAGCGTCTTTCGATCTCATGTATGCAGTCACCATCTGCAGTGATTTTGAAGCCCAGGAAATAAAGTCTGCCACAGCTTCCATAGATTTGGTAAAAGGGGTTAATTTGGGGTGGTCCTTAAAGGATTAGCAGAACTGGGGGAGCTACCAGGATGGCGAGGGCTGGAGATGGAAGGCAGGAGCAGGGGCTGGAGGCAGGCTTGGGGGCGCAGTGCTCAGCGGGCAGGTGACCACAGATGTTTTGTCGAGCGGAGCTGAGCCAAGTCAGAATTGAATTCATGACACGGGATTGAGAAATGTCGTATTTCATTTTTATAACTCAGATAAACCTCTCTGGCCTGGGGTTGGCGAGAATCTGCAGTTTCGTCACCTGTGCTCATGTTGCTCCCGTCCCCAAGGCTGGCCCACTCTCTGTGTCATGCATTTACAGTTGCACAGGCGTTCATGGCCCAAGGCTGGGTGGCCCCACTGGGGACAGTGGCTGCCCCCCTAGCAGGCCCAGCACCTCCCCCTCCACCAGCTCTCCAGCCTGACCTGTCTCCATGAACCTCAGTGAGATGCTGTTCCCATCTTCCAGACGCCCCTGGGGCTTTCAAGCCCTAGAAACAGAAGGTTGGGTCATCCCCTCCTTCCTCCCCTTCTTGATCACTCAGCTTTCATGACTCTGTTCTTCTCATAGTTTCTGATGGGGGCCACAATCTTCCCTGCCAAGGTTCTGGGCATGCCCTCCTGGAAAGGTCTTGGCCTTCTCTTGGCTCTGCCAATGCCTGCTCATGCCCTGAGTCACAGCCAATTGCCAGTTCCTCGCGTTTGGTAAAAAGGGGTCAATTTGGGGTGCCCCTTAAAGGATTAGCAGACCTGGGGGAGCTACCAGGATGGCGGAAGTCCAGAAGTCCTCTCTGGACCCACCGGCCTGTACCTCCCTCTCTGTTGCTCATTGGATGATACACCCACTCACTTCCCGTCGGGCTCCTTTGTCACGTGGGCTTTCAGAGGTCAGGAGTTGTTATTAATTCAACATCCCCCCAGTATATCCAGCAGCGGATCCAGAATCAGCATGCGGTAGCTATAGGACTATTAAGTCAGATAATCACAACCTACCTCATAGGGTTGTGAAGAGGATGACATAAAATAATGTCATTAGAGGACTTGGGGGGAGCAAGATGGAACCCAGAGAGGCTTGTTGGGAGGAAACTCTGCTGACTATAGCTCATGTTTACTGAGTATTTACTATGGGCCAGGGCTTCCCTTGTGGCTCAGCCCCTGCAACGTGGAAGACCTGGGTTCGATCTCTGGGTTGGGAAGATCCCCTGGAGAGGAGAAAGGCTACCCACTCCAGTATTCTGGCCTGGAGAACTCCACGGTCTGTACAGTCCATGGGGTCGCGAAGAGTCGGACATGACTGAGTAACTTTCACTTAGATACAGACAGCTCTTCAAAATATTTGCCATACTATGTGTTGGTCAGCCCTCATATCACTCACTATGAGGGAGCTTCTGCTACTCTTCCCATCTGACAATTTAGGAAAAAGACACAGAGTTAAAGCCGTGGTCCTAGGCCACCATCTTTTAAGTGGAGTCTCCTCTTGGCCTTTCTGCCTCCCACTTTGTAAGCGAGAAGAGGCCTGGCAAGGACCTGGACAAGGCAATAATGGAGGAAGGGGGCAGAGCAGGGCCTCAGGAGGAGGGCACCACCCCCTTCCTGGGGCAGCATGGCAGGCTGGTCAGCCATTGGCAGACTCAGAAGGTGGAAGACAGGGTTCTGGTCCAAGGGCTTCTGTTTCCTTTGCGAAGTTAGAGCTCGTGTCTGCTCCATCTGAGGCAGGGTGGAGAAGGGGTAGCTGGGAGGTTCCAGGAAATAATGATGATGATAAGAATCTTAATTATAATAGCAGCTAATGCTTGTGCAGAGAGGGACTGCACATCCTGCTTGCCCAAGACCATCTTTTCATGCTATAACCTCAGAGTAGTTACTAAGAACATCTCCGTTCCCTCCCATCTTGCCCTGGTTTGTACCCTGTTTTTAGAACACTTGCCACTTGTCCTGCCCTTGTCACTAACTCCATACGTACATTTCATTTCATCTGCACGGCAACCATCAGCAGGAGTGAGATGGGCCACTGAGGAGTGGGGAAGACCCTCTCAAGGTTGCAGATGGTGACCTTTTGTGGTCCCAGAGTAACTGCAGCCCATAGTGAAACCCTCCTGTCTCAACCTAGGGGGTGGCCTAAGATGAGGGTAAAAGGCCCTGAAGCAGGTAGCAAGGCCCCAGCTAATGAGGACCTAGAAAAAGAAAAGAGGGAATTTGAGACACCCCCAGCCCACCCCTCACATCTGCTGGCTTAGTGGAAGCTGGTCAAACTGGCTGTAAAATGGATCAACAAACAGAACCATGATTTGCAACACTTTTCCCCATATTCATATTATCAGCTGCTCCTATAAAATGCATAAGGTGTGAATGCATTTGCAATACTTCCTGTCTCGCATAAAACTTTGTCAAAGGCTGATAGCTTCATCCACTACAGATAACTCTGCGGAGTCCACAGTAGAGACAGTTTATACTTTTTCCTAAAGAACAATGACTCTGACAGGGATGAGGTTGAATAAACATTTATTTATCTCCTGTTTTCATAAGACAGATGGAGAAGTCATTTTATGCTCAGGGAGAAGAAATTATTTTAAAAGCCTACATGGGGGGATATTGTTACCAGGTCCTGCTCTGCTATGTTATGAACCAGATGGTACACATCTCATTGCAATTTCCTCTCTGGAGCATCTGGGGAGAATGAGCGGACCAGGTTGAGAGTGCTGCCCTGGGGTTATTCTGCTGTGTGGGTATTGAGGCTGTTCCCTCACTCCACTGTTCCCTGCACAGACATGGCTCAATCGGGGTCTACCCCATGCAGTTTATAATGAGCATAAGTGTACTGTTTGCAGGTTCTCTCCTTTATCTTCAATGTCTAAAACAGAAGAAATTTTGTTCTGTAAACACGGTTTATTTACCTTGCTCCATGCAGTTGGATTGTGTATGTGCTGCCTTGGTGGAGAGCGAGGGCCATTTCATGAATGATATGGTTTGCAAAGAGATGCCTCTGATGTGTGGAAAGGGTCCGCAAGCAGGGGAAGGGGATGCCTTCACATTATTCCTAGAATCTTCACGTGTCAGTTGCAGTAAAATATAAAAACCTGACCACCAAATTAAAGCTGCAAAGGACTGTGGTCTTCATTAAGATGGAATCCCTGTTGGGTTAGCAGTGCTCCTCCCTGTTGCCAAGCCTTCCTCTGCAGAGAGGTCTGAATATTCGGGTCACAGCTTCCTTCTTGCTGCCAGTGCCCTAAGCCTCTGGTTCCTCTTTTTTCCATCTTGGAATCAGCACGTGTATGTTGTATGCACTGCTTTTTACTTCTTACTCCAGATGCAGACGTGTCTCTTCAGAGCCAAGAGCCTGCAGAAACAAGATCAGACAGATCCGAGGACCCCACAAACACAGCCTCAGCCTGATAAGTGCCCCCTTGGGAGACCACTGCACAAATGTCCCTGTGAGAGAAAACACTTTCCCACTCTCCTCTTGGACCACAACCCCCTTCCTAGTGGGAACCTGCAGGAGGGGTTGGACGCAATTCTTGTTTGCAGTCTGACACAAATCATTTAACCCCCTCCTTCCCAGGACTGGTTCTCACTCCTGTGTCCTCATGACAAATTTTATTTCATTTATGCTATTTTATTTCTTATATTTCATTTATTTTCTTTTATTTCATTTCACTGCTTTTCTTTTCATTTTATTTTATTCCTTTTACTGTGGCAAGAACACTTGAGATCTACTCTCAATAGAGACCAAGTGTACAATACAGTATTGTTTTCCTGCCGCCAGTGAGGCTGTACAGCAAGTCTCTAGGAATTACTCATCTCGTGTAGCCGACATTGTGTCCCCATGTTTAGCAAATCCCTTCTCCCCCCCACCCCCAAGTCCCTGGCAACCACAACTCTATCCTTTGCTTTCATGCGTTTGACTGTTTCTAATGCTTCGTGTAAGTCTGATCCCTCAGTCCTTGTCTTCTGTGTCTGGCTTATTTCACTGAGCATCCTTCCTCCAGGTCCATCCCCGTGGTGCCTAAGGCAGGTTTTCCTTCACTCGTCCATTGTGTATAGAGAGCACTTGATTTTTTTATCCATTCATTCATCAGCGGTTGGCCAATAGGCATGTGAAAAGACGCTCAGTGCCTCCCACCTGCTGGAATGGCGATCATCAGAAAACACAAGGCGTGTGTTGGCAAGGATGCCAATTGGAACAGTTGATGGGGGTGCAAAAATGGTGCAGCCTCAATGAAAACCAGTGTGGAGTTTCCTCAAAGTATTAGCAGTAGAATTAGCATGGGATCCAGCAACCCCATCGCTTGAGTGTGTGTCTGAGAAGATGGCAGTCGGGATCTCCAGAGACATTAGCATTGCCGTGTCGCTGGTGGCATGATCCACAAAGAGCCCACGAGGTGGAAGCACCGGAAAACGCGTTAATCCCTGAGCTGTGGTGCTGAATGCCTTCAGCTGATGACCTTTGTGACCTTCTCCCTGGCTCACCTGGTCCCTTTCCCTGCTCTGCCCTAAGGGAGGGGTTCCCACTGCAATGAGGGCGTCTGCTCCCTAGCTGGATGCATTTGCTCCTACAGGGCCTTGGCTTCAATCAGGGCCTGCAGGCCGCTGCCAAAAATGATTCTGTAAGGACTGCTTTATCCTGCAAAGCTGATGCTTAATGGTGCAGAACTCTCCATTTCCTACCCTTAGTTTGTCATCACGTTGCTTAACATTCCGCAGTACCCCCACTGACACGGAGCTGGAGCTCTACCCCAGGAACTCAAAAGCCATCCCACATCGCACTCCTTGCCTCTGTGCCCTCCCCAGGGCTCTGCCCCTTTCCTCTGCACCTGTGTCCACGCTCAGGCATCCCGTTAGTCTCCCGCTTCATCCTCTCCTAACACCCTTTGGCCCCCGCATCTTTGAACTTCTACAGAATTTGCATCTGTAACAAATTAGTTGCTATTTAATTCTGTTCTGTCATTTGACTCCTGTTGATCTTGGCTGTGAACTGTGCTCGCCTTGAAGATAGAAGCTATCTTTGTTGCTCAGTGTCCTGGTTCGTGGTATAGACCCAGAGAACACATTCTGCAGAAGAGGGCTTCCCCACTGAGGTCATCTGAGCACCACCAGACCTGCAAATATTTTTACTTCTGTGTTTTTCCCAATCAATCTTTTTTTTTTTTTTTAACTTAAATGAATTCATTGTTAAGGGTGCTTTAAAAATCACCTCCCAAAATGAAAAACTGGTATCACTTGCTATCACTAGAAGTTGGCTATGAAATGAAGTCTGTGTAAACAGACCTATGCTATGATACTATCAGATTCTTCCCACACATCTGAGACCTACTCTCTCTTGGAAGGAAGGGGAGAGTGGAAGTTAGGGATGTGATGAAGACTCACTAGAAACGAACTGAACCCCTTGATGTATTCAGAATGAATAGAAAGGGAAACAGCTTTTTCAGTCTGTGATTCACAGTTGGTGAGTCCAATGCACAGTTACCACCTATGGAGGCTGCTCAGCCCACACGCAGTTTTTCCTGGTAAAGATTTATTATTTATTATGAAAGTGAAAGTGTTAGTCACTCAGTCATGTTAACTCTCTGCGACCCCATGAACTTAACCTGCCAGGCTCCTCTGTCCATGGAATTCTCCAGGCAAGAATACTAGAGCGGGTTGCCATTCTCTTCTCCAGCAGGTCTTCCCGACCCAGGAATCAAACCCCTGTCTCTTGCACTGCAGGCTGATTCTTTACCATTTGAGCCACCAGAGATGTGATGTTCAAATAACAGGGGCTAAGTATGAGACCCGGGTTCAAGCCCAGGGTCGGGAAGATCCCCTGGAGAAGGAAATGGCAACCTGCTCCAGTATTCTTGCCTAGAGAATTTCACGGATGGAGCAGCCTGACAGGCTACTGTCAATACGGTCACAAGAGTCAGACATGACTTAGCAACTAAACCACCACCACCACCACAAGTATTAGCTCATCCAAGCCACCCAAAAGCTCCCCAAAGTTACCCCTTTGCCAAATGGGAAAGCTGAGGCACAGAAGGGTAAACCAGCTGCCCCAAATCACACAGTTATAAGTGGCCACATCAGGATCAGGTCGGGATGACAGCAGCCATTCTGAATGTGGACAGAGACAGTTTAACACAGAGACTTCACAGGATGGAGTTCGGAACCACAAGGACTTATGGAGCAGGAACTGTCACACAGCGGGAGGAGACTCAGTATCTCGAGAGACGCTACCCAAACAAAGGGAGGAGGAAGAACGCCGGGTTTCACCTTCCTCCTGCCCTGCCTTCACCTGCTGGGTTTCCAGTGGCCAAAGCTGGTTGGAAAGCAGAGGTGTGAGGACCGTGGGCTCCCTGCCTGCAGCACCAGGCCCTTAGGACATAGAACACAGAAGGGGGCAGCGGCAGAAAGGGGATGTCTCCGAGGCCCCCAGGGTCTGCCTCCTGGTCCCTTCACCTGCATACCACCACACTGCAGTTGACTGTTGGATTTCGGATGAGACCCTAAATCTGTGAATGTCCTTCCCCGTTTCAAGAAGAAGTGGCTTCTCCATACTTCCCAGCTACAGGGACAAGTGCCAGGCAATCTGGCTCCGCCTGGAGATAAGCTTTCCCAGTTCTGTTTCAGTTCACTGAACACGCCTGGGATTGGGAAAGGTGAAAAGGAGAGGCAGACATTTTCTCAGATCGAGAATAGATCTGAGGGCCTGTGGGCGAGGGTTACCTGCAAGTTGCCCCCGAGCACATTCCTAGAAGCAGGCTGGGCCTCTGAGAGGCCAAGGGGCATATTTAAGGGTCTGACTCCCAGCCCTGCACCCTCCACCTTGGCTGGGTCTTCCAGCGCGGCGGGAGGGAGCACAGAGCAGGTCACTGCCAGACCACACACGTGACAGATTGAATATCAGAGGCTCTGCTCCCCCCGGGAGCCAGCGACACTAAACCTGGAAATACGGGAGGTAGCGGGAGGCAGTCGTAACAGGAGGCTCAATTCTCTCCAGTCCGAAGGGTTGAACTTGTGAAGTCGGACAAGATCAATTTGAGGAAAATTTCTTGCCTGCCTGAGCACATGGGCTAAAATTCTCAGCTACCTCTTGAGGTGGAAAATGAAGGGGGTGTTATGAGGTCAGTCCCACCCAACCTCTGCCAACCGTAATCCTTCTGGCCAGAGGTTGACAGATGTGTGTGTACATGGAACATTCTATGATACGGGGGCAAAAGGCAGGTCACCACTTGGCCACATGTCAGTTCAGTCACTCAGTCATGTACTGACTCCTTGAGACCCCATGGACTGCAGCACACAGGCTTCCCTGTCCATCACCACCTCTCGGAGTTTGCTCAAACTCATGCCTATCGAGTTGGTGATGCCGTCCAACCATCTCATCCTCTGTTGTCCCCTTCTCCTCCTGCCCTCAATCCTTCCCAGCATCAGGGTCTTTTCCAATGAGTCGGCTCTTTGCATCAGGTGGCCAAAGTATTGGAGCTTCAGCTTCAGCATCCGTCCTTCCAGTGAATATTCAGGACTGATTTCCTTTAAGATGGACTGGTTGGATCTCCTTGCAGTCCAAGGGGACTCTCAAGAGTCTTCTCCAACACCACAGTTCAAAAGCATCAATTTTTCGGCGTTCAGCTTTCTTCACGGTCCAACTCTCACATCCATACACGACCACTGGAAAAACCGTAGCCTTGACTAGACAGACCTTTGTTGGCAAAGTAATGTCTCTGCTTTTGAATATGCTACCTAGGTTGGTCATAACTTTCCTTCCAAGGAGTAAGCATCTTTTAATTTCATGGCTGCAGTCACCATCTGTAGTGATTTTGGAGCTCAAAAAAATAGAGTCTGACACTGTTTCCACTGTTTCCCCATCTATTTCCCATGAAGTGATGGGACCTTGGATTATTAAAAATCAGATAAGCAGTTCTCTTCTAACCATTTCTTTTCCCAACCAACTTAAGGCCATAAGCAAGTCTCCATATTTAAGTCATTTTCTTTTTTATTGAGCTTTACCTAAGTTCAGCAAAAGAAAACTCTTTATGCTTCTTCGCTAAAAATCCCAAGCTGTTCTGTCTCCAAAGAAACAATCATCAGAAGATAACAGGGACTCACGAGAAGTTACTTCCCGCTTCCAGAGAAGAGAATCGTGTGGTCAGCTTGCATCATGTTGAATAAATGCCTTTCGGGTCACTGACCAGTGTGCTACTGAAGGCCATTTCGCACTAAATTTCCTACAAGGGTCTTGGCCATGAAGCTTGGGAGCACTCAGCAGGTGACTAGGGGTCCAAAGAGGGTCCCCAAAGTCCCTGCGGGAAACTCCCAGCCCGGGTGGTGTTCAGGGCTTGGTGACAACAAGGGGCAGCAGGCGCCTGTGCACGGACTCGTTGTCCCAGCTTCCGCTCTGTGAATAACCCCTGACCTGACATACCAGGGGTGGCCAGCCCGGGACCACCCCACCTCAGAGAAACAGAAGGGGTTCAAGTTTAACACTCAGGCCTTGGGCTGTGATGACCAGGCACTGAAGGAGGAGACAGACAGAACGGGCTCCATCTCGGGCCGGACTGTGGACTGTGAGCTCTATGCCCAGTATCTATGAAAACGACTTATCAACTGGAAAACCAGGCCCCCCTGGATGGAAGAGCCCCAGGGCTCCTTCCTAGACTTTCCATCGCCTAAAAGAATACCCTAATTATCTGTGTAACCGAACAGAATCATACATTCTATTATGCCTATTGGGGTATGACCACAGGCCTATTGATAACTGTCCAGTGTTAACTACCTAGGCTTGAGGCATATGAATTACAGGTTAACTTTGACTGTATCTTTCTTTTCCTTTGTGCAGATGAGTTTCAGGGAATTTGGGGAGTTGGGTTTGAGCACATACACTTAGGGCATATAAGATTTTCACAAAAACTGGTAGGGGTCCTTGGCTAAGAGGAGACTCTGCCTTGGGTCTGCCGGTGTAATAAACTGCACTCCACTATCTGCATTGTCCTTCTGAGTGAGTTTGTTTCCCAGAACGCATGGCTACAACAGTAAGACAAGGGCCTGGATTGGAATTCTTAGACCCTCTCAGAGTGAAAGTTCCTTGTTCAGAAGAAAGCAGATACCACCCAAGTTTAGATTTTAACACAGGTATCATTTGGCATCATCCCTGGGACTTGTTGTGTAGTTTCTCAGAAATATTCAAAGTCTTGGAAATTCTGGGTAACAAGTCTCGTAAAACTGAAACAGTATAACCAGCAAGGACTTCTGCACCACGAGGAACCAGACTCAATATTGACTGGTAACCTGTAAGGGAAAGAGTCTGAAGAAAATAGATACGCACGCATGTATAACTCAATCACTTTGCTGTACATCTGAAACTGACACAACACTGAAAATCAACTATATGTCAGTCACCACCACCAACAAAAAACGGAAACAAAGAGACCGATAGGCTCTCGGGCCTCTCACAAGGTCCAGAGCAGTGGGTGGACTTTCCCGGGATGGCCCCTGTGATGCTGGGTAAACATATCCCTCCTTGTTGGACCTGTGGTGAAATCGGTTCTTTGCACTTTGAAAATGATGTGGGCTTCTGTGAGGAGGAGGAATTTCTAAGAACCGGAGGGACAAAGGGTGGGTATTTGCAGTTGAAGCAGAAGCCTCTGAAAGGAAGTCTTTTCAGCCTCAGGGCTGGGAGGGGTTGATGCTCTTCGGGTCTGGCCTCCATTTGCATTTTAATGCTGTTTTCAGGCCAGGCCATTGTGCCCGGTGGGGCATGGCCTGGACGCAGGGCCTGGGCAGCAGGACACACTGTCCACTGTCCGCAGGTGTTTCTGGGGGACAGAGATCGTTGCAACATTCTTCTCTCGGTTTTCTTGGTCATGTTAATGTCTCCTTCTTTTTGAAAGAATTTTGTTGATTTTGTCACTGGTACAAATAGGGAAATGGAATTCCAAACAATTTGCCTATTTATGAAATATTTATAATAAATAACTGGACTAAAGACAGCTGTTCTGTAGATATCCAAGGAGAGGACAAAGAAACCAAGGCACATGAAAGCTTCTTTTAAATTATAGAAATCGCCTCAAAGCCTACATATGAAATAATAAATTAACAAAATGAAAAATAAAATAAACGAAACAAAGGCTACACACGGATGTCAATATTGTTATTACAGTCTCCGTGTTGAGGGCCAGTGACACCACTCCCCAAAGGCACTGAACTGTCCTGAGTCAACTATTAACAACAATTCCATTGGGAAGGCAGAAACTGCAGAAAGAGGTTTCAGGGAAGTTCTGGGATTTAACAGCTACAAAATCCCATTTCATCAATGATTCTCTTGCAGTTATTCCAGGAAAGAAGGGTTAAAAATTATCCAAAGCTCGGAAATAAGGGGGAAACTCATTGTGTGCTCTTTCAATGTCAGACTAGCCTAACATCCAACAATTTACCAAATTCATCCAAGAGACATCTGAAACTCGAGAAAGTTTTTCTTTCAATTTGATCGAATATTTACTGTCGATGTGGGTGTGAAAACAACGTAGATGGAGGATGGGGAGCAAATGATTTCTGCCTGGCAGAGAAGATAATCAGAGATAAGACCACATTTTTATTGCTTTGGATTTTGGGGGACCCCACCCCCATAAACAATTACCAGTTTTTTTTCCTAACTTTGCAAATTTATTCAAAAAATTTTTCCTCACTGATCAGATACTAGTCTCTGCCATTGAACCAGTATTCATCCTTCTAGTTCCTTCATTCATGAGTTAAATAAATGTTTAAAATACCCTCACTGTACACTTATATGAGTTATGTTTTATAAGCTTTAGAAATTCACACTCTGAAAGCTGCATAATAAAGCTTTTAGAAAACCTTGGTTGTCTTTGTTGATTTGTAACCACAGATCCTAACTAGAGAAGGAGTTTTCACTGTATCCCTAAATATAAGGAATTATACAGAGAATTGGGCACTTTCCAGGTAGCTCAGTGGTAAAGAATCTGCCTGGAAATATGTGGGTGCCATTCCTGGATCAGGAAAACCCCCTGGAGAAGGAAATGGCAACCCACTCCAATACCCTGGGAAATTCCACAGACAGAGGAGTCTGGGGAGCTACAGTCCATGGTGTCTCAAAAGAGTCGGACACGACTTGGTGACTAAACAACAACAGCAAGACAGAGAATTACCTGTGGGAATTCTGAAAAGCCTCTGCCGACATGGGAGACATTTCCTCATGGAAGAATAGCCATAGCGGCAAGGGTTACCCATCACAAGGCACATCAAAAAATATTTTATGGGCAGCAGCTGAAAGAAATATTATTTCCACTTTTGAACGGGAGTGAAACCATAGCTGGTCTTTTTGAGCTGTTCATGGAGTAATTACTTAGTTATGGTCTCCTCTGTCCTTTCCTCGTAAAGTTATGTTATTCTAGACGGAAAGGGAAGCAGTACAAAGGAAGATTATAAGGAACCTTTTTGCAAATCTTTTCTATATGGAACAATTGACATTTTTCCAGGAAAACTCAGCTTGTTTGTAGTGGCAAAATCCACAGGAGAGGTCCAGGAGCATGATTGCTTTAGGAAAGGAAATTCAGCCACACATTGTCTTTCCAGGCTGCAGATAAAGAACTAGGGAGCTTTCCCAGGGCTATTTCACTTATCTGCCACAGCTGTATTATTTATACGGTCAGGTCAGAGAGTGTCAAAATCTCGCCAGAGCTCATGGATCAAGCAGAACCCTCCTAAATGTTAACTTTCATTTGAAGACCTCCAGGATGTTTTCTATCCCAAGTCTCAGCTACTTACAAGTTTCGGGGTCTTGTGATAAATAATGTTTATTTCCCCTTTAAATTCTTAGGAAGACAGTGAGAAGGCTAGTTATCTACCCTCTCCTTAGAGAGATGCGATTGCTCACACCAACCTAGTGGTCAAGACAAGAAATTTTACAGTGAATTGCAGAGACAGACTGGCCAGACTGACCAAAAGGTGTGTCAAGATGAAGGGCCACGTTTTGGGAAATTTCAAGATGTTTTGGGTCACGTTTTGGGTCAGTCAAGATACATCTCTGGAACAAGGTATATGTTTGCAGGAAATTCTTGTTAAAATAGTATTGGGAAGCAATAGTTTATTATTTATTAGTTAATTGGGGCTACCTTCATAGATCAGTTGGCAAAGAATCTGCCTGCATTGCGGGAGGCCTGGGTTTGATCCCTGGATTGGGAAGATCCCCTGGAGAAGGGAAAGGCTACCCACTCCAGCATTCTGGCCTGGAGAATTCCATGGACTGTATAGTCCATAGGGTCACAAAGAGTCAGACATGACTGAGCGGCTTTCACTGCTGATTAGTGTTCATGAATTTCTTATTAGCAAAAAAGGACACAAAAGTAAGAAGTTAAGATAGGAATAGAGTTCAAGAAACTTCCAGAAGGTGAAGGGATGTCGGGCAGTGTTACACTGTGTTGCTTTTGAGCTGAGTTTGCAGTGCAGGGCAAAGTCTGGGAGGACAACTAAAGGAAAATAGTCTATTTCCCAGTTTTACCCAAAGATTCCTCAGTTTCACGTACTATCTTTTTTATTTCTGTAATTTCTGATGGTTAAATCACACACACAGAGCTTCGTAAGGGTCATCATGAAAGGGGCTTTGAAGTAAAGAGTCCAGATTTGAATCCCACTTTGCCTCTTCCTCTCTGTGGGATTTCAGATTATATACCAAACTTCTTGCATCTCAGTATCTCCATCTGTCAAGTGGAGACACTAGCCCTTTGTGAGGATTGTGTGTGCCTGTCTCAATAAACCTTGGCAACCTGACATTCTATTGAAAAAAAAAAAAATAGATGCATGTGAAAGAAACGATTTCAGCAAGCCTGGACACTTGCATCTTCCCATACATAGAAGATCCCTCAATCTCTCGACAGGAGAGATTTAGTTGTCTCTTAATTAACAGTGATCTTTTCTCATTCAGGTTACCTGCCGCTTGTTGCAAACTTGTATATAGCCTGGCTCCTCCCCTGCCTCCTCCAAGTCAGCTCTCTTGGGGTCACTTGAGATACTGTCTCCTGGGCTTGAGTCCTAACCTTCCCACCAAATAAAACCTAACTCTCAGCTTTTAGGTTACACGACAGACATTGTCACCAGGGTATTCTCTTCCTGCCTGGCTTTGAGAGTTCTCACCCTTTTCTCTGCAACAGTTTCCAAGCTTTTTTCACCAGCGCTGCTCTCAACCTGGCCCCGTTGTGGCCACCGTCTGTGATCCCCACTTCTCATTTCCTTCAAAGCAACTATTCATGGTCCTCTCTGCCAGGGGGCTGAGAAAGAAGGGTTGGAGAGATGGTCTCCCTCGATTGGCATTATAAGCAGGGCAAAACTGTGCTCTGAGAGTCCTTGGATAAAGAAACTTGGTCAGGGAACATTTGAATGGTGTCAGGCATTGAAGCTGTTTTCTCAGCCTGACCAAAATTAGCTTGGCTCTTCTCTATCCAGAGAACTGCCTGGGACTGGGGCTCTCGGAAGGGACCCTGGAGAGTTCAGGGCATCAACAAATGGGTCTGAACTTGGGGGAAATTTCATGACTGAAACTTTCTGAGGAGGCAAAGAAAATCAGTGCTTTTCATGAATAAAGCCAGAACTTCAGAAAAAAACAAAAACAAAAACAAAAAAAACACGATGGCTTGGGACACCCCTGCAAGGAGGGAAAAGTTCAGTTCTGTTCAGTATTTCAGTCATGTCCGACCCTTTGCAGCCCCATGAACTGCAGCATGCCAGGCCTCCCTGTCCATCACCAACTCCTGGGGTTCACTCAAACTCATGTCCATCGAGTCGGTGATGCCATCCAGCCATCCCATCCTCTGTCGTCCCCTTCTCCTCCTGCCCCCAACCCCTCCCAGCATCAGGGTCTTTTCCAATGAGTCAACTCTTTGCATGAGGTGGCCAAAGTATTGGAGTTTCAGCTTTAGCATCATCCTTCCAAAGAACACCCAGGACTGATCTCCTTTAGAATGGACTGGTTGGATCTCCTTGCAGTCCAAGGGACTCTCAAGAGTCTTCTCCAACACCGCAGTTCAAAAGCATCAATTCTTTAGTGCTCAGCTTTCTTCACAGTCCTACTCTCACATCCATATATGACCACCGGAAAAACCATAGCCTTGACTAGATGGACCTTTGTTGGCAAAGTAATGTCTCTGCTTTTGAATATGCAAGGAAGACAAAATTCCGTCAAAGAAAGATCAGTCATTTTGCACTTTGTTCAAGAGTGTGATGAAAGTACCTTCAGAAAAGATTGCTTTATTCAAACTTACAAAACAGTCATCAGGTTATTACAGATTTAAGTACAGAGAAAACGTTTGGGATAAAATTAAGTAAATAAGTATATTCACAAATAAAGGTTTATGAACTGCTGAGAAAAAGCCCAAGGGTGGTTTTCCTTTTCCAATAGGATCCATCTTCTTCCTCTTTTCCTCTTCCATCTTCATCATATCATAATCATCATCACAATTATCACGATGTTGGATGGATAATTTAGGATCACAGTTGGATGGGGTCGACATGATTGTATCAGTGGTTACTGATTTAGTATAACTTACTGTTATTTTATGTATTTAGTGTGCTGTATTTCTGCTTTATTTTAAAATGTAAAAATTTTAATGTTTAACATATTTATAGAACTTCCATTGTTTCAGTTGTAATATAGCTCTTCCAATTATCTACATAGAATCTACCTCTTCACAATCAACAACTCTCCAATGAGCACCATTTTAAAAGACCAAACCCATACATTTCGAGGAAAAAAAAAACTATGATACATGCAAATGGTACCATAATATATTCTAAAAAGTAAAATAGATTTACAGTCTAATTACCATGAACAACGCTAAATAGTTGCTGAGAAACTATTTAAGAAAAAGCATTTTTAATTCAAAGTAAAGTTAGAAAATTACAGGAAAATGTTCAAATTTTAAAAGCAGTATATTTAGCAGTCACCTGTTGTTAATTTGTAGTCTATGTCTCTATTGCCTGTAGACATTTTGATAGTTAATAAATAGGATTAGCAAATGCAGGGATTGTTTTAGTGTCTAAAAATTTTTACAACTTGTATTAAGCTCTCACACAGTAGAAAGATAGAACAATTATTCCAAGACTAATAACCACTTCTCTTGTAAAACATTCACCAGATTTGAATCATAAATTTAGATGTGGAATTAAAAAGCACAATTTGAACCACAACGTTGTACTTACTCTAAGAGTAAATTCGGTATAAATTATTTTTAGTTAAAAGAGCAGCAAAATTCTGTTGCTATATTTGGTTTTGAGGTGTGAAATATATGGTTTTATGGAAATAGGATTTGGATCATTCACAGGTTTTCCTTTCAATGGTGTTTGTGGAAATGGGATTTTTAAATTAGAAAGGAAGAATCGTCAGAAGACAACTTAATGAAAAGAGTCCTTCTTGACCATCCTGCACTGACAGGTAACCATCAATGAGAACAGCCGGCTTTAAGAACACATTAATATTGGATGGGCTTCCCAGGTGGCTCAGTGGTAAAGAATCCACCTGTCAATGCAGGAGATGAGGGTTGGATCCCTGGGTCGGGAAAATCCACTGGAGAAGGAAATGGCAACCCGCTCCAGTACTCTTGCCTGGAGAACCCTAGGACAAAGGAGCCTGGTGGGCTACTGCCTATGGGGTCACAAAAGTTGAACACAACTTAGCGACTAAACAACAACGACAAATATTTGTATACATTCTGATAACAAATGTACCTAGCTCTTATATGACAGGTACATCAAGCACTGTTCTAAGTATGCTGTGTACATGAACTCATGAAGCCCTCACCTGGACTCTACGAATTAGGAGTCAGCACCATTACAACCCTGGTGACGGCAGGGATGGCCATCCAGCCCTGTCCGTAGACATCATGGTGTCTACAATGGATGGAGGAGCCTTGACTTCCTGAGATGGACAGCACCATTTATCATACAGAGAAACAGCCGAGCTCTAAGAAGTGTCATTTTGCCCTGAAATGGTGGGTAGGTATTTGAGGTAGTCTGCAATAAATGTTTTCTGCCAAATGAGATGCTCCCTCACTAGTCTGTTTGTTTCCATTTCTGTTTCCAAATTATAGGGCTTCATAGAACCACCAGATCATTCTCTACTGAATGCTTGAGTTTTAATTTCAGCCCGCTGAAAATAGAGACCAGAATTGGATGGGCCACAAATGTTTCAAAAGGGCTTTTTCCTTCGTTTGTTTTTAGCTGATTTTAGGACAAGAATATAAAAAAGTAAGTGACAGGCCAAGGCACCATTTCTCTTTGAATATCACTTCTTGTACACCTAAAACTAATGCAATATTGTAAATTGGCCATACTTCAATAAATATTTTTAAAATATCACTTTCTTTTCTCTCTGTCTTTTCATGCATGTGTAGGGCTTCTTTACTGACCTCATATATTTTTGTTTAGCCAAACTTTATGTGTATCCTTTTGTCTTTATTTCTGTTTTCAAGAGAATGCGTTCTAATGCTTGTATCATTCTGATGCTTAAGTCATTTCTTACTTCCTTTATACTTAAAGACAAAATATTTTCAGGCCACCATTCTTTTGTCACAGTTTAAAATGTGAGTTCTATGGTTTCTCAGTCAGATTAACCCCCAAAGACTAGTAAGTTTATTAAAGGAATTTACCAAAAGCTTTTCTAATATTTTAAAGCTCTTGACTTATTTTCACACATGTATTTCAAATTTATGTCTCTTTCCACAAAATCTTTAATTCTGATTGCCACTAAAATTCCTACCCCTGAAATAATAATAACACAAAAGACTTACTAGAAGTGAAGTACTGTTTTAAGTGTATTCAAACTCTGAGCTCATTCAATCTCACAATAATTCCAAGAATAATAATTATTTTCAGAAGAGCAGAATGACTGAACAACTTTCTCAGGTCATATAACCAATAACAATAGATGGCAGAGGCATAAAGATATTTTATCACTATCATTTTTCATCCTAATACCCTTTGTTGAGCACCTTTTCCAACTATTTCAATGTTATAATGAAAGAGTTTTGAGGACACTCATATGGGGAATGAAAAGAGTCAACAGCTGGGATTGCAGATGCAGGATGGAGGGATGCAAACTTCTAGGGAGACCAGCAGAATGAGATATAGAACAGAAGTAGGAAGTCGTTCTCACAGGAGATGACTCGTCTTTTGTAAATGGGAGAAAGGACTGAAGATGCCAGGCTGTGTGCTGATGCAGATATAATCCAAAGAATCAGGAAGAAAGCTGGAAGTTCTCTGAGACTCCAGTGGTACTTAGCACTTAGACAGTCTTTTCAAAGTGGAGGATCACAGGAGGAGGGATCAGAGTTGAGGGAAATGGTAAAGATTTGAGAAAACAACCCTAGCTATAGGATATGACTAAGGGCTGGCCAGGGCCACACAGAAAGCTGACCACACAGCCTGGAAGTGCTGGTTGACCCTGGGGCCCTCAGGATATGCAGAGCAGAAGTGAAATCATGACTGGACTTCGCTGGAAGAGCAGATAAAAGGACAAGGACAGGAAAGGGGAAGGCTTTGAGGGTCCGGGCCAATGAGTGTGTGATAGCCCAAGGTCTGGGCCGCGCATCAGAACAGCAGAGGTGAGAAGGAGGCGAGCAGGAAGGTGGGGAAAAGACCCAAGGATCAACTGCTCATGAGCCTCGCTGAGTCTCCAACAAGTGGAAGGGGAGCTGGAGAACAAGGCAGCTGGAATAATGGCACATTGTGGTCAGAGTCTTCCTTGCGTAGAGGGATTTAAGATTTGAGAAGTGGAGAAACTCTAGGGACAGGTCTGAGATATGGCCCTGAGACCAAATGCCTGAAGTTGAATGGAAGAAGATGCCATTGCATTGAGAAGCTGGAAGAACAACGCCCATTCAAGTCATCCAGAAAGTGATGAGTCCTGGGGTGGAAAGGGAAGCAAGCCTCTGGTATATGAATGCTTTCTAGGAGTATGGAGCATTGCCTCAAACAGGATAAATAACCAAGAAAAGGAAGGGTAGGAAGTGTAGATAAGATGGCAGACTCTTCAAACACAGGAGCACATGGATATTTAGTGATCCGATTTCATTCCTTCTAATGGCTGATTAATATCCCATTGTATGTATGTACCATATCTTCATTATCTAATTATCAATGAACACGCAGGTTGGTTCCATGTTCTGGCTATTATAAGTAAGGCTGCAGTGAATATCGGGGTACATATGTCTTTTAATGGCAACCCACTCCAGTGTTCTTGCCTGGAGAATCCCAGGGATGGCGGAGCCTGGTGGGCTGCCGTCTATGGGGTCGCACAGAGTTGGACATGACTGAAGCGACTTAGCCGCAGCAGCAGCACTCTTTTTGAATTATGTTTTTCTCTGGATATATGTCAAAGAGTGAGATTTCTGGGTCACATGGTATCTCTATTTTTAGTTTTTTAAGGCACCTCCTTTTTTTTCTTCAGAGGGGCTGTACCAATGTATATTCCCACCAATAGTGCAAGAGGGTTCCCTTTTCTCCATACCCTCTCTAGCATTTGCTGTTGGTAGATTTTTTTGATGCTGGGGCGGCGGGAAGCACGTGGAGTATGAGAGTGGCTTTGGGAGGGGAGTCCAAGGAGGGGAATAGGATTGCAGTAAATAAGAGGAGAAAAGGACCCTCAAAGAG
Organism: Oryx dammah; assembly: GCF_014754425.2. Classification (NCBI taxonomy): domain Eukaryota; kingdom Metazoa; phylum Chordata; class Mammalia; order Artiodactyla; family Bovidae; genus Oryx; species Oryx dammah. Next base: position 114,220,510 of record NW_024070212.1, read on the forward strand.
GGGCTGTGCTACCAGCGGTGGAGTCAGGGCTCCTAGATAACCAGAGAGGAATAAGGGGCAGTGGTGAGTCCATCTGACCAATACGTTGTCAAGCCTGCATCTAACTGCAGGATTCTTGCACCAGTAAGACTTACCGAGTCATGAGTAATGGAAAGTGTGTTTCAGTTGTCAAAGTAAGAGAATAAAATACATTTTATGAGGTGCTATTTTTAGTTTTACAAAGCCAGATGTTGCAGCTGTGCATTGCCTCACGTGCATATATTTCCTCAAAACGCCACAGTCTCTGTTTCCCTTATCGTCGAGAAATACCAGATTTGGCCTCTGTTATCCAGAGTCAGCTGTCCCCTAACCTCACTTAATTGACAACCGGAAAAGAAATGAAGGGAACGCAATGGACTTCCGAGCGTTCAAATCAGATGTCCCAAAGCCCAGGGGTCCTACCCACTGTACAGGCCACGGTCCACTTGGATTTGAGGCAACATTTTGACAAAGATCAGTTGCTTGGGGGCCTAACACAGAGCAGTAGGGCAGGTTCTGCTGCTCAACACCAGCGAGCAGAGAGGGGATGATAAATCAAAGGACTGAGTCTCAAAGGGGCTGGGCCCGAAAGACTCGGGAGTCTGCCACGTCCTAGGACCTGCAGGGACAGCTGAGGAAGGACACAGGAAAGCCAGGAAATGAAGCGTATGTGCTTTGTGGCCGTGGCTCTGCAGTAACTCTGTAAACCTCTGTTACAATGAACAGTCCACTTCATCTGAATTGAGCCTCCAATGCATGACCCCCGGACATGCCAAGTGCCTTCTCTCCCCTCTGCTATCAGCTTCCTTTAGTGCCCTTGGGTCCCTCCCACAGATGCCAGGGATGGGCCCACGTCCTTATAGAAGTTTCCCCATCTCTCCCAAGCTAGCTGCTAACTCAGAGGACTTTTTCTTTTCAAGGTTTCTTACCAGGATTCTGGGCCAAGATGGAAAAAAAAAAAAAGAGAGAAAGAGAGAGAGAAAGAGAATGATAAAGTAGATATATGGGATTGTTTCAAAGACCAAGAAGTTCTCCAAGTAGCCATTTTCTAGTCAATAAATATTTGCTGGGTAAATTAATGGTCTGTTTAGAATGAGCTCAGACTTCAGCCCAGCTCCCAGCCCCTCCCCTGAGTCAGGGGTCTCAGCCGACTCCTGAAAGTCATAGCATTTTATTTCTATCAGATGTTTTTGGACATTTGGGATGGGTGAACAGAACTCAGCTGAAGCACACACTCCTGAAATAAGGCTGGGGCCTCTGGGACACCTCTTCCCAGTACGTTGCCCCGTGTGACCCTCAACAAGCCTCTGGCTCCTCCCTTTCCTCATCCCCAAGTCTTGATAACTCCTTCACAGTGGCTGATCAGAGATCTCTGAATTGACTCCTAAACTGAGACAATCATTTGTTGACCCAGAAAATTCTTAATGAGTCTCCTGACTTGGCCCATCTTAGCTATTACCTGGTCATTAAGAAGCTAAGCAATTATTAAATACATTTTAGGGCTTTCCTGGTGGCTCAGATGGTAAAGAATCCACCTGCAATGCAGAAGATCTAGGATAAATCCATGGATTGGGAAGATCTGGAGGAGGGCATGGCAACCCACTCCAGTATTCTTGCCTAGACAATCCCTGTGGACAGAGGAGCCTGGCGGGCTACAGTCCATGGGTTTGCAAAGAGTCAGACATGACTGAACGACTAAGCACACAGCATAGGAAAAAAACATGTATGAGACAATTAATCTTTTACAGGTGTTGGTGGTTGACAGCATGGTCTTCCCTGTGGAAAGTAGATTTTCATGGCCCCCGCACCCCAGATCCAGGGAAAATCCATGGGCAGTGACACCCTTCTCACCAACTCCCTCCCCCAAGCTCAGGCCACTCAGGGCTCTGAGCTGCTTACCATCTTTTCTACTCAATGAGGACACAGTTATATGGGTGGTTGGTGATGACAAAGGGCATCGTGGAGCGTGAGAAGAAGTTCCTGTCTTGCAGTAACTTAAAATCTGGCTAGAAAGACAGAGTGGAATCTTCTGAGAGTCAAATGTTCTCAGGGAGAACATACTATGAATGGCTTCACATACTATTAATATTAAAACCTTCACTTCAGTTCCTCTTCCCAGTCGTTCAGTGCCCAAACCTTGATTCTGCACCTATTACATGCCAGATCCCTGTTACATACAAGAGATACAGAGATGAACAAGTCAGTCCTTAAATATGAGAATCCCATGGTCCAGGAGGTGAGACAGACCTTGAAGGCAGTTCAGGTGCAATGAACAGGGGCTGGACAAGTTCAAGAGCCAAGTGCTAAGCTAAATGTTGGGTACTTAAAATATGTCTTCTTTTGAAATCTTGACATCTTACTGGGGAGACAGATAATAAGCCAGATTATTAAAACAATTGTGGGTGCAATGAAAAATATAAACAGGTGATGGAATGATGGGATACCTCTGTGTGTGTGTGTGTTTGTGTGCAGTGGGACTGTCTGGTGATAAAGGACACCACTTGGGCTTGGGTTTTCCAGGAACATTTCCCTGAAGAGGTGATATTTCAGCTGGGATGTGATGTGAGAAAAAGAGCCAGCCTCATGACAAAAAGCATTTCAGGCAGAGATGACGGCCCTTGGAAAGTCCTGGAAGTTCAGGATATTTGGGATGATAAAGACAGGTGGACCAGAAAGGAGGCCCATGTGACTGGACAGAAATGAGCAAGAAAGTGAGACAATGGAGGGGTGAAGAGAAAAAGGAAGCTTTAAGAACATTGGGTGCTGTTACAGGTCTTTCCAATACTTTTCATTGTAGGATAGTTTGAGATTTATAAGTGAGTGAAGTGAAGTCGCTCAGTCCTGTCTGACTCTTTGCGACCCCATGGACTGTAGCCTACCAGGCTTCTCCGTCCATGGGATTCTCCAGGCAAGAATACTGGAGTGGGTTACCATTTCCTTCTCCAAGATTTATAGACAAGCTGCAAAAATAGTACAGAGTGGTCTCATATCCTCTGAACTTCTTCTATTAGTATAATGCCTTTGTTACCACTAATTCACTGAGAACTACATTATTGCTCATTTTTTGCAGTTTGTCATTTGAGTACTTTCTTACTTTCTATCACTATGAGATGCTCATTCAGACTCGTCTTATATATTTCTTACCCTAGCCCTGCTGCTGCTGCTGCTGCTGCTGCTGCTAGTCGCTTCAGTCGTGTCCAACTCTGTGCGACCCTGTAGATGGCAGCCCACCAGGCTCCCCCTTCCCTGGGATTCTCCAGGCAAGAACACTGGAGTGGGTTGCCATACCCTAGCCTTAGAATCAGTCAATTTTTCAAGGATTCCATCTTCCTTTTGTTGGAGAATGGTATTAGAAACAAAAATCTGGTTGAGCTCATTGGTACTGGAGTGTCATTGCTTTTGGGCTCTCTCAGCAGAAAGAGCTTGGGAATATACACGTGTCTGCTAACCTGTGTATATATTTCACATGTATCTATCACTACTTCTGTCATTTATCCATCTGTATCATGGAAAAAGCAAGAGAGTTCCAGAAAAACATCTATTTCTGCTTTATTGACTATGCCAAAGCCTTTGACTGTGTGGATCACAATAAACTGTGGAAAATTCTGAAAGAGATGGGAATACCAGACCATTTGACCCACCTCTTGAGAAACTTATATGCAGGTCAGGAAGCAACAGTTAGAACTGGACATGGAACAACAGACTGGTTCCAAATAGGAAAAGGAGTACATCAAGGCTGTATATTGTCACCCTGCTTATTTAACTTATATGCAGAGTACATCATGAGAAACGCTGAGCTGGAAGAAACATAAGCTGGAATCAAGATTGCTGGGAGAAATATCAATAACCTCAGATATGCAGATGACACCACCCTTATGGCAGAAAGTGAAGAGGAACTAAAAAGCCTCTTGATGAAAGTAAAGAGGAGAGCAAAAAAGTTGGCTTAAAGCTCAACATTCAGAAAACGAAGATCATGGCATCCAGTCCCATCACTTCATGGGAAATAGATGGGGAAACAGCGGAAACAGTGTCAGACTTTATTTTTGGGGGCTCCAAAATCACTGCAGATGGTGACTGCAGCCATGAAATTAAAAGACGCTTACTCCTTGGAAGAAAAGTTATGACCAACCTAGATAGTATATTCAAAAACAGAGACATTACTTTGCTGACTAAGGTCTGTCTAGTCAAGGCTATGGTTTTTCCAGTAGTCATGTATAGATGTGAGAGTTGGACTGTGAAGAAGGCTGAGCGCCGAAGAATTGATGCTTTTGAACTGTGGTGTTGGAGAAGACTCTTGAGAGTCCCTTGGACTACAAGGAGATCCAACCAGTCCATTCTGAAGGAGATCAACCCTGGGATTTCTTTGGAAGGAATGATGCTAAAGCTGAAGCTCCAGTACTTCGGCTACCTCATGCGAAGAGTTGGCTCATTGGAAAAGACTCTGATGCTGGGAGGGATTGGGGGCAGGAGGAGAAGGGGACAACCAAGGATGAGATGGCTGGATGGCATCACGGACTCAATGGATGTGAGTCTGAGTGAACTCTGGGAGATGGTGATGGACAGGGAGACCTGACGTGCTGCGATTCATGGGGTCAGAAAGAGTTGGACACGACTGAGCGACTGAACTGAACTGAACTGATCTGTATTAGGCTGAAAGTGTGTTCACGCTGATGTTTCCAACTCTAAGGCAACATCACTTGCTCTTTCCATCCCCTATTCTAGCTTCTCTCTAACCTCCAGCTCCAAGAGGGAGAAACCTGCACCACCTTTTGCCATCTCTTAATGAACTGTTCAGTTCTAGTGCACATGGAGAGTGGTTTCAGAGTAGTTAACCCACACCTCTGTGCCAAACACCTTTACCAGCCCGAGTACAGGCTTTTTACTGAAGGATCGCTTCTTGACAATGTTATATTCATTTCAAATGCACAACATGGTCATTCAGTATTTTTTATAGATTACCCTTTACTTAAAGTTATTACAAAATATGGCTGTATTTCCCCATGCTGTTAATACATCTTTGGCACTTATTTAGCTTATACATAATAGTTTGTATCTCTTTTTTTATTGAACTATAGTTGATTACAATGTTGTGCCAATCTCTGCTATATAGAAAAAAGTGATTCAGTTATACATATATATGCACCATTTCTTAATATGCTTTTCCATTATGGCTCACCCAGGAGACTGGACACAGTTGCTTGTGCTGTGCTGTATGAATTTGCTGTTTCTCCATCCTGTGTGTAACAGTCTGCATCTGCCAACCCTAAACTCCCAGTTCACCCTTCTCCTTCCCCCTTGGCAACCTCAAATCGATTCTCTATGTCTGTGGGTCTGTTTCTGCTTCATAGTTAAGTTCATCTGTGTCATATTTTAGATTCCACGTATAAGTGGTATCAAACGATACTTGCCTTTCCCTTTCTGCATTTGGGTTAGTGTGATAATCTCTCGTTGCTTCCATGTTGCTGCAAATGGTGTTGTTCCATCCCTTCTGCGGCTGAGCAGCATTTCATCCCATACACGCGCCACATCTCTACCTGCTCAGCTGCCAATGGCCATTCAGGTTGTTTCCATGTTTGGGCTGGGCTTCCCTGGTGGCTCAGTTGATAAAGAGTCTGCCTGCAATGCGGGAGATCCAGGTTCGATCCCTGGGTCGGGAAGATCCCCTGGAGAAGGAAACGGCAACCCATTCCAGCATTCTGACCTGGAGAATCCCATGGACAGAGGAGCCTGGAGGACTGCAGCCTAGGGGGTCGCAAAGAGTCAGACATGACTGAGCGCCTAAAGCACCACCTCAGTGCTGTGGCTGCTGCGCTGCATGAACACTGGGGACGTGTATCCTTCTGAATTATAGTTTTGTCCAAGTGTATGCCCAGGAGTGGAACTGCTGCCTCATATGGCAATTCCATGTTTAGCTTCCTGCAGAACCACCGTACTGTCTTCCATAGTAGCTAGAGAAGGAGTGGAGAAAAGGGAACCCTCCTACACTGCTGGTGAAAATGTAAGTCGGTGCCGCCACTATGGAAAACAGAATAGTCATTTGTACCTCTTAATCCTATACCGTTATCTTGCCCATCCCCATGTCCTTCTCCCCGCTGGTAACTGCTAGTTCGTTCTCTATATCTGTGAGTCTGTTTCTGTTTGTTACATTCATTCATTTTATTTTTTGGATTCTACACATATGTGAAAATACACAGTATTTGTCTGATTTATTTTACTACATGCAATACACTCTAGGTCTATCCACATTATTGCAAATGGCAGACGTTCTTTCTTCTTTATGGCTGAGAAGTATTCCACATCCTCTCTGTTCGTTCTGCTTGATGGGCACGTAATGCTTTCATTTCTTGGCTACTGTGAGTAAAGCGGCAATGACTATTGCAGGGTATAGGGCACTTATATCTTTTCAAATTAACATTTTTGTTTTCTTAGGATACATACTGAAGAGTGCGACTGCTAGATCACACGGTGACTCTTTTTTTAGTTGTTTGAAGAACTTCTGTACTGTTCTCCACAGTGGCTATACCAATTTTCCTTCCCACCAACAGTGTAGCAGGGGTCCTTTTTCTCCACATCCATACCAACATTTATTATTTGGAGAGCTTGCTTTGATGAAAGCCCTTCTGACAGGTGAGAGGTGATATCTCCTTGTGGTTTTGATTTGCGTTTCTCTGATGATCAGCAGTGTTGAGCATCTTTTCACGTGCCTCTTGGCCATCTGTGTGTCTTCTCTACATGCAGTTCACATGCAATTCCTTTTGCCTTCAGCCTCAAACACTCCACTTTTTTTTTTCCAGAGTCACTTGGGTCAGCACCTCCTTTCCCCTCTGCCTTTCAGTGAGGTCATTTATCACGTTTGTGATGAGGGTCTTTTATCACCGTCTGCCTCCCATCTTGGGAGGCCCTGGCCTCCTTCAGGTCATCCGTGGCTCCATCACCCTTTCCACGCTCTCTCAGCTGCTGGCAGGGGAAAGGACTTCAGGGAGTGAAGTCAAGTCAGGAGGACAGATGGGGGCTTACACAGCCCCCAGGTGAAGGGGGTTAGACTAGGGTGGCTGTCATAGTAATGAAAAAAAATAAATGAGATCATTTGGACTTAGGTGTGTGGATGTGAGTTATATTTTTGCAGTAAGTGTGAAGCTGTCCCCGAGGGATCACATCTCTCCATTAAAGTTTGTCCTAAAACTATAAGTTTCACCCTCCTCCCTCCCAGCCCGCTATGTCAGGCTGGGTAGGAATCTTTAAGTGGGACATCACCATACCCCGGAAAATCATGTTTAATAGCAAAAGCAACTTTGCTGTTCCTGTGGATGACATCTTTCAATACAGATGAATCATGTCGTCTGCTCATCCTGGGTGCCGATAATAAACACAGTCTGCTGGGCTGTTTTAAACTGTCACGAGGCGAGGGAGATGTCACCTCAGCCATCTGCTCGTCACTGGAAACAGCTGAACTGGGTCTGATAGAGGGGACAGTATATACACTTTCTGCTCCTTTGATAGATTTGTTTGGGGAAAATGTTCTAGTGATTAATGGGCCATTTCCTTACTGATACACCACACATGTCACTATTAGCAAAGGGTTCCATAGCGGCCTTGGCAGTGTCCCACCTTGACCGTACCCAGCGTGGGGTCAAGCCTGGATACGGACAGCCCTAGGGAAATGACTGGCTTTGCAGGCTAGAGGAAAAGGTGGGCATGGCAGGGACCCAGGGAGCTCACAGAGTGGGGCCAGCTGGAGAACTCAGGCTGCAGGACTCAGAGCTGACTCTCATTATTTCAGTAACGTCTCTTCTGATGATTCCTGCAAGCATGAGTACTTTCTTTAAAGAGGGGCTTCCCAGGCAGTGCTAGTGCTAAAGAATCCGCCTGCCAATGCAGAAGATGCAAGAGATGCAGGTTCAATCCCTGGGTCGGGAAGGTTCCCAGGAGTAGGAACTGGCAACCAGCTCCAGTATTCTGGAAAATTCCATGGATGGAGGAGACTGGTGGGCTACAGTTCATGGGCCACTGAGAGTCGGAAGTGACTGAGCAACTGAGCACACCGTGTTTCTCTGCCTCAGGACAGTGTATTTTGTGTCTTGGACCCACTCACTGGCTTTACCAGAGCTGGGATGGTCCACATGCAGTCCTCCGGGCACTCTATCCTATGACTTGGGACAAGAAGACACACGGACGACTGAGTACACTTGTCCATGGACTCCTTAGGGACACACAGTGTCCAGAGGGATTCCCTTCTAGTGTTTATTGTGAGTGTTCTCAGAGTCCTCGTCAGGGCAGTCCACAATCAGGTCTCTGCTCGTGTGGGGCTCACAGTCTCAGGTGACCCCACTGGGTTTACTCTCCAGGGAAGGGGGTCAGTGAGCCATGAGAGGCCCCTCCCCGCTCAGGTCTCTTAACTGTAGGCTCTGCAAAGTCCAAAGGGCCACCTGAGCACCCTGCTTGTGATGCAGGGTCCCAGGACTAGGGGACAGCAGTCCGCTCCCTGCTGAAGGGGGAGGACTGTTTCCTAGGTCCCAGAGACCTGAGCGCCCGGGAGATGCTCATTCTCAGAGCACGGGTTCTTCAGCCCTGGCTCCTGTGCCCACGTGGCCCTTCCCTCCTTCCACCTGGCATCGCCTAGGCACTTATTCAAGTCTCAGCTCAGATGCCACTTTCCCAGTGAGACACAGAGAACCCCCCCCCTCCCAGGACAGACATCCTTCTTTCAGCTCTGATGATATGCCATGCTTACCCTAAACATTCATGGGACTGACATGTCCAGAGTAGCCTTTGTGGTAACTTCCTCACTCCCTGGAGTGTGGGATTCCTAAGGCAGGGGTGAGGTCTTCACATTGCTGGAGCCGCCTACAAAATCCACACTCACAAGTGCCCAGGGAAGGAAGCTGGGAATGAAGAAAGGAGAGTGATCATGGGATAAGGCCTTCCTGAGGATACTTTAAAGCACAAAGGAAGGGAACCAGAATTTAGGAAGCACACTCCAGGGCTTTTCAAGTTGTGGGTTGTGAACTTAACTTAGAAGGTGGTAGACAGCAGTCACTGAATGGATTGGCACTGGATCATAGGATAAGGCACGACAGTAAGAGAAACCCTAAGTCTGGCGAGGGTGAGTGTTGTTTCACACACATACATACCAGGATGCACGGAAATTCATCTCTGGGACAGACTCCAGTGTTCAGTTTTGGTTCCAGCCTTGACCTTCCGAGGCCCAGTTAAGCGTATGCCTGTTTCATCATCCTTTTTGGCTTCTACAATCTTGTGTGAATCAAGGATTAGTTGATCCTGGAGGTTATTATCCTGTTTAATCTGTTTAACAACATGAACAAAGCATAGCACCCAGATTTATTGTTAAAATATAAATACCCACTTTCAAACATAGATAACCATTCTAGATTAACCCAGAATAAAAATCTCCTTATACAGTGTATGTTTAAAATTCCACCCGTCCAAAATAATAATTTAATATGTAATATTGTAAAAAACTGTAAAAAATGATAAGTTGAAATTTATTAATTGTAGATACAAAAATTATTAAAATTCTTTCTGTGGTTAAATAAGGAAATTGATTGTAAAACAGTGGCTAAAAAGAGAATATGTGTTAGGAATAGCATTGTTTTAAAGTCTTCTGAGACAAACATATTCATAAACATTTATATAGTGATACAGACAGGGACACATAAATTAGCTATATCATGGTTATAATCTTTTATAGAATTATTTGGGCACTAGTATTTCTACCAGAGTTTCCCTGGTGACTCAGAAGGTAAAGAATCTGCTTGCAAGTGGGATACCCAGGTTGATTCCTGGGCCAGGAAGATCCCCTGGAGAAGGGGATTGCTACCTGCTCCAGTATCCTTGCCTGGAAAATTCCATGGACAGAGAAGCCTGGCGGGTTATAGTCCATGGGGTCTTAAAGAGTTGGACACACCTGAGTGTTTAACCCTCATTCACTCATTCCTACCAGTAAACAAAATAAATAACTGCATTTATATGTGTGTTATTTAATTTCATTGAGGTCACTGATCTTTCAAGAAAAAATAAAATCCTATTTGACAATTCTCCACCTCTTATATGAACAAGCTGAAAGCAGAATGTCAAGATCTGCCATCTCAAGTTATCATAGGAAGACAGAACTCCCAAATCAGGACCTTCAGCTCATAGGACTAATCCAGACACAATAGACACCGTATGAATATGAAGAAAAGAGTCCTCGGACACCACTTGCAACTGAGGTCAACGAGGAGCACGGCATTTTAGGGGATCTCGTTTTACTCTGTTTCATGTTGCAGACAGGCAATAGGAGTGCAGGAGAGAGAGCCCGGAGCCCTGAGAAAACCTCCTCCCGGTCTGTATCACCAGACTCAAATTTTAATCTCTGAAATCATGATACAAGTGTAATAATGGGTAAGATTTAAAATATAAGCTTAAATACTTTTATTTTGTTCTTTTCTATTATTAGCATCCAGATGTTTTGAATTTGAAGCTGAGGTTAAAGTACACCCCAGTCCCACCTGGGCCAGTGTGTCCATGCAGGCCTGAGGGCTCTTCCTAAGGGGCCCTGGGCTGAGACCGATATGCCCTGAGTCTGAAGTTCTAACTCAAGGAGGCAAGAGTCCTGGGGATGACAACCCTCTCAATTAATTCTCCAGATGACATTTAGAGATTTCCTTCCAAATCTTCATGTTCCTTTACTGACCCACTGAAGACCCATAGACCCGGGAGCAACCTCTACAGTCCAGCGTGTGTATCCACACGTGACTGCTTCCCGTAGGAGGGTCATGACCGGCCAGAGTAACTGCAAGTGGAATGAAGAACTCCACAGGCCTGGTGAACTCTGTGCCCCTGACAACCATCCAAGGAAGGCACTTGGGGGTTCCAGAAACACCCCAAAACTGCGGGCAGAATTTCATGTGACGTGTGCATGTGTTTTAAGTGTTCATAGCTTCTGTATTATTTTCAAAGAGATCAGTGACCCAGAAATGGTTAGAAGCCCACTTCTTTGAGAGTTTAACCAAACTTCTGATTAATCCGGGACAGCTCTAGCTGTGACTGTAGGAAAATCTTCTTCTTCACTTCAGTTGGCTGCTGTCCAAGATAGAATGATGTCGTCCAAGGAGGTAAAGAGCTCCAGGCCAAAGGTCATTCATTCCCCAGCAGGGGTGAGCCAGGGCAACTGGGCAGAGGCTCCTGCCTGCCCTGGGGGGTCTGGGGGCCTAGAGGGTTTCTGACCAAGCTGAAGGAAAGGGGTACATGAGCAGGAGCAGAGCAAATGAAGGATGGGTGTCCGGGCTCAGAACCTTGGGCATTTTACTGGAAGGCAGGGCCAGAAAAGGCCGGGTCACTTGGGCAATGAACTCCATCTGTTATAAGTCACATTGCCTTGTAAGCAGCTATTGCTGTGTCCCCGAAGGACAGCTAGCCTGTCAGGACTTGGCAGGTGCCTGCCCCATCTGGTTCATCCTGGGAGGGGAGCGGAGGTCATCGGGAGCTCTGAGCCAGAATGTACGCTCATGGTCAGACCATGGCTAGACTTTGGTATTACACTTGGTGTTGTGTAAGCTCACAGCTGGACCATTCAATTCACATGGGCCCAAGAGCAGTCCAAGAAACCAGGTCCTGCAGAAGGTGAATTCAAAGATTTCTGAATTCCGCCCTTCTGTGCCGACTGTTCATTTGAGGACTCCAAGTGTTTAAGTGAAGAAGGAAATGGCAACCCACTCCAGTATTCTTGCCTGGAGAATCCCATGGACAAAGGATCCTGACAGGCTACGGTCTGTGGGGTCACAGGAGTCGGACACAACTTAGCCACTAAACTACTGCCACTACTACAATTCACATTGGAGAAGGGAATGGCAACCCACTCCAGTGTTCTTGTCTGGAGAATTCCATGGACAGAGGAGCCTGGTGGGCTGCAGTCCATGGGGTCACAGAGAGTCGGACATGACTAAATGACTAACACACACAACACAAAGCGTTTAAGTTGGGCAAATTCACATACTTCCACTTTCTTGGTGACTTCAATCCCTGCATCCCCGATTTTCTCCCCGGGTCACTCTAGCCCTCATCTCTCTGTGACTCTTCACTGACACTGAACTGATTCCTCATCTTCACACCTGGCCCCTCACCCTTTAATCCCCTCTTGCTGTTATTGTTTAGTAGCTAAGTCACGTCCAACTCTTTGTGACCCCATGGACTGTAGCTCGTGAGGCTCCTCTGTCCTTGGGGTTTTCCAGGCAAGAATACTGGAGTGGGTTGCCCTTTCCACTTCCAGGGGATCCTCCCAACTCAGGGATCAACTCGAGTCTCCTGCATTGGCAGGCAGATTCTTTACTGCTGAGCTACCTGGGAAGCCCACCTCCCCGGGAAGCCCACCTCCCCTCTTAGCCTGTTTTTTGACCCTCCTCCACTTCTGCAGTGTCAACTGTTGTCAGTCAGGACTCTGTCATTGCAAATAACAGGAGTAGACTCTGGCTACCTAAAGTGAAATAGCATCACATAGAAAAACATAACTTTTCAGAAAATAGAAAGACAGCTAAAAACATACCCCTGGGGGTGGGGTGGGGAGGCCAGGGAGCAACAACTAATGGGCAACCTCCTAGGGGCTCAATCCTTGTGAGTAACAAGTCTGAGCCAATTTCTGGCCTTGAGGCACTCAGCTTGATGTTTAAGTGTCAGAGAGCGTCTGATCTGTCTGGCTCAGACCGCGTTCCAGCAAGGATGGTGTTGGATACATCTGAAGTCATGGAAATAGAAGATTGAGTCTTCAAAGGAAGATCAAGACCCTCTTACCTGGATAAGGAGGAATGGATGCTGGGCAGGTAGACACACGCGTGTCTGGCAGAGTGCCTCAGATAGGACACAGACACAGTGAAAAAACAAAGCTTCCTCTCAGGGGTTGGGACACTCCTGAATCAGCCACAGTCATCTCATCAGACATGAGAGTTGGACTGTAAAGAAAGCTGAGCGCTGAAGAACTGATGCTTTTGAACTGTGGTGTTGGAGAAGACTCTTGAGAGTCCCTTGGATGGCAAGGAGATCCAACCAGTCCATCCTAAAAGAGATCAGTCCTGGGTGTTCATTGGAAGGACTGATGTTGAAGCTGAAACTCCAATACTTTGGCCACCTGATGTGAAGAGTTGACTCATTGGAAAAGACTCTGATGCTGGGAAAGATTGAAAGTGGGAGGAGAAGGGGAAGACAGAGGATGAGATGGTTGGATGGCATCACCAACCCAATGGCCATGAGTTTGAGCAAGCTCCGGGAGTTGGTGATGGACAGGGAGGCCTGGCGTGCTGCAGTCCAGGGGGGGTCGCAGGGAGTCAGACACGACTGAGTGACTGAATTGAACTGAACTGATCTCATCATAGTTGTCTGTGAGGTGTCACACGCTCAGATAGATAACACGATTTCCCTGGAATCAGGTCATGCTAGCCCCTCAGGGCAGGCAGGACAAGGCTGATGGATTTTGCTTATGCGAACTGACCATTTGGTAATCTTGCAGGCACAGTCCAGATACTGCCCCACAGGATGTGAGATAAGATTCATGCATCAGGAAGGGCGCGTCTAAAACACTGTGTCACTTCAGCAAGGATGCAGGAAGAGGGGGGTTCCTAACAGAAACTTCAGAGATCAGCATCTCCTCAAAGACGAGACACCGCCCAAGGCTGGACCACAGGAGGGCACACACCGGACCGGGAAGAACCAGAATAAGAGTGAGAGGCCTGGCTGCCTGTCCTGCGGCCCCCATGCCCCAGCTGATGTCCTCAGAAAACGGTTACTCTCCCTGTGTGTCGGTTTTCTCTTCTTGAAGTGAGGCTGATTTGCTAAGGTAGCAATCTTCCCCATAATCGTCCCTGAATTTAGCGTTAAAAGGCCAAGACTGGACAACGCACGATGCAGTCCAAACCCCATCCTAGGGCTGAAGTCACTGTACTTAGCTGTGTGTGTGTGTGTTTCATGTAACACCTGCCCATTCCTCCATGGTAGGGATTCCCGATGCATATCTCCAACCAGTACAGCCAGCCCAGTGACGGGGGTGTACTGTGCTCTTGTTCAATGCTTGTTGAATGAATGAGGATGACTCAAGGGCCAGACTCCATTATCTTAGAGGCGGCCGTGGTCATCATGCCTGAGATGGGCCCTCTTTCACTTAGAGCATCTCTGAGAGAGGAAGCGCCTGGCTCGGGTGTGCTGAGGTGACATCCCTAATGCCACCACTGTTACATGTGTCAAGAAACCTCTCTCTCTTTGGAGTCCACTGACAAAGAAAATCATGACCCACATGGGAGGGATTGGGTCAGCCGGGGCCCCCACATTTCTGGAAGTAACTAACTGAGAGAATTAGATCGGAATGAAGCTCAGCACAGGTTTGGGTGAGGCTCTTAACACAAGAATCCTGGTGGCAGGGTGAGAGCACCTCTCTGAGTGAATGCCTCCAATGGAATCACAAACCAGCTTCCTCCCCACTCTGAGGCTTCAGCACTAGGGTCCAGGCCTCTGGTGGTTCATCTTAAGGTCACAGTACCCAGAGAACCTTCCAAACAGCCTTGGTTCTCCACCTAAGTAGAATTCTAAGACAAGCTGCTAAGATAACACAAAACAATCCACATCATGGTTAGGGTGCTGGGAAAAATTAGCGAGTTATCTAGGGATAGGGGAGAAGACATATGCTGAGATCTGTATCTTACATCAAAGCAGCAGCATACGTTGCCAATAGATAAAGGAGTTAAATGGGAAAGTAACCCACAGAGGTCAATATTTGATCTAGGCTATTAAGATTAAAAGCAATGGCAGAAATAATAAAATAAAGTGAACAGGCTTAACTGCATGAAAATATAAAACTCCTAAATAAATAGGCAAGGTTTAAAGGCCTTGGAACAAAGCTGCTTCATATGTGACTGTTTCTACCTTTTCTATAAATAACTCAGACAAACCAATGAGAAGAACAGTAAAGCCTTTATTTAAAGGGAAGCAGTGATTGGATACACTGTTCTCTGCAGATGAAAGAAATACGGTTAACACAAAGTGTTGCAATTCACTTTTTAAAAAAACACCTAGTTTGACATCAAGGTATAATTTATTGTCTATACCACTGTCAAAAGATTTTAATGACAATTCTCAATTGCAGGCAAGTTGTAGTGACATGGGGAAAATATAAGCGTCTCAGTTTTCATGGAATTTTATGTTTCAGCAAGTCTTCTGAAAAGCAATTTGGTGATAATGATGAACAGCCTTAAAATGTTCATTTGGGTCAGTACTTCCAGGATTCTCTCATGAGTACACACACTGAAACACTGAAATATGTTCCTAGCTTTTCATCAGTTTTATTTATAAGTATGACAATCTGGCAATAATTTGGATGTCTAATAGATTTGGATAGCCAAATAAATTGATATATCCATATAATGAATATATCATGCAGACACTAAAAGTTATGTTTTGGTGGATTTAAATGACAATTAGTCAACAATAATTTTAACAGCAAAGTTAGAAATAGTTTACATGATTGAAGATACTTATAAATAAACATGCATATGCATTCATAATATTTTTAGTGAAAGACTGGAATTCTGCTGAGTCAATCTAGACATCCACTTGGGAAAAGCACACCATACAAAAATCACTTCCAGATTTAAATGGTAGATTTAAATTAAATAGATTCAAGCATTCAAGGAAAGGCAATGAAGAATATTGGGGAGTGGGGTGGAAATTTCTTGAACATGAAGGAGGCAGAATTCCTTAGCAGAAGAGAAAAGCACTAACTCATAAAGGAAACAGAAAGAATGGCATAAAGCTTTAATATTAATGAAGAGAGTAGAAATGCAAGCCATAGGGTAAGAGATTTGCAATCCCTCTTTCTATCAAGGAATCATAACTGCAAAGGGTGAAGAACTTCTACCCATTAATAAGAAGAAAATAAATAGCCTAGTGGAAAAATGAGCACAAGATGAGAAAAGATACTTCACGAGCTAGGCTAACCAAAAGGCCAATAAATATGAAAAGAATGGCTAAAATGCAAAAATGGGGAGAAAAAAAGAGTGGGCAAGAGCTGGACTTCCCCAGTGGCTCAGCAGTAAAGAATCTGCCTGCAGTGCAAGAGAGACAGGAGACGTGGCTCAGGAAGGTCCCCTGGAGGAGGGCATGGCAACCCACTGCAGTATTCTTGCTGTGGGAATCCCATGGTCAGAGGAACCTGGTGGGCTGTAGTCCATGGGGTCTCAAAGAGTCGGATACGACTGAACGACTGAGCACGCACCACAGACAAGAGCTAGCAGCACAAGTACTGCTGGTGGAAGAGGCGGCAGTGAGAACACTGTATCTACTGAAGTTGAGCACAGGTGTAAACAAGCTGTGTTACCTTCACACAAGAAAATACAGCAGTGAGAATGAACAGCTATGTGCAACAGAGTGGGTCAGACTCAGAAGCACAACGTTGATTACAGAGCTCCATTTCCAAAGAAAGACCGTGCTTCATGCTTCCATTTGTATAAGGTTTCAAAGCAGGCAAATCTGATTTGGGATGCAAGCTGTCATCACTGGTGGTGACAAGGTGGGGTGGGTGGAGGGTTGACCAGAAAGAACTCTGGAAGGACGTGGAGGTTGCTGCGGAAGCTCTTTCTGCATGTTGCTGCAGGCTGCATGGGTGTGTGCAGTTTGTGAAAATGTATCAGGCTGTGCTCTGAGGATTTGTATATTTTTTATATGTATATTATACTTAAATATTTGTTTTTAAAAATGAGAAATAAACCATGGGAGGCTGGCATATAGTTATGTTTGGGTTGTGGGTGATTCTTGTTTTCTTTATGTCCATGTTTTCAAAAGTGAGCATGTATTACTTCTATTTTTTAAATTTCCTTGCAGTATCGTTGATTTAAATGTGTTCATTTCTGCTGTATAGCACAGTCATTCAGTTATACGTATATATGCATTCTTTGGTATATTGTTTTCCACTGTAGTTTATCACAGGATACTGATATAGTTCCCTGTGCTATACAGTAGGACCTTGTTGCTTATCCACACTGTGTATGGACGGGTTAGCCCGCCCTCCAGCACGAGCTGCTTCCTGAGGACGCGGTCGGTTGCATCCTGCGGTCACCATCTCTTTCAGGCCAGGCTCTGACCGAATGGGAAGCGTCCAAAGGCCCAGCATGTCCACAAAGGCCGGGACGGTGGCTTCTTTTTTCTCTCCTCCTCCCAAGGAGTGGATTCTCAACTGTGCTTTATGGACCAGAAAACGCCAAGGAGAACTGACTAAAGAGAAGTTGTAAGTCTGAACAAACTTCAACTTATTTCAAAGGGAAAGAGGACCAATGACAGGAGATGCCGATGCCCACATGTGTGTTGAAGTTCTTCATCTTCTTTATGCTCCAGTCAACAGCACAGTGTGCCTAATGAGCTCTGTTAGCAACATCCTTTGGCTTTCAAACATCAGACCACCCAACTCAGCATGACTTAGGTATGTGAAGGCAGTTTATCATCACAGCCAACAGAAAAACCCAGAGGTGGGCTTAGGATTCAGCAGGCATTGATCTGAACCCTGACTCTCTTTCGCTGTTGTTTTCTCAGCCCTGCTTATCCCTCTGGGTTTGCCAGGCCCCTCCCCCATGATTTCAAGATGGCAGCATCCCCAAATCTCCATGCTTCCTTATTCACGCCCACAGCTATCTGATCATGGCCTGACTTTGGACAGTTGGGACACACCTGAACCAACCGAGGGGCCAGGAGGAGGGCATGCTCTCCGGTCTGGGTCAGTCGACCCAAACCCACTGTGCCAGGGGTCTTGGGTACCTGGACTAGGGTGGACTTTACCACCCAAGCTGCCAAATGGTGGGGAGGGACCCATATATCCCTACCTGTACAAGGGGAAAGTGGCTATCTGACGCTGGACTTTTCACATGACATGTTTGGAATTCATCACTTTAAAAAAATGAGGAGAAAGACCACAATAGGATCTTTTCCTTCTCCAAAGACTCCTTGAAAGAAAAACACACTGGACACCTGCCTACTTAGTGCCAGGCCCCGAATGAGGTGCTGGAAGAGAAATGTGAAAGGACAGACTCCTTGACCTTGAGACTCTCTGGGGGTGCCTCCCCTCCTGGGTCCAGCCCCAGCCTCAGCCTCCTGGTCACATGAGAAAACCGTCGAGGCCAAAGGGGCAGGGTGGGCTGCAGAAGGGAGGGGTTACTCGTCTTCTTCAGTGGGTCCTGTCCACAGGCTCTGAACTGACCAACTCCCCAGGCCCTGGAGGATGCAGGAACTGGGCGGCTGTAGCCCCTCTCAGGACCTTCACCCTGCTTTCCCTTCCTCCCGTCCGTGAAAGGCAGATATTAGCCATTGCGGACTGGGAAAGGAAGGAAACAGTTTGGTTTGGAAGGACCATTCTCTGCAGCCCGCCTCCGATGGTCCTCCCACTCAGTGACCTCTGCTTTTAAAAGCACCAGCCTTTTCCAAGGTCTGGGAAAAAGCGCCAAGAAAAGCTCAGGACCCTTCAGGGCCAAGGCTCTCCTTTCATGTGGTAAAGAAGCCCCTTGGAGAGGTGCTTTCTGTGAGCCTGGGATTGCAGAGCTAATACAAACCAGAGCAGGATGGCCCATCCAAGAATCCTTGTTTGGATTCAGGACGGCTTTCAAAGGGGACCCTGGATCCCCCTCTTATCTCCTTTCATATCAGCTGAATGACGCAAGTGTTTACAAAGGGCTCAGCAAAGGAGATAGCACATTATCACTCTCTCCCACCCTGGAGAGGTGGACGGACCTTTACTCTTCTGATGATTAAATCTTAACTCCCTAGTTAAGTCTGAGGAAACCCAGACTTCCAGGGAACCACTCTTGCCATGATCATGGCCCCCCACAACTGGAGGTCCCAGGAAGGTCAGAAGGAGGGGTCTCGGCCAGCATGGCGGCCAGAAGTGGGGCGCCAAAGGGTTCCGGGCTCCTGTTTCCCAAGGGAGCTGGCTCCCAGAGTTGATAGTGCGCTGGGAGGACGGAATCTTCTTGCTAGAGCTGGGGATTAGCTCAGCTTGAAGGTTACAGAAGACCAGACAGCCTGTGTATCTGACGAGAGGGTTATCGATAGTCTCCATGATGTGGGGGAGCCGAGACTCCCCTCCAGGCTGAGGGGAGTATGGTGAGCTCTTGACAGGAGGAGACAGCTCACAGGTCACCCTCAACTTTAGGACCAAGACCTCACTGATCTTGGGGTGGCCCCAGACAGAATAAGCAAGGCTGAGGTGCAAAGTCCCAGCCATTTCCACCAGACACAAGACTCCTCTAACGGGGAAGCCTGGCCCCAGAGCCCACTGTGGGGCAGGCAAGGAAGACATCAGGTCTGCATCACAGCCCAGTGGTTCCTCCACCCCATTCTACTTCTTCCCTTTCCTTTCAAAGTCAATTGAAAAAAAATAACAATGCACAACCTAAAAGTTCCGAATTTTGTTTCATTTGGTGGACAAAATTGAAGACTTAAGCCCAGGACAGGCTTCCCTGGTAGCTCAGCTGGTAAAGAATCCTCCTGCAATGTGGGAGACTTGGGTTCAATCCCTGGGTGGGGAAGATCCCCTGGAGAAGGGAACAGCTACCCACCCCAGTATTCTGGCCCGAAGAGTTCCATGGGCTGTACAGCCCATGGGATTGCAAAGAGTTGGACATAACTGAGTGACTTTCACTTTCAAGCCCAGGATGAGTAGATAGAACCCACATCTCTTATCTTTACTACTAGCACCACCTGGGAAGCCCCGATAGCTTATAGAGACTGCTGTAAGCTCTAAGAGACTGTTACAAAGAGGTAAGACAGGAGCCAGGACATACAGACGTTTTTGCGACAAAGACCAAGTAGTCAGAACATCAAAAGATTTCCATTAATGAAAGAAAGCCAGACATCTCATGTTAAGGAATTTAGCACTTTTCTAGGTATGGGAAGATGCAAGAGCCTTGGCTCATGGAAATCATTCATTTTGATATGCAACTCAGCCATCTGGGTCCAGAATCCTGTTGTTTCTCATCCTGACTCTCCTCGGGGCTCACCACTGGCCAGCTGTAATGTGATGGCTTGATGGTTGCAACATCTTTTGTTTACTGATATAGCTGGTGACATTTTTTCATTGAGATCCCAAATAAACCATTGCTCTCCTAGCTCAGTCTCAGCATTTGCTTCCCAGAGAGTCCGTCTGGCACATTGCATGCCCCAAACCCCCATCACTGGAAAGCTCTCCTGCATCTATCCATCTGCCCATGAGGGGCTGTCTTGTGGCCCCCTCCCTGCAGGAGCTGCTACTTGAGGAAGGAGATCCACAGGGAGATGGAGCCCCAGAGGCTAAATAAAGACTATCAAGAATAGTTTGGAGAGTTGGGAAAAGAGTCTTCTTGGAATCTTGCTCTACCCAGATTCCCTTCCACTATTTTAATTCCCAGCGATCACTAGCCAAGGAGGTGGAAGGACACTACTTTGGTGACCAGAACACCATCCCCTTAAGGGAAGGAGCATCTGAAGATACTGTGCGACCCAGAGCAGCATTCAGTGTAAGTGGCAAGCCATGCTGAGCACAGTTACTGGGGTGGAGACGTATCCAGAATTCTCATATTGAAATGGCCCAATCCCAGATTGAACCAAAGACTGTAGACTCGGTCCTCATCAATGCTTTGAAAGATAAAGAAGATGTTCCTCATTACCCAGTTTTGTCTGATTCAGCTCCAAACATAACAAGCTGAGATCCAGATCCTGAAAACACCCAGGCACCCCCCTGCCCGTACAGCTGGCACGCCTATCTGGGGAAACCACCAGCCGTGGCAGCCCTGGCTGATGGCACAGTCCACAGCATCCACCTTCATCCCTGCTTGCTCCTGTGGCTCATCTGATAAAAACTGGAAGCCTGCCCTTTTCTCCAGGATACACCCTAGTGGCTTCTTTGCTGATCTGCTGATATAAAGCACTTGTTGCTCTTGTTTAGTCCTAAGTCGTGTTCGACTCCTTTGCAACCCCATGGACTGTGGCCCGTCAGGCTCCTTTGTCCATGGGATTTCCCCTGGCAAGAATATTGGAGTGGGTTGCCACTTCCTTCTCCAGGAGATCTTCCTGACTCAGAGATCCAATCCATGTCTCCTGCACTGAAGGTAGATTCTTTACACAGAGCCACCAGGGAAGCTCGTGTAAAGCCTGCTGCTGCTGCTGCTGCTGCTAAATCACTTCAGTCCTGTCCGACTCTGTGCGACCCCATAGACGGAGGCCCACCAGGCCCCCTCGTCCCTGGGATTCTCCAGGCAAGAACACTGGAGTGGGTTGCCATTGCCTTCTCCAATGCGTGAAAGTGAAGTCGCTCAGTCGTGTCTGACTCTTAGCGACCCCATGGACTGCAGCCCACCAGGCTCCTCCATCCCTGGCATTTTCCAGGCAAAAGTACTGGAGTGGGGTGCCATTGCCTTCTCCTCGTATAAAGCATAAGATACCTCTAAATGATGTTTGGAGAAAGTAGTCTTTTTTTAATGTTATGTGAAGTTTTAGAGTTTTTAAATTGAAATTCAATCCATAGTGCATTCAAACCAGGCTTCTCTAACTTTAACCCTAACTCTAAAATCTAACCCTAACACGAACCTAACCCTAACTCATGTATCTTAAACATAACTGCTCTTCATCCCTTGACATTTTTGCAAGGCATCAGGGGCTGTCTATAGTCTGGCAATTTACCCTATGAAAATATGTCTCAAAACCAAAAAAATGATGATTTTGTGTTATTTTTATAGGGGGTGGATTGCAGAAAGCCAGAAGGAAATTCTGTTTTCTAGACTGCTTATTTTACTTGGACAAGGAAAATGCCTCTCTAATGGGTGTCCTTGAAGGCAATCAAAGCCAAGGAAAAACATTGCCAAGTTTAAAAGAGCAAATATTCTAAAAGTAATATTTAGCAAATTATCTTCAGGAACAATGCCCAATACCACCATAATTATTTATTAAGCCTTGGAAGTCTTGGTTATTGTAACATTATAACATAGGAAATGTAGTAAAATGAATTCATATGGTAAAAGTACTCATCACAGATAATATCAGTTAAGACTATACTGTCTTAAGCACAGGTTAATTAAGTGACTTTAAAAGACAAATATGTAAAGACCAAAAGTCTCTCAGTATAGACCCCCATCCACAATGGTATCAGAAATATTATATACACAGAGATGACTTTGAAAAAAATATGCAACATATAAATAAAAACCTCAAAGTTCTATTGGAAGTCAATTGTAGGGACAAAAAAAAAAAAAACATTTCTGGTTGTAAAGACGAGTAATTCAAGCAGGATTTTTATGAGTTTGGCAAAAACAATGTTGAAATCCATCTGAAAGAACAATTGACTTAGATTTCCAAAAGGCAGTCTGAAAAAATAAGAGTAATAAGAGAAATGTTTGTACTTCTAGCAGATCTTAAAATGTGTTTTAAGAGGGACATTAATTAGAACATTAAAATATTGGCTAAAAACCGAGAGAGAAATAAAAGGAAGGAAATAGGTAGGTCTTGAGTTAAAGGAACTCATAGGTAGAAATAGTCATAGATAGAATTTTACATTTTCTAGTTGCTACATTTTTAAGAGGTGAAAGGAAATAGGTAAAGCTAATTTTAATAATGCTTTACTTAGCCTATATCAAAAATATTTACTATATCAAAAATATTATCATTTCAACCGATCTAAAAATATTGAAATATTTACAGTGTATTTTTCTGGTACTGCCTTTGAAATTTGGGCTAACTATGTTTCAAATGTTCAGAAGCTACATGAGGCCAGAGGCTTTCATGTCGTTACAGCACAGACCGTGGGGGAGGTTTTCTACATCACTGAGCAAGGATCAGGAAAACGGTGGAGAAGGAAAATAGATACTTAATCAATGGTGTAATATCCTGCTCTTTGATACTGTCTAAAAAGACCCTGATGCTGGGAAAGACTAAAGGCAAAAGGAGAAGAAGGCAGCAGAGGATGAGATTGTTGGATGGCATCACTGACTCAACGGACATGAGTGTGAGCAAGCTCTGGGAGAGAGTGAAGGCCGGAGGAGTCTGGGGTGCTGCAGTCCATGCGGTCGTGCAGAGTCGGACATGACTTAGCCACTGAACAACAGCAATAATAATAATATCCTGATAGTGATTTGTGAAATCCAGAAATGCATCCCAATGAAACCGCACCACAGGCCATCTGGCAATAAATTCTCTGTGCAGTAGATTGCAAACTGTTTTGAAAGCAAAACCATAGATCAGCCAGCAGTAAGTTGAATAGCTTCATGTCTTGGCTGCACCTGGTAGGGGAGCTGTCGGTTCGTGACCAAATGACCTGAGGAGGGAGGGAAGAAGGCAGGAGGTGGTGGAGGTGATGGAGACGGAGGCCCTGTCCACTAAGGCAGGTCCTGGAGGAGGCGGCCAGGGACCTGAGACTCAACCACCAAAACTCAGAGAGAGAATTTCCAGGGTGATTTAGAAAGTCTTCTGGATCAGGAGATCCTCGTGGGATGAGGCTGAGTAGCAGAAGTTTCCAGGCGTGGGTCCAATTTGAAGTCCAAAAGGGTGTTGGCCAGAGTTGGGTAATCTGTCTACAGTGGACAGGGCCCCACCCTTGGCTGCCCCACAGGGAGGCTGGAGTCTTGTACTGAGAAGGTCTTAAGGAAGTCAGGGTGCTCGAGAGCCATCGGGGGTTCCTACGGCTCCAATCCTAGGGGGCAGTGGGACCCCTCCAGACGGCAGGTGTCTGGTGAGAGAACAGGGTGTAGGATGAGTGTCTCAGACAGACAGGATGAGCATGTGGTTTGGGGCTGGATTGTGATCCCCAAGCTCATGTGTTGAAATCTTAACTCCTAGCACCTTAGAATGTGACTGTGTGTGGAGACGGGGTCTTTAAAGAGACAAAAAGTTAAAACGAGGTTGTTAGGGAGGGCTGTGGTCCAGCAAGACTGGTGTCCTAAGAAAAAGAGGAGATTAGGTCACAGACAAGCCCAGAGGGACAACCACATGAGGACTCAGGGAGAGGACAACAATTTACAAGCCAAAGAGGGGGGTCCCAAAGAAATCGACCCTGGAAGCATCGTGCTCTTGGACTGCCAGCCTCCAGAAGAGTGAGAAAATAAGTTCTTGTTGTTTAAGCCCCTCAGTCTATGTTCTTCTGTTTTGGTGGAGCAAACCAACACAGATGCAGAGACCAGAGGCTGCACCGGTGAGAGCCCCTCCCCCAGGCCGCCATGGCAGACCCCGGCCCGCCAAGTGGCGGAGGAGCGCCGGGGGGTCCGCACAGGAACCTGACCTCTGTTTCTGGGGCAAGCGGGATGTCCTGAGGCCTGAGGGTAAATACTAACCTACTTGGGGAGACTTGACACAGGGCACACGTGGGGACCAAAAGCTGGGGCTGCCAGATAAAACATAGGACATTCTGTAAAATAGAGGTTTAGAACAAGCAAGGTATTTTTAATTTTAGTTTCAATACCTTCCAAATATTGCCTGGAGTTGCTTATTTTTAAAATATTATTTGCTGTTTATCTGCAATCCAAATTCACCTGACCATCTTGTATTTTTATCCTCTAAACTGGACAACCCTGCTCAAACATAAGGGCCTCTCTGGTGGCTCAGACAGTAAAGAGTCTGCCCGAAATGCAGGAGACCCAGGCTCCACCCCTGGGTCGGGAAGATCCCCTGAAGGAGGAAATGGCTACCCACTCCCTCTCCAGTATTCTTGCCTGGAGCATCCCATGGACAGAGGAGCCTGGTGGGCTACAGTCCATGGGATCGCAAGGAGTCAGACATGAACAAGCAAAGAGCCAGCAGGTCCAGCAAGGAGGACAGAGGAAACAGGGGAGGAAGGAGAGCTCAAGAGACCAACCAGTCAGGGAGGGGACTGTCTAGGACGCAAGCAAAGCCGCAATTGCAAAGAAAGGTTGAACGGATTTAACCACATCAACATTTTATAACTAAAATGAAAGGAATAAGGAAATGTAATAGACTAGGAGAATCACTCCAACAGTATGATGAAGCCAGTATAAATACAAAACACACATTTCAGTTTGGAAGAAAATTATCAAAATCTCATTAGGCAAATAGGTACTAAGCATGTGATTGAGCAATTTGTACAAAAGAATCTACAATTTTCTAGCAAATCTAGAAAAGCATGCTGTCTTTTAATAATTTTTAAATGCAATTTCTCAAAAATTAAAGATTAACCTTCACCTTTTTAAATAAAACATTTGTTTAAATAAGAGCTAAAACACTTAGCAAGAGTGAAAATGTGGTTCAGCTGATAAGGCCTTTTCTGGCAATAGAAACAATTTAGCAGTATATTCATACCTGTTGGCCCAATAAAGTCATTCCTGATTTTATCCTAAGGGTAATCATTTAAAATGAAGAAGGAAAAAATGATAGAAAGTGGTGCCTTATTCCATTATCATAACTATAAAATTAAAAATATACTTGAACAATGACTGCAAGGGAACATGGAAAAATAAAAGCCTTTGATGTGAGTATATTTTTCTCTTTAAAGTTCCCTCTTGGCTCTTTAGTATATTCTTCCTTTATATGAACACATTTTAAAGTCAGAAGTGGTTCCATTTTTACCCACAAGGTTGTTGATGAAGATATGCCCTGTAGGAATCCCCCTTGACTCCTGACATGTGGAGCTGGGGGTGTTAGCCCTTGGGGTCCCTGGACCTGGCTCATGGCACAGTTCTAGCCAGACTTCATTTCTCCCCGTTATCCGAACTGGCAGATCTAATTTTGGCTATCCAGGCCTTTCAAACAGCTACTCAAAAGCTCTAAAAGATTCTTTTCTGGCCACGGTTCAATATACTGTCGGCTATGCTTAACGAAGAAAGATCTCATTTTTATGCCATGCATTTCTAAGATCGCTATTTTTACACCATGGGTTTTTAAACTGGAGTATTAGTGCCTTTCATTCAATCGTCACACTATCTTCTCTCAAGCCAAAGCCAAGCTCTAAATAAGTTACTGTGTTGATAGTCTTTGCCTGGTCTGGAGTAATCATTTTTTGTCGATACACCATTTTCCAGCAGCTAGGAGGAGGGGGCAGTGGTCCTCTGGGTCATCCCAGAAGTGTCCCTGTTCTGCTTCTGGAAGAGATGATGCTGGTCAGTGGAGTGAGTGGGAGGAGGCATCTTCATTAGGTGTGACTGAGTGCATGCCAGATTTCAAGTTAATATCAAAAAGTGTTGGGCTCTCCTGAGCATCCCAGATCTTTTCTCAATGCAGATTCAGGAATAAGAGACGGCTCCTGTGTTACTGTGTTAAGAGTACTACTATGTGTTCGCTGCCCTAACAAGTTCCCCAGACTAGGGGAGGTGGGGGTGGGGGGACTCAAAAAGGAGACGTGTATTTCCTGACCGCTCTGGAGAACTGAGTGCCGAGGTCATCACGGGGGCTTCCTCCTGAACTCCTCTCCTGGGCTGGCAGATGGTGCGTCCTCCGAGTGTCTTCCCGTGGTCACCTGTGTTTGTCGGTGTGCAATTTCCTACTCTATAAGGACCCCAGACATCTCGGATAGGGGCCCACCCTAATGGCTTCATTTTAGCTTAATTACCTATCCCTAGGTGCTGTCTGCTTCTGAGATACTGGGGTGAGGAGGTCAACCGTGCATGTGGGAAGCCACAGCTCAGCTCAAAACAACCCAGAAGGTCAGGAGGGACCTTCTCTGTGCTTGGCCCCAGTGCTGCACAAGAATTCCAAGTGTTTCCACACATAATCCCAACATGCTCCGTATGCCAGCGAGTCATCAATCCTGAGCTGAAGGCCCAGAGGAATGTGCCAGAGGAGCCTGGCTGACCTGCCCCAGGGTAAACAGTGGTATCAGCACATTCCTGAGGGATCTGTCTCCAACCTGCGGTTCTCTCTGAGGACGGAAGCCTAGCACACACAGGCCCGTATGCCAGACCCCAGCTGGTACCGCTATGAAGCGAGTCTCCATCTGGGGTCCTCGGGTCCCCCCAGGGCTCGGTGAGGTCTCCTTGCCTGGGCCCCCTGGGTTCTGGCCCCTCCTCCATATCCTGTCCTTCAGTCTGGCCCCGTGGCTGGATCATAAGAGGCTGTGAAGCCTCTGCGTGCCTGGGTCAGGGAACTTGTTCCACTTTTCCTAAAGTTCCGCCATGCATCTTCATTCCATCATTATTGCCAGCTAGACCCAGCCTCCCCCGCACACAGCCTCACTGTGATTGGCCTCTTGCTCAGACCGTGGCCTCCCTGCCTCTGGGATGAAGGGGATGGACTGAGATTATGCATGGGCTTCATGCACCTTTCTGAACTCCCCACCTTCAAGAGTCCCTTTTTCACCCTTAGACCATTTGTTACAGCAGACAAGGGGTCCAGATTGATGTGCTTTATCTTTTAGCCAACCCAAGGGTTGGGTATGAAATCAGGGTATGGTGGGAGAAACCATCTGGCTCTCTCTGGAACACACAGAGGGAAGCATGTGTTCTGATAGCCAAGGTGCATGTTGTTTTGACACCTAGCTCCTCTCGTCCCTGTTGGTGCTTGAGGCAGGCCCACACTCATTCAAGCAGACCAGTGTGTCTGCACTATTGGGCTCAACATGGCCCCAGAGGGTAGACGGCCTAGCATTAGCAGGAATCCACCAGGAGTACCTGAATAGGAACTAAACAGGCTCTTGATGAGGGTGAAAGAAGAGAATGAAACAGCTAGCTTGAAACTAAACATTTAGACACCTGAGATCATGGCTTCCGGTTCCATCACTTCATGGCTAATAGATGGGGGAAAACTGGAAATTGTGACAGATTTTACTTTCAGTTCAGTTCAGTAGCTCAGTTGTTTCTGACTCTCTGCAACCCCATGCACTACAGCATGCAGGCCTCGCTGTCCATCACCAACTCCCAGAGCTTGCTCACACTCATGTCCATCGGGTCAGTGATGCCATCCAACCATCTCATCCTCTGTCGTCCCCTTCTCCTCCTGCCCCCAATCTTTCCCAGCCTCAGGGTCTTTTCTAATGCATCAGGTGGCCAAAGTGTTGGAGCTTCAGCTTCAGTATCATTCAGTATCAGTATTATTCAGCTTCAGTATCATTCCTTTCAATGAATATTCAGAGTTGATTTCTTTAGGATGGACTGGTTTGATCTCCTTGCAGTCCAAAGGACTCTCAAGAGTCTTCTCCAACACCACAGTTCAAAAGCATCAATTATTTGGCACTCAACTTTCTTTACAGTCCAACTCTCACATCCATACATGACTACTGGAAAAACCATAGCTTTGACTAACCAGACCATTGTTGGAATTTTATTTTCCTGGACTCCAAAATCACTGCAGGTGGTGACTGCAACTGTGAAATTAGAAGACACTTGCTTCTTGGAAGGAAAGCTGTGACAAACCTAGACAGCATATTAAAAAGCAGAGACATCACTTTGCCAACAAATGTCCATATAGTCAAAGGTCTGGTTTTTCCAGTAGTCCTGTCACCCAGATGTGAGAGTAGGACCATAAAGAAGGCTGAGTGCTTAAGAATCTATGCTTTTGAACTGTGGTGTTGGAGAAGACTCTTGAAAGTCCCTTGGACTGCAAGGAGATCAAACAAATCAGTCCTGAGGGAAATCAGTCCTGAATATTCATTGGAAAGACTGATGCTGAAGTGGAAGCTCCAATACTTTGGCCACCTGATCCAAAGAGCCGACTCATTGGAAAAGAGGAAAAGACGCTGATGCCGGGAGAGATGGAGGGCAAAAGGAGAAGGGGGTGACAGAGGATGAGATGGTTGGATTGCATCATCAACTCCATGGACATGAATCTGAGCAAACTCTGGGATATAGTGAAGGACAGGGGAGCCTGGCGTGCTATGGTCCATGGGTCAGACATGACTTAGTGACTGAACAACAACAACTAAGGGTGGCTGCCTTACTCAGAAGACAGGCTGGTTTTATTCTGCCAAGAGGTCCATAGAGGAGATGCAACATTTGCCACCAGGGAAGCAATTTCAAACCAAGTGGGAAAGAGCACCGTTCCACTGCCTGTTAGGACAAGGTGTCTAGGCCTCTGGAGAGCCTGCCCGTGATATAAAATATATGTCAGCCTTGTCAGTTGTTAGCACAGTCCCAGCAAGGCTGGAGAAAATTCTCCAGGAGTCAAACTGAGTGAATAGCTCAGTCCAGTGTTACTTGTATTTTCCCTGGGCAACCCCAGTCTCTCAAATATGGCACCAGCAGTTAACTCTTGGCTTGCCTGCCACTGTGAAGTGAAAGTGAAAGTGCTGGTTGGTCAGTCATGTCTAGCTCTTTGCAATCCTATGGACCATAGCCTGCCAGGCCTCTCTGTTCATGGGCATTTTCCAGGCAAGAGTATTGGAGTGGGTTGCCATGTCCTTCTCCAGGGGATCTTCCTGATCTAGGGTTGAACCTGGGTCTCCTGCGTTGCAGGCACGTTCTTTACTGTCTGAGCCACCAGGGAAGCCCTGCCTGCCACTGTTCAGTTCAGTTCAGCCGCTCAGTCGTGTCCGACTCTCTGCGACCCCATGAATCGCAGCACGCCAGGCCTCCCTGTCCATCACCAACTCCCAGAGTTCACTCAGATTCACGTCCATCGAGTCCGTGATGCCATCCAGCCATCTCATCCTCTGTCGTCCCCTTCTCCTCCTGCCCCCAGTTCCTCCCAGCATCAGAGTCTTCTCCAATGAGTCAACTCTTCACGTGAGGTGGCCAAAGGATTGGAGTTTCAGCTTCAGCATCAGTCCTTCCAATGAACACCCAGGACTGATCTCGTTTAGGATGGACTGGTTGGATCTCCTTGCAGTCCAAGGGACTCAAGAGTCTTCTCCAACACCACAGTTCAAAAGCATCAATTCTTTGGCACTCAGCTTTCTTCACAGTCCAACTCTCACATCCATACATGACCACTGGAAAAACCATAGCCTTGACTAGACGGACCTTTGTTGGCAAAGTAATGTCTCTGCTTTCGAATATGCTATCTTGGTTGGTCATAATTTTCCTTCCAAGGAGTAAGCGTCTTTTAATTTCATGGCCTGCCACTGTACCAGTGATTAAAAAAAAAAAAAAAAAGCTTGTGTTAACACAGCATTGTAAATCAAGTGTATTTCAATAAAATCTTAAGAAAGAACAACCTAAACTATTTTGCTTTATATTTCTTGTAATACAGGCTCAGAAATGATCCATAAAACTCTTCATTACTTAAAGCAAGAGAGTATCACATGCAAAGGCAGTGAAATCTCAGGAATATGTCTCATATTTGGAAGTACAGGGCAATCTAGAATTTTCTAGCTCACTGGCTTTGTTTGTTTGTTTGTTTTTGTCACTAAGCAATATTGGAAGAAAATAGAATAATAGAAAAAAATTCAAGACCTGAGCTTGACACAAGGCCAGCCAAGAGTGCTTTCAGGAAAATTTCAGGCATGAGGGAGGCAGGCACCCCCTCCTTGCTGTCCTCTTATGATTGTCGGGGTGGGGTGCCTCAGGAAGCAGTCTCTTCTCTCTCCATGTTTTGATGTATTTGGAAGACATCTTCCGAAATATAAGGTACTCACCTCCAAGAACTCTTTGGAGAGCAAGTTGTTCAGTTTCTGGGCTACACCCCATCACTCACTCAGCCTTGCAGACCCCGAGAGGCTGGGGGTCAGGAGCAGAGAAGCAGAGGGTCTTCTCTATGGGGTTTCTCTAGAGTTAAGACTGGTCACATTTCACACTTGCTCCCCATTTTCTGGGATAAACACGCTCCCAAACTGCTGAAAACAAGACAGCCCTGCTCTGAATTCCCACGGACATTGGCCATCAATATCAGGAGCATTGCTTGGTGGTGGATCGAGCTTCTGGACAAATGGCCATGCACCAAAGCAAAGGATAGTGACATAAACAAAGCCAACCCAGTACAAGACTTGTGTGTAGAAGGAAGAACTTTTCTTTATTCCATTTATTATTAATCTACACTTTAAGCCACCATTCACTGGTTTGGGAAGAAAATGTCTAATGTTTATTCTGTCATTGTTTAGTTGTAAGTCTCCTGTCTGACTCTTTGGGACCCCATGGACTGCAGCACAGCAGGCTCCTCTGTCTAGAGGATTTTCCAGGTGAGAATACTGGAGTGGGCTGCCCTTTCCTTCTCCAGGGGATCTTCCCGACCCAGGGACTGAGCCTGCATCTCCTGCTTTAGCAGGTGGATTTTTTACCACTGAGTCACCAGGGAAAATATTTATTCTACTTAAACATTAACTCCATCCAATAAGCTCAAAAATTGCTTTTATCTTTCCTGGGGGGAAAAAACTCTGTTTTTCAGATAAAATTCCCCCTCAGTCTGCACCTCTCCTTAAAGCGTCTTTCCTACCCATTTGTCCACCACTAAAAGGACTGGTGTTACTGTAGGAACTTGCACTTGCAGGGGAAGAATTGAGGTCTTGAGTGCAGAATTTTCTGATGGCTGGATGAGGACCTCTGTCCCCAAGCTGATGCTGGCCTTGTTGGCATTTCCTACTCACATCACAGGGGTGAAAGGCCATCTGGTTGGCCAGGGAGGAGCCACGCTCTTGGTGACCTCCTCGGGGACCTCAGCAGGTTCCAGAGTCCCTCTATGACCCTGATTCTGGTTTTAGCCCCTGTAGCAACAGACCCCCTTTCTGGGCTGCCTGAGTCACTTTGTGGGACAGAAATAGGTGACCCAGCAGGTATGGGGGCAGCGCTATGTTGGCTTTAGAGGGCGGTTCTCAATTGTGGTCCTGGGGCAGGGGCGTCAGCACCACCTGGAAACTTGCTGCAAAGGCAGATTATCAGATGTGAGAGCTGACCATAAAGAAGGCTGACCTCAAAAAAAAAATGGATACTTTTCAAATGTGGTGTTGGAGAAGATTCCCAAGAGTCCCTTGGACAGCAAGGAGATCAAACCAGTCATTCCTAAAGGAAATCAATTC
This sequence comes from Oryx dammah, assembly GCF_014754425.2. NCBI lineage: Eukaryota > Metazoa > Chordata > Mammalia > Artiodactyla > Bovidae > Oryx > Oryx dammah. The sequence goes on from NW_024070212.1 coordinate 114,252,401, forward strand.
TTAATATTCACTGGAAGGACTGATCTGAAGCTGAAGTTCCAATACTTTGGCCACTTGATGTGAAGAACTGACTGATTGGAAAAGACCTTGATGCTGGGAAAGACTTAAGGCAGGAGGAGAAGGGGATGACAGAGGATGAGGTGGTTGGATGGCATCACCGACTCAATGGACATGAGTTTGAGCAAACCCCAGGATATGGTGAGGGACAGGGAGGCCTGGAGTGCTACAGTCCATGGAGTCACAAAGGGTCACAACTGAGCGACTGAACAGGGCCCACCCCAGCCTTCCTGAGTCAAGACTCCTGAGGGTGGGACCTTGTTTTAATAAGCCCAGCAGGGGATGCTGACATTCTTGAAAGTGAGAGCCTGGAGAAAGTCACCCTCTTGGGTACTCAAGAACTGGGAAAATAGGACTTGTGGTCAATTGCTCAAGCTCTTTGGTTTTTTATGATTTGGAATCTGTGTTCCATCAGCTTCAGAGGCTACCCAGTAATAGGACGAGCTTTGATCACACGTTTTCCACCCCTTCCTCTTGCTGAATGTCACAAGGTCAGAGGGTAAGGCGTGGATGCCCGTCCTGCCTTGGTCCCAAATGCAAGGTCGTGACACAACAGGCCCTTCCTGGAAGGAAGGTCAGTAGCCCCAGGGGTACAGCATTCAGGGAGGTGCGGCTGGGCCCAAATCCATAAACCCATTTCCAGAAAATCCACACATCCATCTGTTATAAATGAGCATGCATTCCTCCTGACAGAAAGCCTCTTCTGCAGCCAGGAGGGTGAGCGGGTCATTGGGAGGAAGGGTGGCGGTTGGAATTTCTGTCTTTCCAGAGCACGGCTGTCAGCATTTTGGAAGGCTCCCGAAGGCCATGGGTCCACCCAAACCAAGGCCGGCCTGAAGCTGGGGTTTCCTGAGCCAGCTTGGTGGGGTGCCCATGCCCTCGACCCAGGCTGCGGCCCCCTCTGGGTGAGGGCCCAGGTCACCACGGGGTACCCAGCCCTGGCCCCACCCCTGTGGCCTCCACTGCCTTGCGGCTGGAGGGAAGGGTGTCTCCGGCACCTGTCTGTGCCCTCTGCCCGACTGCAGCCTCCGGGACCCTGTGAGCTGGAGAGCAGTGCACCCCCCATGTCATCAGGGCACCCCCCTGTCCTCTCAGCTCATTCATTTGTCAGTGCTTTAGGCACACTTCTGCTGGCCAGAAGTTTTGAAAGTCAGCTTTTAGATTTTAACTTTGAGATATTAGTAAGAGTTTAGGAGATGGATTATCTGCCTAGAAATGCGGTGCGTCTGGCCACACACATTACCCAGGAAGACAAGCTATACATGTGTGTGTGTGTGGGGGGGGAGGGGCAGTAGGGGGATTGGGAGACGGAGAGCCTGACACCAGAAGATCTGGGATGGCTTTGCAAATTCAAACCACCCTACAAATTGTCCTTTTCTTACAGATTAAAGCTGATCACCCTCTTCCTCACTGATGCTCCTGAGCAAGCGCACACTTTAGCGAGTGTTCGGCTAAAGAGTCCACCCGGTCACCAACCCCCTCCAGCAGCCCGGCACCCTCTGCGGCTGAGGAGACCCAGGCTCAGCACTCCGGCTCTAAGATGAGGCAGAGGAGACATGTCCTGAGGACAGGAATCCTCCAGATTGTCAGAGCTCCTCTTGTGGCTCAGTTCTCCAGAAACAGCATCTTTATAACACGGCAGCCCCTCAGGATTGAGTCTGAACCCCAGGACTCACTGGTGGCCTCCCTGAGGCTGCTGGGCCTGCTTCCCTGAGTGGGCAGGACCACCGGAGCTGGGCTTGTTGGGCTGAAGAGAAGTGGCCCAGTCTCCCATCACAGGACGCCCCCAAGCACCCTGCCTTCACCCTAGCCTCTGTGTGTTCACTGCAAAGAGGGTGGATTTCATTCTGCCTCTAAAACATCCCCTCCATGAAAACACCACCTGTTCAGAAAACAATGTTTTCTCTGCCTGGACGTGTTCCCGTGAAAGGGCGGAGTGTACACTCTCTAGGGTGCATCAGTGGAATCACAAGATTATTTATTTTCCTCAGCATTGGGCCATTTATTTTAGGAAAACATGCATTTATTACTTCATAGGAGGAAAAATGCACACATTTCAAAGGTAATAGACAGTGTCAGCCTCCCCCAGCTGCCCCCTGGCTGTTGCCCAGGTCCTGGAATCACACACACACATTCTTTGCTGGTGGGATGCTTGGGGGAAGAGTGTCTGAAAGATGCAGCCTGTGGGGACCTAAGACACAGAGGAGAACCATCCTGTCTCCACCCTGTGACACATATCACCAGGTGAGACACACCCACACCTCCTGAGGCTTTCTTCCCTCCAGGCTCACTCCCATGCCTCCACGGGCTGAGGGAAGGGGGACTGCTGAGTCCCACTGTCCCAGAGTCAATCCTAAAGGCAATCAACCCTGGACATTCACTGGAAGGACTGATGCTGAAGCTCCAATCCTTTGGTCGCCTGAATGTGAAGAGCTGACTCACTGGAAAGAACCCTGATGCTGGGCAGGAAGAGAAGCGGGTGACAGAGGGTGAGATGGTTGGAGGGCATTATCAATGCCATGGACATGAGTTTGAACAAACTCTGGGAGATAGTGAAGGACAGGGAAGCCTGGCATGCTGCAGTCCCTGGGGTTGCAAAGGGGCGGGCCCAACTTAGTGACTGAACAACAACGGTCCCAGAGTGGAAACTCCAGTTCTTGGTGCCATCCTGAACTTATCAGATGGGGGAACCGTTTTCTGTATCAGAAGCTTTTCTCTTGAAGAAGTTAGAGGGACTTAAACATAGCTAGGGACAGGAAAAGAGACTCTGGCTAACCCTTCTGTTAGTGAAGGGTTGCAAGTAGGGTGGAGTGGTGATGCTTAACCACAAAAGGCCAATTGCCAAGGAAAATTCTGTACATATGACTGGGTTGGCCTGCAACAATGTCCTAGATTATTTCTCAGCCCCATCCCCAGCCTCCAGTTTCCTCTTGGGGCCTTTGCACAGTCCTTAGCTCTGTCTGGGAGTCACTAAGGGTCCTTCTTGGGGCCAGCTTATCCAGTAAATGGGCCACCTCTCCTCTCCAGCCAGGCTGAGTTAAATCCTATTGCAGTCAGATGGTTATACTCTATGGTTAACCTACCATAGCCCAGGGGTTCCCAACCCTCAGCAGTCAGACTTGCATCTGAATCCCAGGGCGTGGGTGGGAGACTAGATGAAAAACAGATACCTGGGCCTCACCCCACAACTTCTGAGTCAGTAGTCTGGGTTGGGCCTGAGAGAGTTCATTTCTAATATACTGTTGATTGTTGAGGACCACCTTTCAGAATCACTGTGCGAACCCTTGCTTCTTAAAGTGTGGTCCACAGACCAGCAGCATCACCCAGAAATGTGTTAGAAATCCACCATCATGGGCCAGACCCAGAACTGCTGCTTCAGAGTCTGCATTTTAACAACAATCCCAGAGGATTCACATAACTTTGGGACCAGCTGCATTTGGACCACAAGAGCTCTGTTTTATTTTTCTGCATGTTCTCAGCATCTGGTAAAGGAAAGGAGGCCAGGGGAGGGGTCTTGGGGGTAGGTATTCTAGTTTGAGAGGAAACCCTGTCCTGGACACAGGTGCCTACCACAGCAGGGATCAGACTTGCCCATAGTGGGTTATTTGACACCAAGAAGAAAAATCACCCAGCATCTCTGATGCCCTCCCTATGAGGTTCTGGAATCTTATGTTGAACATTTCATCACTTTTCTGCCCAGGTGACTTAAGGAAAATTCAAACCTGGATGAGCAAAAGGAGAGTTTCACAGGTCTGTTTTCACATCTCTTTCTGGAAAGAGGGAGGTACAGGGACTTGACTCCCATACCATGGCACCTCTGTTGCAGGCCCTAAAGGAATGGCCTGTAGTCTTGGCTGTCTGGGTCCAGACCAGACCTCAGCTTTCTGTTAATCATTTTGCCATCATTTTGTTGTTGTTCAAAGTTTTTAAACAGATATTCACAGGACTGGGAGTGCAGTGGTGTGCTGTGGGCCTCTGAGGCTCGGCTCCACGCCCACTGCTGATGGTTTGATACCTGGAGCGCTGCTCGCCACAGTTCTGCAGACACACAGCACGTGGGACAGGTAGACACATCTGGCAGATGAGACCAGAACTGGGTGATGATGAACACTTTCATCTGGGCAGATGTAACAAAATCCTCTGCACTCCCCAGGTAGAATAGTCCACGAGGAAGGACCTCTTCTTGGGATGGAAGCAACCTAAATGTCCATCGACAGGTGAGTGGATAAAGAAGATATGATACATATATACAATAGGCTATTATTCAGCCATAAAAAACCGGAGTGATGCCATTTGCAGCAACATGGCTGGACCTAGAGATTATCATACTGAGTAAAGTAAGTCAGACAGAGAAAGACAAATACACGTGATATCACTTGTAAGTGGAATCTAAAATATGACACATTTATGAAACAAAAACAGACTCACAGACGTAGAACAAGCTTATGGTTGCCCAGGGGAAGTTGGGTGAGGGACGGATGGACTGAGAGTTTGGAGTTACTGGAAGAAAGATCATTACATACAAAATGAATAATTAACAAGGTCCTACTCTAGAGTCCAGGAAACTACATTCAATATCCTGTGATAAACCATAATGGAAAAGAATGTGAAAAAGAATATATATGTGTGTGCGTGCGTGCGTACAACTGAGTCACTTTGTTTTACAGCAGAAATTGACACAATACTGTGAATCAACCATACTTCAATAAAATAAATTTCAAAAATATGTGGTACAGCTAAGATTTGCCCAGGAAACATCTTGTAAAATAAGCACACAAATCAGGCAGTTTAAAAGAGCCACGTTATGACGCGCTGGGTCACGGGTGGAGCCTGAAGTGGCCGCAGAACTGAGTCAGGCGCTGACTCAGGGTGAAGGGGGAAATACGCCCTTCCCTGTTGTCTGCGCTCCTGCACACAAACCTCGCCAATGTAATATCGCCTTACACTCATAGGTCAGCTAATCTCCTTCCTTCCCCAGAATTATCCCAAATACTTTTTCCTGAAATACGAGTTTTGAAGAATACAGTTGGGAGGGGGTACCAGATAGGAGGGCATGGCGACCCACTTCAGTATTCTTGCCTGGAAGATTCCAAAGACAAAGCAGCCTGGTGGGCTACCAGTGCATGGGGTTGCAAAAGAAATGGGCATGACTGAAGCAACTTAGCACGCACACACACACACACACACACACACACACACCAGATAGGAATGTGATTTTTGTGTTCCAACACTGAAGGCCTCCTTCAGCTCTTCAAAAAGCCTTTCCTTCCTCCCAGCCTGCAGCCCTGGGCAAGCTCACTCTGTCTGACAACACCTGTGTCTTGGCCTCGGTCTTCAAGACATCACATGAGGTACACCTAAGGCTACATACCTACTGGGTCAGCTTCGTCCCCTGAGGTTGGAGGACAAGAGGTAGAGGCAGAAACTGGCCTTGACTTCTTATTAAAGCTCATCCCGGGGCCCCAAGCCAGGGGAGGTTGAGCTGGGTCTGCGGCTGCTTCCAAAATGTGATCTTTTCATTTCTCAAAGGAGGGTCGGGGGACGGGGGCGCTTCCTCACCCCTTCCTCACCACCCTGATGACCCACAGTGGCCTAAAAGGATACAAACATTTCACTGCAGGACAAGGGACTCTGGAGGCAAAATCTCTGCGTGTGGGACTGTTGTCTTCTAGGAGACGGACCTGGCTCTCCAGCTCCCCAGCCCAATTCTCTCCTAGTCCAGCTTCACGGGCAGCTTCCAGAGAAGACCGGGGCCTCTGCCCCGGGCCCAGCTGGAGCCCTTCTGGTGAGCCTGTCCACCGCATGTCCACTGCCTGCGGGCCCCTGGACTCTGCCCGCAAGGCTCCCCGAGCCAGACCTCCCTCCTCCGGGCCAGCAGTCAGCTCCTCTTAGCTGCATCTGCTCCAGCGTTTCTGGCTGCTCCACCCGTCATGGCCGTGAATCATCTGCCTTCCCTCATTCTTTGAATTGAGAACTCCGCTGAAATCCCCCAGGTCTTTCCCTACCAATGGGTCTTAGTCACCGACCTCACAGATGTCATGAACTTTCCCCTCCTCGCCTTCAATGTCACAGCCAAGCTTAGTATCCAGCACTGTGTTGTCACAACATAGGAATGATTTCAACTCCACCTCTACTCCTCTTTCCGGACTCAGAGGGCTGTTTGCAAACTAATGATAGGTTTGGCTTCCTGTGCCCACCTGGCCACATCTGCCTGCCATTAATTAAAGAGAACGATTCTTTATTTGGATCATGAGCTGGAAAACCTCAATGTTGAGATGCTGTGGCTTTTTCCAAAATCAGAAAGCAAGTACAAGAAGTTGACCGGAAAATACCCACCTTTTCTTTCAAACTCTGCATCATGATTGAGACATTGTGTTGTCACAAGCATCTGAGTGTATGTTTATGTGACTCTCTGTGTGTGAGTACATGTGTGTCTGTGTGAGAGACTCTGAGGATATGTGTGGGAGTGTGTGTGTGTGTGTGCATTTTAATCTGTGTCTATTGCTTCCTGCTCTTAGCCACATGGGCATAGACCCTTGGGACCAACCTGGGAAGAGATATTGGGTGCTGTGATCAGGCAAACTTAACCTTCATCCCCAGCTCACTTCCCTGCTGCCTGACTCCAGGTGGAGACCGAAAGACCCAAAGGCTCATGTTCCAGTCCCTGTCAGCAAGAGGCACCCATGTGATGAAGTTCTGGAGGGTGAGACCTTGTAAGGTCTAGGCTATGTTGTGGTCACATAAATCTGGCATATTAATAGCTTAGCCCAACAGGGGTCATTTCTCACTCACACTGCCTCCCCTTGTGATCTGCTGTGGTCTCTGCTACACAGGGCTCCTCGGGGATGCAGGCTGATGGGGCTTTACCATTTTGCAGCTGCCCCATCTAGAATATTCGGTTTCTAAGGCCACCACTGAAAGGAAGAGGAAGATGGAGGAATTTCAGGCTTTTGACTGCCATGGCTATCATATGTCACTCTTGCTCACTGTCGATGGGACAGAGCTTGCATTTCACCCTAATTACCAGGACAGCTAAGAATGTAGGGAACGGATTTTGCCATGTCCTGGGTAACCACTAATCACCACAAAGATGTGACTATAATGCTGGGGTCTGGGGTTACTTCTGGACAAACATTTCCTTTCCTGATAAAAGGGCCAAACACAATTGTCATGCATGGGCTTGATGGCTGGTGCTGTGGCAGCCTTCACGGGACTGTGACCCAGCAGAGCAACATGCTGAGGACTATGGAATACAAAGAGCCTTGGTGCCATTGATGAGCAGCTGTGTTGATCCCGGCTTGCTGACTCCAGATGTCCTATTCTCTGAGAAACTCAGCCCTGTTTGTTTAGGCCACTGTTAAGCTGCGTGTTCTGTTACTTGCATATAAACTCAAAGCAGATATGGAGGCTTTGAAGAGAAGGTTGGATTTGGGAAACTATTTGTAACAAAAATTATATAATGGGAGAGGGGGTAGGAAGAAAAGAGAGAAGAATGGAGAAGGTACTCCAGCTATGGGGTTCTGTTGAGAAAGAGTTGGTATTGAGAAGAGTGGAGAAGGTACTCCAGCTATGAGGTTCTGTTGAGAAAGAGTTGGTACGGAATTCCTGCTTTTTAGTAAAATGAGTGTCTATCCAATCAGGGCTTGTCCCGGCTAAGATCGCACTCTGTAAGGACAGTCATGGACCTTATGACTCTGTTAAGACTGGTAGAAAGTTCCAGAGCCTTCATCACCAATACGCCATCCCAAGCTTCTGAACATAAGAGGATGTCACTGGGGGCCCTGGGCCCTTAGGGTGGAGGCAACATCCGCTTGACCCTCCTTCATCTCTCCATCTTCCACTAAGCCACAGTCCCAGACAGAGCCAGGCTAGGGTGATTCTGCTCTCAGCATACATTTTAAAACTCTCACATCCCTATCCACTCACAGACGTGGGGCAACACAAATGAGATGCTCGGTGATCTGATCTCGGATTAACGACAACTCTTTCCTGCACAACTGTGCCCGCAGCTCACCTCCCATTTCCTCTTCCTGTTCGGCCATGTTGTGCGCAGGTGGCCCTGGCCGAGACCTCATGCACGAGACTTTCAGCTTTCTGTCCACATTCGCTGGGAGATCAGATTCCGAGGACGAGGGGCCCGGGCGTCTCCGAGGGTCTGACTGTGGCAGCCCCTTCCTTCTAGGTGCAGAGCGTGGATGCAAGCTCAGCCCAGGTGCTCCTGCAGGAAGACAGCTTCCTTCTCCCCTCAGTGACAGGAGAGGAGGTTAGAGACCACCCCTGCTCCCCTGCACCGCACACACACACGCCTTCCGGCCTGAGGCTTCCCCAAGCCCCTCTGGAAGCCCCTCTGCTACCCAAGCCCAGAGCCAGAGGGAGCTTCTATTTGCCCATTTCAAGGTCAAGTGGTAAAGTTCATCAGGCAGAAGAGTCAGGGCTGGGGGCAGGATGGTGCTTAGAAAGAGACCAGAGCTAGAGATCAGGAAAACTGGTGGCGGACACTGCTCAGCCACAGGCCAGGGCCCTGACCCCGTCCAGTCCCCTCACCTGTTGGGCAGCCGTGTTCTCATCTAGAGAATAATGGTTCAAAAGGACTGTTCACCTGAAACCATCACAACATTGTTAATCAGCATGTGAAAGTGAAAGGCACTCAGTCGTGTCCGGCTCTTTGCGACCCCATGGACTATACAGCCCATGGAATTCTCCAGGCCAGAATACCAGAGTGGGTAACTTTTCCCTTCTCCAGGGGATCTTCCCAACCCAGGGATCGAACCCAGGTCTCCCTCATTGCAGGTGGATTCTTTACCACCTGAGCAGTAGCCCAGTAAAAAATAAAAAGTTTAGAAAAATATAGATATAACATTTTTTCATGGAAAAATTAGCATTTTATTAACTTAATAAAAGGATATGTGATAGAGCATCTTAGAATCCCATAATAAAGATAACTTTTTTCTTTGTGACAAAATGTAGGCCTGGAAATTGTATCAAAAATAGCTGTTTATAAGTAAAATGAGTATTTTACAAGTAAAATAAAATGCAAATGTGATCTACACATGACAAAATGTAGCCCTGGAAATTGTATCAGAAATAGCCTTTTATAAGTAAAATAAGTATTTTACAAGTAAAATAAAATGCAAATGCAATCTACACAATCACAAAGTTAGGGTAACAAATAAAATATGAAAAGTATTTAAAAATATTGTTAAAAGGATCATATTCCACAAATATAAATCTCCAAAAATATTTTATAATAAAGTTTGGAGATTAAAAAAGAAAAAGAAATAACTGAATTACTCCTGGAGTTAGTAGTTTCAAATTTTCATATGTGTTTCTTAGCAAGCTACACCTCTTGGAAATGAAGGACCTCTCCGAGCTTGCCCTCGACCTCCCTGAACTCTCACTGAGATGCTGGAAGGTTCCAGAATGTCCCCCTTGCCTCTGACTCCGCCGATGTCACAACTTTCCCCTGACTCCTGGAGATCCTTTGGTGGATGAAATATCCCCACATCTGCTGTTTTACTGCAGCGCAGTTGCTCTGTGCACACACAGCTCATTGTTTTATTCTTTCCTCTTGAACCACAGTCAAGACTTTCAAAAGGGATAAAACAGAACTGTCCCTGCAGGGCTGCTGTTCAGCACAAACACCCAGGAGCCTCGGGGTGTGTCAGTCATCAATTCCCAGCAGACCTCGGGAGGCAACCACCCGAGGCTGCAGTTCTGAACGGCTCTGGAAGCCTGTTTTACAACTGAACAGGAGGGAGTTGCCAGGGAGCTGCCCCTTCAATATCTTCTGTCTCTACAAGTTTTAATTGGGCACCCAGAGGCATAGAAATGATTTCTTTTCAGTAGTAATAAAATCTCTAAAGAGATAAGCCTCCATCCCCCAGGGGAGCTGAAGGAACAAGAGTGTGAAGTGAACTCTGGTAGAAAGGCAAGCCGTTAACTTGTGATCCCCAGAGTTGAAAAGTTTAGGGTCATCTCAGTCTATGGAAGACAACTAGGTAAGTCCCACCTGTCAGCAAATTGTCATGTATTGTGCTTTATGGACTGACTAGCTACTTATTTCCGCGAGCAAATGGCTCAAATGAACCCAGAGATTAGGCCTAGAGAAAATTATTTTGACAATCTAAGCCCCAGCAAACAAGAAATTCCGTGAAGAGAGTTAGCACTCCGCATATGGTTGGAAGCCTACAAACACTAATTCTTCTTCCTGAATTGTTGTTCAGTTGCTAAGCCCTGTCCAACTCTTCATGACCCTATGGACTCAGCACATCAGGCTTCCCTGTCCTTCACTGTCTCCTGGATTTGCCCATATTCGTGTCCATGAGTCAATGTTGCTATCTAACCATCTCATCCTCTGCCACCCTCTTCTCCTGCCCTCAATCTTTCCCAGCACCAAGGTCTTTTCCAGTGAGTTGGCTCTTCCCATGAGGTGGCCAAAGTATTGGAGCTTCAGCTTCAGCACCAGCCCTTCCAATGAATAATCAGTTGATTTCCCTAAAGAGATAGATACATAGCCACACACGCGCAAAAAAATTGTCAAACAAGGCGATATGTAGGGTAACCTGGACCAGTAGGGAGGTGGTAGACTTGTTTCCTAAGATGAGGTGGTACTGCCTACTATCCTTCTGTAATGTCACCTTGCTTCTCCCCCATTGAGAAGCAGAGTCCCCTGGTCCTTCTTGAATCTGAGTAGGGCCCATGATCTTTCTTGACCAACAGAATGCAGCCGAAATGAGGCTGTGTACATTCCCAGGCTGAGCCTAAAATCTGAAGTGTTTGCCACTTTCAACTCTCCCTCTTAGAAGTCATGAGCCAGCAAAGAAGCCCCGCACTCCAGATGCTATCATGCTATGAGCAAGCCCAGAGCAGCCAAGGAGAATGGGTGGACATCCAAGGAAGAGGGGGACGTCCAAGTGCCAGACCTGCAAATGAAATATCCTAGGACCTGCCAGGCCAATCCATGCCGCCAAAGCCAGCCTACTGAGTGATCCCAACCAGTGTCACCTGCTCCAGAAAAGCCAGCTGCCTGAGACTCCTGACCCATGTAATCCAGAGCAAGTGAGATGATGGAAGCATGAAGCCACAGATTTGAGGCTGATTTTTTTTTTTTGAATGCAGGAGTAGATAAATCAAGTTTTGCAGAGTAAATCTGAGAAAGAGTAAAATAATTTCACTTCTCCATAGGATCTTTTTTTCTAGCTTCTCCAAATTCTTAAAACAATGAGTTTACATTCAAAAGTAAGTAACCTACTCTATAGCACAGGGAACTATTTCAGTGTTTTATAAAAACCAATAGTAGGAAAGAATCTGAAAAAGAATATATATGTATATATATAACTGAATCACTTTTCCATACACCTGAAACTAATACAACATTGAAAATCAACTATTTAACAATTTTCTTAAAAATGATGTATTCATAATAGAATATTTGCTACCAAAAGTTGGAAATGCCTTAAACATATTTTCAATAAATCTAAGTTCTTTTGCAAAAGAAAGTTAAAATTTTTTTAAAGTAGTCCAGAGATATTGTCAAAGGATCTGGGGATTCATTTACTTAGCAAGGATTTGATAAACATTCTTTCATATTAAGCATTTTTATATATATTGATATACACGTGTGTGCTCAGTTGCTTCAATTGTGTCTGAATCTTTGTGACCCTATGGACTGTAGCCCACCAGGCTCCTCTGTCCATGGGATTCTCCAGGCAAGAATACTAGATTGGGTTGCCATGCTCTCCTCCACGGGACCTTCCCAAACCCAGGGGTCAAACCCAGGTCTCTTGCATCTCCCACATTACAGGTGGATTCTTTACCCACTGAACCATCAGGGACGTCTTATATTGATATATATCATATGTATTATTACATATATTTCATATATCATCCCCATCTACAGGGAACTTAAAATCTGACAGTATAGGCTAGGCATATACACGTGGAATGTTAATAAATTATAGTTAAAGCTATGGTTTTTCCAACAGTCATGTATAGATGTGAGAATTGGACTATAAAGAAGGCTGAGCGCTGAAGAACTGATGCTTTCGAACTGGGGTTCTGGAGACGATTCTTGTCTTTAGAGTCCTGTGGACAGCAAGGAGATCAAGCCAGTCAATCCTAAAGGAAATCAAGCATGAATAGTCATTGGAAGGGCTGATGCTAAAGCTGAAGCTCCAACACTTTGGCCACCTGATGCAAAGAGCCAAATTATTGGAAAAGACCCTGATGCTGGGAAAGACTGAGGGCAGGAGGAGAAGGGGGCGACAGAGGATGAGATGCTTGGATAGCATCACTGACTCCATGGACATGAATTTGAGCAAGCTCCAGGAGTTAGTGGAGGACACAGAAGCCTGGTGAGCTGCAGTCCATGGGGTCGTAAACAGTGGGACACGACTGATCGAATGATCAACTGAACAGCAACAATATATGACTATAGCTAAGACGTGTCTAACTTCTCTTCTGGCCTTAAAATTCCATGAGCCATGGGGCTGGTATACAAGGACTGACCCTAGGGAAGACCCGTTCGGGTCCATGAGCATCCAAACCTAAAAACTGAACAGATAAGCTTATTGAATGGAGCTTTATTTTTCTGGCATCACATAAAGTCCATAGGCAGGCAGCCAAGGTCAGACACCTCTCCTGTGCCTTCAGGACGCAGGAAACTCCCGCTTCCTCCTCTGATTCTCAACAGGCAGCTTTTGTCCACATGATCCCCAGTTAGATGCACCACCTCCAGAGAATTTGCTCACATTTCCAGGCAGGAAAAAAAGAATAGGAAAGGAGAACTCTCCAAAGGAAATGTCAGCTCTGTGTGTCCCTTTTCATCAAGAAAGCAATGACTTTCCTAGAAACCTCACCTGTGAGCCTGCTCCTGAACTCTTCCTGGCCAGACCTAAGTGGCAGGCCTGTCCTTAAACTCTTGGGCATGCCCAGAGAGACGCTGACTTTTGTTGATAAGGAAAATGGACTAGCTTGCCCTGAGAATTGAAAGGAAGGAAGGGGAGAATGTACACTGGAGTCAGCTAGAGTCCACCATGGTCAGAAAGTCAGCAGGGCAAAGGTGTTTGGACAAGGTGAAATGCAATGGGCATATGGCAGAAAGAGTTGATGGGGGCTTCCCCCTTTCCTGGATGCTTTTGTATAGGAGAAAAGAGTACCCACGGACTCAACTTCAGGTAATGTTTAGACTTTGCTACTTGAAGCTGATTCTCTAACTCTCTTTTCTCAACGTATTCTTCCCTAATTCCACTTCACATGCCATTTTGCTCTTCAGAGGCTAAACTCCAAGACCTCTATTTCCCAGACTCCCTTGCTGCCAGAGCCCAGGTGGTGGCTTAGTTCGTGCCAATCAGACACACTCTTTCAAGTCGTACATTCAAAATTGAGCTGAGGGGGAAAGAGGCAGCAGTCAGCTCTGGAGGCAGCATGGAAACCACGGCTCTCCAATTGACAGGGGGCTTCCAGGGCAGCCACTTCTATAGCTTTGTAGGAGAATTTTCCTGAAGCTCACTAAGAACGTATTCCCCAGCAGCTCTCATGATTCAGCTGTCTGTCTAATAACAAGTAAATTTCTTTCTAAGTTGGCTGGAGTGATTCTGCTTTCCATAACTGAAAACTGATCATAGCATCACAGAGACCTCGATCCCTTTCGGCCTCTCCCTCTCGCTGAGTGACCTTGGAAAACTTACTTTTTTGTCCAAGCCGTGACTTCTTTTCTCCAAAATGGAATTCTTGTATGGGTTGATTATAATCACATGTAATCATTATCAGAAAATGCTAATTAAAACCATGAGATATCACCTCACACCTGTCAGAATGGCTATCATCAAAATGAACACAAATAACAAATGTTGGCAAGGATGTTGAAAAAAGGAACACTTGTGTACAACTGATGAAAATGTAAATTGGTACAGTCACTGTGGAAAATAGTATGGATGTTTCTCAAAAACCTGAAAATAGAACTACAACAATTGCACTCCTGGGTGTGTATTTTTAAAACCCTTGAAAACACTAAGATGTCTGTGGTGCCACATGCATCCTAAAGTTCATAGCAACATTATTTACAATTGCCAAGATACGGAAGTAATCTAAATTTCCATCAACAGATGAATGGATAAAGAAAATGTGGTACATATACGTACACATATACATGTACGTAAGGGGCTTCCCTGGTGGCTCAGTGGTAAAGAATCCTCCCGCAGTGCAGAAGTCACAGGAGATGTGGGTTTGATCCCTGGGTTGGGAAGATTCCCCTGGAGGAGGGCATGGCAGCCCACTCTGGTGTTCTTGACTGAAGAATCCCATGGACAGAGGATCCTGGCAGGCTATCATTCACAGCGTCACAAAGAGTTGGACACGACTGAAGCAACTTAGCACGTCTGCATATACATATAAACCTTCCTTAGAACATCTTTTCCTCCAAAGGGAATATTTCTTCTCCAATGTCACCTATTATTTGAGACAATAGAAAGAGTCTTAGGCTATAGTTTGATAAGGAGCTTAGAGTCTGACCAATCGGATTTGAATCTGCTCTGCTCTGCACTTGCTTTCTGACCTTGGATCTCTCTGAAACATGATGATCTCAACTGTAAAATGGGAATGATAATGGTCCTGTCACATAAGACGTTGTGAGTGTCCAGTGAGTTGACAAATATGCTGTAACGCTTGATAGTTTCGCTCCAAGGAAGCCTTCAGGGGATGTTGCGCTCGATGTCAACATCACCATCAGCGTCTTTGTCGTCAGCGGCAGCATCTTCAACACCAGCATCACTGTCATCGCCAGTGTTATATGATCATGTCATCACAGAGAGCTCATGATTATTAGGTCCCTGCTTTGTTTCTTTCAATTGCGTGATGTGGTTTCATTATCTGGAAATAATAATTTCTTATCTATATAATAATATTTATTTAAATAAATTTATTATTTTAAAAAGAAATAACCATTTTTCCCTAAGACCTTTGGAAAAATAGTATACATTTAATTTGTGAAAAGGCTTTATCAACTATGGTGCCACTTAGTAAGATCTGTTGTTGTTCAGTTGCTAAGGCGTGTCCGACTCTTTGCAACCCCGTGGACTGCAGCATGCCAGACTTCCCTGTCCTTCGCTATCTCCCAGAGTTTGCTCAAACTCATATCCATTGAGTCAGTGATGCTATCTAACTATCTCATCCTCTGCCGTCCCCTTCTCCTTTTGCCTTCAATCTTTCCCAACATCAGGGTCTTTTCCAATGAGTCAGCTCTTCACATCAGGTGGCCAAAATATTCAGATCTGGGGGTCACAATTACTCTGATTTCCCTCATCATTTTCAAGCTTGCATTATTCAAAACACATTTTAAAGGAAACACAAGAGACAGTGGTTTGGCTAGAGAAGGAGCCAGGACTCCTTCTGAACAGAGATAGAGATGAAGTCTTACAGATATATTTTTCCCCAGGAGCACCACATCACTCTACCCCCAGGACAACTCTCCAAGGTAGAATTTATTAACCCCATTTTGCAAATGAGAAAAAGAAGCTCAAAGAGATCAAGGAATACTCCCAAGATCACAGAACTGGTAAATCACAGAGCCTAGTCCCCTCCCCTTCTCCCGCATAGCTCTTCATTTTTGGCAGTGGGGGTGCTCTAAATCTCTAGATTCAGTCACTTCTGCCGTTTGAAAACCAGGAATTAATCCTCACGCCTATGGGAATGCTCTGAGAGCAGAGATAACTGTGCAATATATCCTTATGTATATTTTCCGTGCATCTCCACTTCCACCTGGTCTAGAGCTATAAGTCAATCTCGTAGCCACTAAGCTAAATTCCCGGGGTACTCTTAAGATAGAGAAATTCCAGCAGTAAATAGCAAAACTGTTAGGTGAGATTAAACTTGCCAAAGTGATTTGAGCAGAGCTGAGAAAAGTGGACCCCCTTAAAATGATATGCTATCGGCCAACAGTAACATAACCCTGGAAACGAACCATTCAGTTATTATTCAACACTCAGAACACATGGTAGGAAGACTCGGCCAAAACCTCGCATCAACAGAGGGGTGGAAACTGTGAGCTGCTCTGAATTTATTTTTCATTCTCTCTCTCTCCATTTCTTTTTTTCCCCAATAAAATAATCACGTGGGGGAATTCCCTGATTTTGATGTTTGAAATCTACGGGGTCTGTCTGAAAGTGACTAATGATAGTGCAGGCCCTGAGCTCAAGACGGTGATCGGAGGGAAGAAAGGGAACCCAGGAGAGCGTGACAGACGGAGTCACAGGGGCTCAGATGAAGGACGCAGGTGGGGATCATCGCAGACATGGGGAGGCAGTTGGGTCTCATTCATTTTTTTCCTACAACAGCTCAAAAATGGAAAACAAATGCTGTGGGGGGACTTGGTTTTTCTAGGGAATTGATACAGTTTTTTAAAAAATCCCGACACTTGCTTAGGCAGGTCAATTTTCTGTTTGTTTCTGACTAAAACTTCTGAAGGCTACACAGGCTGTCATCCCTTCTTGAAGGCTCTTCGGTTTCAGTGAAACACAAACGGTTCCGAGCAAATACTGCACACCCTGGCCTGTTTTTACAACCTCTGTCTTTGTTTTGAAGAAGGTGATGTTGTGATAAGTATTCACGTTAGCTTATAATCCTATGGCCAGGTGAATGATTTAATTACAAAATCATTCAGACGTCTGGGACAACTCCAAGAAGGCAGCCTGGCCTGTTTGCTTCTCTTTTCAGCCCGTGTTTTGTATGGTCACCAGCATCGTGTCTTAGAATAACTGAGAGCACTCCCCGTTTGCTCAGCCTTTGTCTCCCAGTCTGGGCCGGGGCCCGAGCTCTGTGTAGACCAAGGCTCCCAGGAAGGCTGTCGCTTGCTGTGAGCTGTCCCTCTGGGCCTGGCTTGTTCTTTTCTCTCCTGGAGGTCGGAATGTCCTTTTGTAATAGGCAAGAACAAACCTGACTCCACAGGAAGTCTAGTTCTTTTATTTAAACCCTTGTGCTCTGTTGCCTGTGCTGAGTCATGCTGACTCTGCACATTTTGTAAAAGAGTGTTGTCTACAGCCTGAAATATACAGAAGCCTATTCTCAAGGCTCTGATCTTTAAAGGCATAACTCTTTTCCATTCATATGGAGATAAAAAGTTTCAGCAAAGAGAATAACATTTTCCTTCTTGGAGGCCTATGAGTATCTTGACCTGACCAAGGTGGACAGCTACAAGAACAAAGGATTCCAAACCAAGAAGTTTGCAACAACCAGTCACACCCCTCCCTCACCTTGCCTTTCAAAATGCTTTGCTGAAGCCTCATGGAGTTTTTTTCAGAGCTTTGGGAGGCATACATGGCCCTCCAATAAACCTTTCTCTGCTCCACACTGTTTCCATGAGAGTTTTCCTGTATTTCCTGAGGGAAAGTGCTTCCAAAATATGAAGTTATGCCATTTTATATGCATCTGGGTCTTTGTCCTATATATTTCATCTGGATTATTTCTGTAATCACAAGAGGTAGGATTTATTTGAAGAAAACCAATAACTGAGACATGGTGATTGCACTTCTTCAATCCTCAGCTTTCTGGCAATCATTTAACCTTTGGGTTACTACTCCATTCCGCTCTCCTTGTGTAGAAAAGGTTAAACAGTTATCCGTTCATTGCTCATCCATTTTCAAACATCTATTCAATAGTAGCTTTGTCCAGATTCCAGATGAATAAAGCCTATTAATGTCACAGGGAGATTAGCGGATCCCTAGGTGTTTGAACTCTTCATTAGTGACATATTTGGGAAGGCTTTGAGACCATCCCAGCACACTGTAACCATGACTCAGTGGAGAGGCCCCCAGTTGGCAGAGATGGATGGATAACCAGTCACTGACACAACCACCCTCTCTGAACACTTGCCGAGCACCCACGTTGCCACGGGGCAGTGCAGAGAGGAGTCCCACATTTACAGGTCAAGAGACCAAAATGAGGCAATACCCTTCCTTTGACTGGACTTCCCTGGTGGCTCAGATGGCAAAGCGTCTGCCTGCAATGAGGGAGACCCGGGTTCAATCCTGGGTAGGGAAGATCTCCTGGAGAAGGCAATGGCAACCCACTCCAGTATTTCTGCCTGGAAAATCCCATGGACAGAGGAGCCTGGTGGGCTACAGTCCATGGGGTCGCAGAGTCGGACACGACTGAACAACTTCACTTCCTTTGCTTAATCTGCATCCGGAACTGACCCGGGGCCATTCAAGAGAATGAGTGGTGGTGACCTGCCCTGCGGGAAAGATGACTTTCCGTGTAGTCTGAAGAATTCTCCTGGGAGGCAAGGGTCTGCAATGGCAGTTCCCACTGCCCCCTCCCCTCCACTGAGATCCGGCGTCACCCACCGGGCGTGGCGTCCTGACGGGGTTTCAGTCTGGAAGGCAGTGTCCTTTCCAGTGGCCTGCGTTGGCCTCCACTGCTAGGCCCCGATGGGGAGCTCTTTAAAATGCTGCAGACAGAGGGACCGTGGACACATGGGCACTTCAGCAGGGGAGGAAGAAGCTCCCCACTGCACCCAGGGTAGGAGAGTCAGGGAGCGCAGGGGCCAGGCTGGGGTGGCTTTTCTCACGCATCTTGGTGGTGACTGCATAACAGGGAGGAGAGGGAACCCCAGGCAGGCCCACTTCCTGCGCCCGCCACGTCCCCCTCCCACCTCACCACAGTCCAGCAAGGGCATGGCTCTCCTCACCGGGCTCAGTGGTCCCTCCTCTTAAAGGGCCTGGAGCGTATATCTAGACAAGACTCTAATCTGAAGATACAGGTCCTTCCAGTTCAGAACAGCACTATAGCCAGAATGTGGAAGCAACAAGTGTCCGCTGACAGAGAAACGGATAAAGAAGATGGGGTACATACGTACAATGGAATGTTACTCTGTCCTAGAAAAGAATGAAATAAGGCCATTTGCAGCAAGAAAGGTGGACCCAGAGGCTGTCATACTAAGTGAAGTTAAGCCAGATAGAAAAAAAGACAAATGTCAAATAATATTGCTTACGCGTGGAATCTGAAAAGAAAAGATACAAATGAACTTATTTACAAAACATTAATAGACCCGCAGTCCAGAAGACAAAATTATGCTTAGGGGAAGGATAGGAAGGATAAATTAGGAGTCTGGGATTAACAGATACACATCACTATATACAAAACAGGTAAAAGCAAGGTCCTCCTGCATAACTCAGGGGCTGTACTCGGTATTTTATAAAACCTATAAGGAAAGAGAATCTGAAGAAGACTCTGAAAATATATCTGAACGGCTTTGTTGTACACTTGAAACTAACACAACATTGTAAATCAACTATATGTCAATAAAAAATAAAAATAATAAAAATAAAGCAAAACCAGATTTTTAAAAAAAGACCCAAAGGCTCTCAGGGCTTACCTGATGGCTCAGTGGTAAAGAATCCACACCTGTAATACAGGAGACATAGGTCTGATTCCTGGGCGGGGAAAGAAATGATAACACACTCCAGTATTCTTGCCTGGGAAGTCCCATGGACAGAGGAGCCTGGAGGGCTGTGGTCCATACGGTCGCCAGAGAGGCGGACATGACTGAGTGACCGGGCGTGCATCTGGGAGGGGACACAGGAGATGCAGGGCCCACCAGCCCCAGGAACGCGGGCACAGCTTTCATGTCCACTTGCTATGGGACCTGGAGCACCTGAGCCACGGGTTTGTCATCAGAGAGGAGTGAATTCCAAAGAGCCTCCTGATCTGACATTCTGTGACCCTTGTGTCAGTGTTGTGCCAAAAGCATTCACCCCAGTAAGATAAATATGGGAGAAATCCTGCTATTAGGATTTCTGCTTCAGGTGAGCCACAAAGGGAGTTCATTCCTTCAGCCTCAGAAGCAAACTTGTCTGCTGTTTCCATTTGTCAAAAGCCTCTCAGGCCAACAGACTTATCAACAGGTACTGGGAAGCCAAGATTTCTCCCCGAGTTCCAGACACAAGAGAGGGGTGTGCAAGCAAGCAAGCAGCTGAGCTCTTAGACCCAGAGAGCGACTGAAAACAGTGTCAGCCTCCCCACTTCAAAGGAAACCCATGTAACCGACCAGTATCTGTAAGTACCTACATTAGAGATTAATGCGGTGACAGATTCAAGCTTTTTGGTATCTGGGTTTAAAACCATGTCTTGTGAATCTCGCTCACAGAATGTTTGTCAGGGAGTGTTTGCAATGACTGATTTTCACCCATTATCAGACTCAATATTTACCTTTGAAGGAAATCAGGGGTCAGACCTGGCCAAGGGGGTGCTCAGCCAGTGAGCTTGGGTACTTCCTTAGACCATCCTTTAACTGATACGCCCTAGAAAGTGCTGGAATTTTTCCTTTTCTGTAGACATGTTGCCTAGCCTCAGGTGAGCAGAAAACACCCACAATGACTTCATCAATTAGCTTTGAGTGATGTCAGTGTTTTCTCCTGCTCAGAACAGCAGGCCTGTTACATAAGCATAATTTCCATGTCTGTTGACCTTTCTTCCTTTTCCTTCTCTTTCCTTTCGGAAAAGAGAAGAAACACCCTACTCAAAGTCCAGAGTCTGGAATGGTTATGATTGTCCCCGAGCAAAACACTCTGCAGTTGTGGCCTTGGAGCAGAGAAGAAGAGCTTCTTCACTGACCACCCCTCACCCCAGAGACATGTCCACTATGTTGGTCCAGGTTGGAGTCAGCAGCCACAGGCCAGGCCACAGACACAGGGAGCCAGGAGGACCGAAGCCTGCAGACCTGCAGCTGCGACAAGCAAAGGAGCGGGTACCGCCGCCGCTAACTAAGCGCCTCCAAGAACCGCAGCCAAGTGCCCAGTCGTTCAGCCGTGTCCACCTCCTTGCAAGCCCAGGGACTTTAGCCCTCCAGGCTCCCCGGTCTAGGAGCTTTCCAAGGAGGGAATACTGGAGTGGGTTGCCATTTCCTCCTCCAGGGATCTTCCCGGCTCAGGGATCGAACCCGAGTCTCTTACAGCTCCTGCATTGGTGGTGGTGGTGGTTTAGTCGCCAAGATGTGTCTGACTCTAGTGTTCCCGTGGGCTGTAGCCCACCAGCCTCCTCTGTCCATGGGATTCCCCAGGCAAGAGCACTGGAGTGGGTTACCATTTCCTTCTCCGTTTCCTGCATTGGCAGGCAGGTTTTTTTTTTACCACTGCACCACCTGGGAAGTAGGAGACTCACGAGAAGCGGGTTCAATCCCTGGGTTGGGAAGATCCTCCAGAGGAGGGCAAGGCAACCCACTCCAGTATTCTTGCCCAGAAAATTCCATGGACAGGGTTCACAAAGAGGCAGACACGACTGAGCAACTAAACAGGAGCCCCCACCCCCACCCCAGGCACTGCAGCCTCCACGTTAATTTAAGAAGTTGACGGTGCCCATTTGGCACAGTTGCTGGAAATGGAAGAGGGTGGGAACAAGATAAGAAAACCCTTGCTTAATTAAAAGCAGATTTATAAAAGGCTGGGCCTGTCAGGAAAATGACAAAAGCAGCTAACATTTTAAAACCAAGCCCTTCTCTCTGAAGAGATTGCTTCCAAGCCTGGTGGATTCGGGATGCTGCTGTTTTTCTTCCAAAAGTGCTGAACTTCTGAGTCGGAGTGAGCCAAGTTCCTTCCCCGTTTTCAAGCAAGCAGATTCTTTTCCCCAAAGTGACCCCACCTCTTAAGCCCACTGCCAGGGATGGGGCACTCCAGGCTCTGGCCTAGACCCAGCTCCATCAGAAACGCGGGATGGAAGGGGAAAGCACAGGGGAGATTTTGTGGGAACGATGGACCTTTGATACGACTTAGTAAAAACAGCCTCTCGCAGCAGTCACTCCTCAGCCTGGATCACTGTGGCCCGTGAAGGAACTGGGAAAACGGGGATGGAGAAAAGTGAAATTTTAGTAAGGACGTGATGGCCATCTTCATCTCTTTGGTAAAAAAGTGTAAGTGAAAGTGTTGTTCACTCAGTCGTGTCTGACTCTTTGTGACCCCGTGGACTGTAGCCCCCAAGGCTCTTCTGTCCAAAAGGAACTGCACAAATTCTTTGCAATTCCAGAAGGCAGACCTAGAGCCCATGGGAAAGGTGAAGGGGGCAGATTTCTGATAAACAGGACTTTCCATGTCTCAGACGGGATGTGGTGGGTGGTTGGGCAGACCCAGTTCTGGATGTGTGGAGAGAGACCAGAGACCCGTTTCCAAAGCCTGAGGAGGGGGTCTTACACTGGGGACAAGGGAAACGGGACTAAATCAACATCAAAAAATTCCTCTATTCTGGATTACTGCACGCTGTGCCCTAGAAATGTTTATTTGCTCAGAAATTTGGAAAACAACTGTTGCACATTGTACTGTTTATTTGTCAAATCTATTTCTGAATAAAAATCCATTTGATAAGGGAAAAGCCTTTTAAGGCTCTCTGCCTGAGAACATCATTATTTCCTCAGTGAATTGTAAACTACGCTCATGGACAGCATTCTCCCTCCTGGTGCCAAGAAGTACGATCCACAGAGGGAGAGCTTTTCTTAAATAAAACCGGTGTTTCCAGTTGGCAAAATATAGATTATTTTGCTATTAAAGAAACTGATTTCTTACGAAGTTGTGATTAATTGTGTCTATAAAACAGAACATCCATCAGAGACAAACTATTTTTCCCTTCAGAAAATTCTTACAAATTCTGACAGTGTCATTGACGACACAGGACATTCTATCCATAGGCACCTTGACTTTCACGGTATATCTGAGCTCACTTTCCAGTCTGTCTTCCCCAGGCTCTTGGGAGATGGATGACCCCACTGATTCTTGAGAATTGAAATGAAAGTTCTCCCCTTCATCTGCTCTGCAGAGAGGAGCCCTCTGGGGAAAACAATGAAAGGTGATTCGCTTTCCAAGGTGACCTTGTTGGCGAGTCCTGCTGGCCTAACCATCCAAATAGAGCCAGCATCCCAGCCCTTTTCTCCACGTTTGCAGCTGAGTCCCTGACTCCATCCGGGTGACTGCTCTGTCCCAATGATGTTCCTGCAATGGCACCTCCTCGGGTTGTGCACACAGCCTGTGAGCAGCCCCCCTGTAACACACCCTCGTCTTTCACTCAGACTATTGCAGTTGCCTCCTGTCCAGGCTGCCTGAATCCATCTCGCCCCCCTTTCTGTTTATCCTAAACACAGCAGCAGGGGGGGCCCGTTAAAACCCAAGTCAAATCACAGCCCTCCCCATCTCCACCCTCTGAATACCCAGAGGCTCTCCCAACTCACTCATCATTGCTTTTTTAGAAGCACCCCCAAAGCCCATGACCTACACTCCCAACTTGGTCGTGGGGTCCGCTTCTGGGGGAGCCCAGTCTAAGACGGGCCCATCGACAGCAGGTATAAGTCACTACACAGGCGTGAGTACACAGAAAACACAGATACAAGCCCAGATGGTCCGGAAAATGCGAAGAGTTATTAAAAATTTCTCCACTGACTGGCAAAAAAGCTCAGATCTGGCACAATGGCGGACCAGTTGTAAAAAAAAGTTTAAAGTTATTTGCATGCTTCCAGCCTTGCCCCTCAAAATGCAATGCTTTCCTTCCCTGTTCTGCGAAGACTGGCTTCCTGAATTCTTATGTTCCTTGACGTTTTTAGACTCCGCTGCTATAGGATAAGTTCACATATGTAACTCAGAATCCTTCTGTGTTCATCCAGCTCCCAGGCATCACTCACAGAAGAGAGTGGAGCTCTAGGCATGTGACACGTAGGGTGGCCGGGACGGCGGGTGTCCACCCTGGGGAGTGGACCCTGAAGACAAAACGAAGGCTAAAGTTAAGAACTGAAATGCACATAGGATGGGGTGCATAAGAAATCCATTGTGTATAAGCCAATCTGATTTTTTTTTTCTGTGTAAGATTAATGGAACCAAATGACTCATTATATAATGACCCAGCCTTCTTCAAGTGCTAGTCTCATCCCTAGAGGGCAGGGGCTGGACTGGGTTCCTTGCTTTTTCCTTCATAGCATCTGCTCAGTGAAAAACCACCTCTAATTGCATCTGTGTTCTTCTCCAGAATGTCATCTTCCTGAGAGTTGATACAGTTCTCACCTACCAACTTCACACCCCGGGGACATTCATGAGACACAGGTTGAGTGAAAGAAGGATGGATGGATGGATGAATGATTTCCAACTGGTTTTCTCTCTGTCTCACTAATGTTAGGAACCCTTTCCCCCCCCCCCCCCAAGAATCTGCCTCCTCTGTTAAGATGGTCATATTTTAAAGAAACAGTTTGGAGAGAGATTTAAGTTTATACTTGTTTTTATACAGCCTGAGAGTTTGTCTTCTAATAAAAGAGTTTAGCACATTTATTTTGCCATATTAACTGACTTGCTTGGTCTTGATTCTGTCATCTTAGTTTATGATTTTATTTTTTATGTTTCTCTCATGTTTCCAATTTATTTCCTTGCTCCTTTTTGCCATATTGCTTAAGCGATGGTTGCTCTCTTTTTCCTTTATGATTTGTATATTTTCCATGCCTTTATAGCAACAGTAACGCCTAAGTTTATAACTGTAATGCCTAACAATGTGTAATAATATATTTTTCCATCAACATTTATAAACTGCATCTCCTAACTCCTACACATCGGATTAAAGAGTTGGCATGGAGTACATTACTACATGGAGCTTCCAGGCGGCTCTTGTGGTCAAGAATCCTCCCGCCAATGCAGGGGCACGTGCTTGCCAGTGCAGGAGACCCAGGTCTGATCCTTGTATCAGGAAGATCCCTGGAAGAGGAAATGGCAACCCATTCCAGTATTCTTGCCTGGGAAATTCCATGGACAGAGGAGCCTGGCGGGCTTCAGTCCACGGGGCCACAAACAGCTGGACACAACTGAGCAACTGAGCACACATATCGTTAGTTACTAAATACCTTTGCCCCACTCCCATTCCAAGACTTGTTGAAGTCATTAAGAGTTTGAAATGCATGCATTTATCTTTAAGTTTTTTATATATTTTAGTCTGATTATTCTTTACATTAAACTCTATGCCTGTGCTATCATTAGCTTGTACATTTCATGGGATTGAGTTTATACTTTATCTTCCCCCTTATTGCTTTCCATTTTTAATTGCTGCTCATCTTTCAAGAAGCCTTCGTGGGTGAATTTTCCTGCAGGGCGTCATGGGCCTTGCAGTTATGGGAATGCTATGATGAGGCCACAGTGAGTGTTGGGACGTGGCAGTTTAAGATATTGGGATCATACATTTCCCACCTAAACTCAGCAGCTGATGCTCCAATGACTGGCATTTCATGCTGCAAAGAAGTCTAAATGCTGGCCTGTTTCCTTCTGTCTTGTTTTGGCAGCATTTAGACTTCTTTGCAGCATGAAAAGCCAGTCACAGGAGCATGTTCTGAAATCTACCTGTGTTCCTGGAATTTTGAACTTTTCAGAAAGACATTGATATGGCTAGTAATATGCTTCTTAAAATCCAAAATGCAAGTGGCTTTACTTTCTTTTTCCTAATTACAGAAGTAATGCTGCTGTTGACAAGTGCTCAGTCGTGTCTGACTCTTGCAACCCCATGGACTGTAGCCCACCAGGCTCCTCTGTCCATGGGATTCTCCAGGCAAGAATC
This sequence comes from Oryx dammah, assembly GCF_014754425.2. Classification (NCBI taxonomy): domain Eukaryota; kingdom Metazoa; phylum Chordata; class Mammalia; order Artiodactyla; family Bovidae; genus Oryx; species Oryx dammah. The sequence continues at coordinate 114,278,012 of NW_024070212.1, forward strand.
CCTGAGTGGGTTTCCATTTCCTCCTCCAGGAGATCTTCCTGACCCAGGGATCAAACCCGGGTCTCTTGCGTCTGTTGCACTGGGAGGCAGATTCTTTACCACTAATGCCACCTGGAAAGTCCACAAAAGTGATAAATGTGCAGTTTTCCTCAGAAGCCAATCTACAGTTTACTCATTAATATACATATTTACTTATATATATATATATATATATATTTTACTTATGTATTATTTATTTGACTGTGGCAAGTCTTAGTTGTTGCACTTAGAACCTTTTAGCTGGGGCATACACAATCTAGTTCCCTGACCAGGAATTGAAGCCAGGCCCCCTGCTTTGGGAGCTTTATGTCTTAGCCATTGGACAATAGGGAAGTCCCTACTATTTACTCTTTTGATTAAAAACAAAATTTACACATTTTTCGGTTTACATTGTTCTCTTTTCTCTAAAGAATGTCCTCAGATGTCTTAGAGAATGTGAAGTGGCTCTTCTAGAGCCAAGGTCCTGGAACCCACGTAGTTTCTTGGGAGGCACCTCTGTTAGGAGCAGCGCGGGGTAGGAGACTGCAGAACTGTGCCTCAAGCCTCACTTTGGCCTTCTGTGGCTTCCTGAAATCGAGACCCTGCTCCCACCCAGACCCCCTTCTCTCATGGCCTCCAAAGCACCTCCCCACCTCCTTGAGGTGCCTGTCATCTGATCTGTTTCAGGGACGTGCCTACATCCGAATGTTGGAAAACACCAACGCTGCACCCAAAATGGACCAGAGCCTTTGGTCTGGAGACACAGCTGGCCCCTGGGAAAACCCAGGTGAGCATGTTAGCTGGGTATGCCTCTTCTCTGGAAAAAAGAGCTCACTTTCTTTGCAGTTTTTAATTCACTTATGATGGCAGATTCTATCTCATGTTCTTGGCAAATTTAAATTAGGAATATTTTGTTATTTTACATGTCTTCCAGAAAGAGACTTCTTATTGTTCTTCAGTTGCTAAGTCATGTCTCACTCTTTGTGACCCCCATGGACTGCAGCACATCAGGCTTCCCTGTCCTTCACTATCTCCCGGAGTTTGCTCAAGGTCACGCCCATTGAGTGGCCACGCTATTTAACCATCTCATCCTCTGCCGCCCTCTTCTCTTTGTTCCTTCAATCTTTCCCAACATCAAGGGCTTTTCCAATGAGTTGGCTCTTTGCATCAGGTGGCCAAAGTATTGGAGTTTCAGCTTCAGCATCAGTTCTTCCAGTGAATATTCAGGGGTGATTTTCTTTAGGATTGACTGGTTTGACCTCCTTGCAGTCCAAAGGACTCTGAAGAGTCTTCTCCTACACCACAGTTTGAGAGCGTCTATTCTTTGGCACTCAGCCTTCTTTATGGCCCAACTCTCATATCTGTACATGGCTACTGGAAAAACTATAGCTTTGACTAGGCAGAGTCTTGTCAGCAAACAGACCGTATATTTCTAAGTTTTGTCCCCTTGGCACTCCCTATGTTGTCAGAAAATAATACAGGGACAAACCTGAGGGTGTCACTTGTTTCTGCAGCGAAATGATGAAAAGAACAAAATATAAACCCAGTGTTGTGAATCAGCTGTTCTTAAATAAATAATTTGTCTAAATGCATTAAAAAGAAAGTAAACGATATAAGAGATTTTGCAAGACAGACATTTGAGTGTAATATTTAATTCTTTCTTCCAAAGACCTGGGGAAGGGTCTTGGCCCACTCACCATTTATTTCTCTGGACAGCTTCCTGACATTCCCAGGGAGAGAAAGAAACTGACAGGGGATTAGGAGGAAGCTTGCCACAGGTCCTCCATCCTAAGGTGGTGGGAGGGAGCAGGCAACACCTGATTTATCAATGCTCGTTTTCCCTGCCTGGGCCAAGTACACAGAATCGCTGAGCAAACAGAGAAAGGGAAAGCCATTCTTCACCTTTTCCAGAAACGTATTTTTGTTTTGGTCAATTTCCCAAATAAATTATGGTCTTGTCTTATGGCTGCATGTGGAATTCTTGTGAGTCTTATTTAGTACATTTTAAAGCTGGGCAAAACCCAAACAAATCTACAATGTTAAAAAAAAAAAAATGTTGGCCAAATTGAATGCTGGATTTTTTTCATTGTTCCACTGGCTCCAGTTGGAGCTTAATTATCGTGACCTTTCAGCCCATGGTGCCTGCTTCAAGAGGCAGCACAAATCAGAATTTCCAGAGTCTGGACATCTTGTTTTCCTGTAACTCATTAAGCATTTCCCCATGTGCTATGGCAGATGCTTCTGCCCGCCAGGAACCTTAGATCATGTGTGCGTGTCCCTGTTTTGCTCAGCAGAATAATTCTTAGGATAGACAAGCTAATGATGCTTTGTGGTTTCAAAACTTTATTGTTAGTATTTGTGTAGGGCATTAAAAAAACTGTAGACAGGTTATTAAGAGGATGCTGAGCAATGAAAACATGATTAGACTTTATTATTGTTTATGGTACACAGATGTTGTATAGCACAATCATCCCAATGGGTTAGTAGTAATGTCAGATACCAAACTCTCACTTTGCCTTGTAGATTTTGAATCTAAATTTTTCTCATTAAAATCGAAACACACTGAACAAATGTTGTATGCCTGGGCAAAACATCAGCTCTCAATAAAATAACGTTGCTCGATTAAGACTGATGACATACTCGAAGACCAACACAAAGCTTTGGCTACTGTTGGAAATTCTTGCCTGGGAGAAAAAGGGTATATTTTGTGCACACATTTTGATTTTATAGAGTGTTCTATTTGGAAAAGAGACTAATAATGTATACATCCATGATGAAATAAATCATGCCAGCAAATATACAGTGGGATAATTTTTAAGAAAGCTTTTGTTTTTAATGAAAAGAAAGCAAGGCAAAGCAAACCTTGGCAAGCATTAAAATGTACCACAAAATTAGTCCTGGTCAAATGATGGCTCCATTAGATATTAAACCACATCATAAAACAAATAACTGAAGGAACAAGGAACTAATTTTTTAAAAGGCATATGAAGCTACACAGAGAAATAAACCAAAGAAACATTATTATTATTATACAGAAGAATTCAGTATATAATAAGCATTCCATTTAGGGGAGAGAAGTGTTATCTAACGAATGATGTTGGGATGGCTTGTAAGTTACTTTGAAAAAATGAATTAGAACAAAATCCAACACGGACTGAATTTACCGACCCCTTCCTGCCTTTTGGTTCTCTGTTGACTTGGCCAGTGGAGGGAGACAGCAGGTAACAGAAAAGAGAGAGGAGAGTGCACGTAGGGAGGTGTCCGCTGGTCCTCCAGACTGGGTGACTGCTGGACCAGAAACAGCTTCCCTGTTCTGACGCCCACAGCTTGGCCAAGGAAGGCTTTCCAGACAACTATCTTGCCTGGAGAATTCCATGGAAAGAGGAGCCTGGCGGGCTACAGTTCATGGGGTTGCAAAGAGTCGGACACGACTGAATGACTGAGCACGCACACACACACACACACACACACACACACACGTAGGTTCAGGAAGCTGCTTGTCGTTGCCCCTTTAGGGTAGGAATGATCCTAGCTCCCAGCCACCGCCAGGCTCTCATTGGTTTCCCTCAGCCCCGCTAATGCTGTTCTGATGATCCTTAAGCTACCGTCAGTGACCCAGTTCTAACAGGCCATCTGTTTCCTCCTGTGCCCTGCGGTGCAGTCACTAAGCTTCGGCCTCACATGCGATTTTGGAATTTGCATTTTATCTTTTCATCCAGGACTGGAGAGATTGACTGTTTGGTTCATGCTCAGCAGACATGCAAATAAGTGTTCACTGTGGATGAACAGCAAAGGGCACTCTGCCCCCTGGCACATCTGGCAGTGTCTGGAGACATTTCTGGTTGATACAACTGGGGGTGGGGGAGGCAAGAGGCTGGTGGCATCTAGGAAGTGGGGGCAGGGATGGTGTTGTTCACCCTGCAGTGCACAGACGCCTCCCCCCTACACACACACCAGCCCAAACCCAGCAGTGCTGCTCCTGGGAACCTGCCCTGATGGTTGGGAGGGACAATGCATTCACAGCCACGGGACAACAAAGCAGACTCCTCCAGGGAAAAGCTGATCGACTTAATTGCAAAGAAAAATTCCTACCCTTGACTCACTGGTGAGCATGAACCAGAGGTTTAGGAATGACTGGGTGACCTTAAAAAAAATGTTGTCTAGTTCTGAAAGTCCACTGCATCCATCTTCATTCCTGTGAACTAGGAATCCAAGTGGGCTGGGAATCTCCCACGGCTGCTCAGAAGAGCCCAGAGTGTGACTACTGTGTGTGTGTGTGTGTGCGCGCGTGCGTGTGGGTGTGGGTGTGGGTGTGTGTAGGATGGGGCCTCTGCTTGGAGCTATAGGGATTCAGATTCAGTTCCTATTACTTACTACTTAATTTGGTAAATTTATTTAGTCTCTGTTAGTTTCTGTTTCCTGATTTGTAAAACAGGGGTTGCAAGTTTTGTAGGAGAGGATGAAGATTAAATGAGATCATATGTGAAAAAGTTGGCCTAAAGCTCAACATTCAGAAAACTAAGGTCATCGCATAGATGGGGAAACAGTGGCTGACTTTATTTTTCTGGGCTCCAGAATCACTGCAGATAATGATTGCAGCCATGAAATTAAAAGACTCTTGCTCCTTGGAAAGTTATGACCAACCTAGACAGCATATTCAAAAGCAGAGACATTACTTTGCCAACAAAGGTCCGTCTAGTTAAGGCTATGGTTTTTCCAGTGGTCATGTATGGATGTGAGAGTTGGACTGTGAAGAAAGCTGAGCACCGAAGAATTGATGCTTTTGAACTGTGGTGTTGGAGAAGACTCTTGAGTCCCTTGAACTGCAAGGAGATCCAACCAGTCCATCTTAAAGGAGATCAGTCCTGGGTGTTCATTGGAAGGACTGACGTTGAAGCTGAAACTCCAATACTTTGGCCACTTTGGCAAATAACTGACTCATTTGAAAAGATTCTGATGCTGGGAAAGATTGAGGGAAGGAGGAGAAGGGGACGACAGAGGATAAGATGGTTGGATGGCATCACCGACACAATGGACATGGGTTTGGGTAAACTCCGGGAGCTGGTGATGGACAGCGAGGCCTGGCATGTTGCGGTTCATGGGGTCACAAAGAGTTGGACACGACTGAGTGACTGAAATGACTGACTGATGTGTGAAAGATTCATGCTGAACTTCTACTTCTGTGGTGTTCTTGTGACACGTCAAGCAAGACGGAGGTGCAACTTGGGAAATGAGCTGCCCAAGGCCCTAGAGCTGGCAGCACCTGCTCTGGGCTGAACTGGCTTCAGAGGGTGTCAGCGCTCCTGCAGCAGTGTGTCACTTTCCAAACAGGCCAGAAAGGACACTCCTCAATGTCCAGGCAACCTCAATGTTGGGGTGCTGAGCAACACCCCAACACCTGTCACTTCAAGTGAGGTTTCCGATGCCAGCCCTGGCATTCTGATAGAGGCAGATTCCTGACACTTGGGGTGTCTGCCCCCATGCAGGAAAGATGTTGCTGAAATGGTTTAACTCTGGTGTCAGTGGGCAACAGCTCCAACACAGGGCTAGAAATAAAGAGGCCAGACCCATGAGATGCCAGTGTTCAGCTTCTCTAGAAAGCCTAGGCTTTAGGTACTCTGTTTTTTAGCCAAAGAGTTATCTTTGGTTTTAATTGTTCTGATAAATATCAAAACAATTTGAGAGTCATCTTAAGGCATGGGCAACTTGTTTTACACAAAGAAGTTTAGCTGGTTTAATCCAGAGACCACCGCTGGTCATGCTGGGCACGTGCCATCCCAGTCCTTCCTTAGAACCAGGACCTCTGACCCAGGTCTTCCTGTGGGGGTTGGTTTGTGCTACACTTGGCAGATGAACAAAGCATAATATTTCCAATAGATGCTGAGACAGAGCGATCAGACCAGTCCATCCCGAAGGAAATCAACGCTGAATATCCACTGGAAGGACTGCTGTTGAAGCTGAAGTTGCAGTATTTTGGTCACGTGATGCAAAGAGCCTCGTCACTGGAAAAGACCCTGATGCTGGAAAGACTGAGGGCAGGAGGAGAAGGGGATGACAGAGGATGAGATGGTTGGATGGCATCACTGACTCAATGGACATGAGTTTGAGCAAGCTCCAGGAGACACTGAAGGACAGGGAAGCCTTGTGTGCTGCAGTCCATGGGGTTGCAAAGAGTCAGACACCATTGAGCAACTGAGCAATAACAAATCCTAAATTCCTAACAAATCCATTTTAAAGAGACCTCTTAAAATATTTGAATACATTTCAACTGCCACATTCTATACAATAGAGGAGACTTTGAAAGACAGTTTCAAGTTTAAGAATGAAACAAAAAAAGCTGTCTTCCCCATTAGTTTTATATTTTTTCAAGTTCTCCATAAGCAATAATGTAGGGAAAAAAATGAATAAATTCATCAGAGAGATATTTAATAAGTGACTGTCAGGGGCTATCTGGCAAGAGGACTCAGTGGTGAGTCAGTTAGGTAATCTTCCAACCATGTGGCGTTTACCTTCTAGTGGGCCACAGAGAACAAATAAACAGGTGAGTGGAAGGTCACAATACCTGGAATGACCACAGCCTGAAACAGTGGCCTGGGAGAATGTGACAAGGATGGAACATCGATTTCATGAGAAATCAGGCCTCTGTGCAGAGATGACACGTGAAATGAAACTTGAGTCCTGAGAAGAGCTAGCCCTTCAAAGATTTGGGGAAGAACAGCAGAGGCAGTGGAGGGAGGAGGGGAACCATGTGCAAAAGCCCTGAGACAGGAACAAATGCGGCATCTCCTGAGGGACCAAAAGCAAGCAGGGAAGAAGGAGCATCTGACCGGGAGTCGGGAGATGAGGACAAAACGGGCGAGACCTTGGAGGAGACAAGACCAGACGCACAGGGGTTTTGAGGGAAACCAGGACCCCATCGAAGGGCAATGGGAGTCCACCAGCAGATGAATGGATAAACGTGGGGTCCATCCAACTGAGGGAATAGCATTCAGCCTCAACAAGGAAGGAAATCCTGCCACCTGCTGCAGCATGGATGGAGCTTGAGGACATTGCATTCCATGAAACAAGCCAGTCACAGAAAGACACACACTCCATGACTCCACCTCTGTGAGATGCCAAGGGCAGTCAGCATCATAGAGATGGAGAGTAGATGGTGGTTGCAGGGGGTTGGGGGAAGGGAAATGGGGAGTGAGTGTCCGACGGGGACAGAGTTTCGGTTTTGCAAGATGAAAACATTCTGGAGACCTGTTGTACCACAAAGTGAGTATACTTAATTCTACTGGACTGTGCACCTAAAAATGGTTGGGGTAGTAAGCTTTATGCTACATTTTTTTTCCCAGGCAGCGTGGTGGTAAAGAACCCGCCTGCCAGTGCAGGAGATACAAGAGCTGCAGGTTCAATCCCTGGGAAGATCCCCTGGAGGAGGAAATGGCAACCAATTCCAGTACTCTTGCCTGGAAAATTCCATGGACAGAAGAGCCTGGTGGGCTACAGTCCATGGGGTCACAAAGAGTTGGACATGACTGAGCATGTACACTATGCTTGGCTTACCACATTAAAAATATATTTTCAAGAATTCAAAGATAATAGGGAACTGTGGTGCGTTCTGAGCAGGAAACAGCTACCCTTAGATCTTGGAACACAATTAGTTGAAGAACACCTGGCTCGACTCCTAAAACTTCTTAAAAATCTAAAGTCTAATACAAAGACCTCTGTGAGGGGACAGCTATAAGAGAAATACACAGCAGGGGAAAAATGGCAAAGTCATTAGTCATGAGAAACATAGAAAACCACTTTGAAATTCAAGATTCCATTCACGGAAGACTCAAGTATTTGAAATAAGAAATCGAATTGTGTACATGTGATACCATCATAAAATACTTTGCAAAATTACTGAAGAGGTACTCAATAAATCGTTGCCAGATGAATGAGCAAAATTAGAAGGCTTTATTAGGGAGCTAAGAAAAAAGAAGACAAATGAAATGGAGAAACACTGTGTTGTATTTTACAGATACAATGTGATTCCAATTAAAACAAAGAGTCTATTTTTTATAACTTAGCCAAGTGATGATAAATTCATTCAGCGCAATAAAACAGCTGGAGATGGGGGTTTACCACAAACCTCAGAAAGCCAGAAGCTCAGGACTCCTCCGTCTCTCTGGTCCTTCACAAGGGGAGCCTAGACATTTTGTGTTTATGATTTTGCCTTCTTTTTCTAAAAAAAGGCTCTCCAAATTGCGTAAGCTTTCTCTTCCATAGAACCTGGAATCTTCCCTGTGCAGATCTATTAAGTAGAGGAAATGAACTGAAGCTTAGCCTTTTAAGGAGACAGAGTGTTAACCCCTGCAATAATAAAAGTCCAGAGGAATTAAGAAATGGAAGTAAAAATGAATGGGTAAATATGCATAGTAGACACAGTATAATAGGTGATTATACAACCTTCTGAAAACAAAAGGGTGAAGATGAACTGTAATGTATACAATGCTGGGATAATGTGGTAGCAATCTGGAGAAAAACTAATTTATATCCATACTTTATACCATAATCTCCAAATAAAGAAGGTGGTCATTACAAGCATATTCATAGAGAAAAATCAGCAGTAAATATCCTGTCTTTGAAGAAATGACAAATAGTATCATCTTTTCAACCTTAAAGGACATAGGAAGCAAACTGATGAGCAATTCATTTTTTAAAAAAATTCTTACTATATTAATTAAATAAAAGGGCTAGACTAAAATATATAGGGAAACACGCAGGATTAAATGTTTCCATGAATTATGTCAACAATTATTATAATATTAATAATGCCCTTTGAAAATACACATACCTGAAAGGATTTATAGAATACATAAGAAATAAATCAAGGTCAAATACGAAATATATGCACACAGAAAAAGGTAAAAATAATAAACCAACACTTGAAGAAGCAGTGAAAATGAAAGCAAACGTGAAGTACAACTTTAAACTTAAATTATGAAACATAGTTTAAATAATAACGCCTGTTGATGGTGAAAGTTGGATGAAACTAAGACACATATGCATGCATACATATATTATGTGACATAATGAAATGCATAATTGATAACATTCTTTTGTAAATTAATACAAATCTCTTATAGATGACCATATTATGGCAAACACATTTTTGCCTAATTTTTCCCACCTGTAGAAATTTATCTAGAAGGGATGTTAAAGGAAATGATTAAATAGAACTTATAAGCTAAGTATAAAAAGGTAATTATTGACATAATGTCTGTTAGTAAACAAGAGCAATTTCACTGTTGAATAAGAGACAAATAGAGAACTCAATTCTGGTACTTTAACTTGGAGGAATCTTGCATGGCCGTGAAGCATAACTGCTAAAAGACCATGTAGAAACTCCATGTAAGTGTATAATAGAATATGAAATGAACAAATGACGTGAATACAGAGACAAGGTGAACCAATGCCCACCCGCACCCACGACCCATCAGAGCAGAGGGGTGTCCCTGAGGGGCGGTGTGTGACATTGAGCAAAGGAGAGTGGGCAGAACTAATGGGAAGTTGCCAGTTCTCATAAATGCTTTAGGTAAGAAAATGGTGGTTTCCCATATCTTAAAAAATACTCCATATTCCATTCTACAGTTCTATTAAGATTCTGCCTGTCAGGACTAGATGCTCTTAAATGTCAAAGCCAGAATGAAGATGTCCATTACCTGCATATAAACGACGAGATCTTGGCAGGCGATATTTAAACATCAAAAAGAGCGCTCTTGGAATTCCAAATAAAAACTGAAATCTTAACTTTCATTTGCTTAAAAGAGTCTTCTTTCTTCCCTCTCAGTTTAAGGACCCACTCTACATCAAATACAATGTTACTTTCCGCTTGGGGAGAAATATGGCTTGGCGTGATTTTAGACTTTCTAATTTCAACCTTTGGAGCCAAGTTCCAGTCAGGAAATGAATTTTATAGCACAATTAAAAGTAAAGAGTGGGAACACTGTGAAATCCTTAACAATCTTCTGCTCCATCACACACCCCTTCATCTCACCAGTCAGACGGGACTGTCTCCAGTCCCCAGCCGCCCCAGAGGCTGTGTTCATTGCCTGTATATCTCCACCTGAGTTCATGCTCCTGGAATTACAAGATGGAGCCCTTTAGGGTAGTTTTTACAGAGTGTGCTATTTATAGAATGAGCCTTCAATACTACAAATGAAACTGAGGGCTTTGAGCACATATTCAAGAGCATTTAGCTTCATTTTCTACTTAAAGTTTTTTGTTTTTTAAATCAAGTGTGTAAGTTTGTTTGTGGTGTTGATGTGCTTTTCAGGACTCTCTTGAAGCGATTCCACCATGGTCCATCACATCCACCTCGAGGGAATCAGTACAGATTTCTGGAATTTTCACATGAAGTCAGTACTTAGGACAAGGCTGACATATGGTAAGTGTTAGATAGTTTCCAGCTGCTGTTACTATTACTTTTGCTATTGCTATTATTTTTATTTTTATGATGTGGGGCACATGTGTTTTCTGAGACCTAGCCAACAAGGGAGGAAGTTCTAGAGGCAGATCAATGGGCTCAGACTGAATATTCTGGAAAATGGTAATCTTTACGTAGTGGTTCCAAAGACACCGATGAAGGATGAACGTCAAGGGTAGGATTTAGTCATACTCAGAAAATGCTTTGCAGCCCACGGAACATACACGGTTATACTTCATGAAAGAGACACAGTTCATGGCCTGAGATAACGAACTCATAACATCCAAGGTTAGATATATCATAGGCAGGATTTGGATTATAAACAGCATGCCACGTCTGGAGGTGTTTTTGTGATGGGTTTTAATCCCAAATTGGCCAGGGTACAGCTGGGGAAACCCATGGGGGTGGGGAGGCTAGAAATGGAAGGCTGCAAGGAAAAGAGGAGAGGAAAAGAAATTGTTGAACTCCTGGTTTTAAAAAGAAGATGAGAATGAGGACGGAAACAGCTAGCCCGGAGCTGGCGAGATTATGGTGGTGGCTCCCATTCTTCACCTTCCCTCACGGCCGCATGTGACTTTATAATGACTTTGCATGCAGCTTGGCTGAGGGGGTGTGAGCAAAACACGTGATGCAAGCAGAAGCTTGAGATATTCTTGTGTGACCGAGCTGCCCATGACCCTCTGTGGTCACATAAGCACGGGCCCAGGCTAGGTTTCTGTAGCATAAGAAACCAGCTCAGCTGCAGTCACCCTGGACCAGCCAATGGCCAGTGAATCCAAGACATGGGCTCCCAGCCACAGTTAACACGTCTGCCTAAATGGTGACCACTGTAATGAACAGACAGCAATAAATCCCCATCTTATCTCCTAAATATTCCTGAAATCTACCAGTGACCCCCACCTCTGCAGTTATCATCAGGACCATCCAATCACTGAAATAACTATTTATTCCCCATTCTATTCTAAGCTTCAAGCCAGCTGTCAGACCCCATCAGCGATCAAGCCAGGTGAGCTGCCTAGAGACTCATCAGTCTATCTGCAGATACTCGAGCTCATCTAGTACCAAGTTGGCATTCAATGCCTATTTCTCACTATATCCTGCCCTACTGAACCCTCCTAAGACACCTCAAGCTGTTACAGGGTCTCTTTAACACAGGTCAAGGCTCCTGCCCTTCAGCAGCACCTGCCACCTTGCTCCCATCAACCTTGTACTTCCTGGTCACCGTGCTTCCTCTTAGTACAAAGACTTTGCACTTTCTATTCCCTCTGCTGAGAATACTATTCCCACCAGTCCCCAGCTGGCTAACTCCCTCTTTAACAAGCTTAACAAGTTCAAGTTCCCTCTTACAGGCTCTCATTGTACGCTCTACTCCTTCCTCCTACTGAATGCACCTGCAGCTTTACAGGACAATGATTAAATCAGCATCTGTGCCTCCCCCGCCACAACTTCTACTCTATGGACTGTGTTACATTTCCAACAACTAGTACCTTGCTCAGTAAATCTTTATTGAATGAATGTCTGCCGTAATTGCTGTTTCACAGGTAAAGAAACAAGCATCAGAAAGGTCACATAACTTGCTCAACATCACGTATTGATGTAGAAGTCTGAATTCAAATCCAGAGTCCACATTCTCAGGCTTCCTTACACCACTGGGACCATGCACCTAGAAAGATCTGGCACCCGAGCCTCCACCCTCATTGCAAACCTGAGCTGATCACCTCATCTCGAATGCCTAGCAGGCAGTTAGCCAAGCATAGGGGCACCGGCCTGCAGACAAGCTTCTCTTGGTCAGAATGTTCCTCACTGCTGTGTCCACAACTGCTCCACATCCAAGGACTGGGAAAACAGAGACGTTTCTCTGTATTTCCTCAAACTTGCCTGGCCTTTACTTTTTATTAGCTCAAAGAAAAATCTCAACCATGCAGGAATCAGCAGCTCATGAAATGGTTTGTCTTTGCTGGTGCAGAGAGAGGCCGTGGTGGTCAGATTTCTATTAAAAGTCAGGCAACAGTCCTGAGGCGACTGAGGACGTGATTAACGTGCTGACATCGTGATAGATGATAAACATAATAGAGCTTGAAGGAAATTAATGATATTTTGAATCTTTAATAATGGTACGTAACTGTCTAAAAGAGATATCTCCATCACAGAGCACCGCTTTTAAGAGCAAAGGGCTCTCTGATGACAACAGTGTAAAAAGTCTGTGCACGTGTGGACGCATGTGGACAGGGTTAGAGGGGAACAGAAAATGAAAATTAAATTTGTCAGAGGGGTAGGACTGGGCTTGAGCCTTTACTTTCATTTCCTTTAATAGTATCACGATGGGGTTTTGTGCCACAAATTCTTTTACAAAGAAAACACGGAATGGAATGCTGCCTTTCTCAAAATACATGTGTGTTTTGCATGAGAATATAGAAATTAAGTTAATTGATGCCCTTCCCCCCCCCCATCCAGCAACAAAACCTCTCTCTGTTCCATCCTGCAAATGTAAGCTACATGCAGGGTCATTGTTCTTAAGTTTTTGTCCATTAAGGGTTTGGGAAAATGCACACTCACCCCGAGAGGAAAGGGTCAGATGCCGAAATGCCTTCAGGGACAATGGGTGATTGTGGTACCCGAGGCCCTGATTAATCATCTACATCTTTGGAAAATTCAAAGTAGTCCTGAAAGAGACACCTCGAGTCAGAGGCTGCCTCTGAGGAAGAGGGAGGGCATGTTCTGAGCAAATCTGTGCATCGGAATGCCATCCAGCCTGCAGCGACCTTTTATTAAATTCCCACTTCACACTGTGGCTTGTTTTATCTCTCACTGAAGGAAAATATTATTTGAGATCCTAAATAAAAATCCTTTGAAACTGTGATCTCAGGCTGTTACCAGTCTGTATTTATTAAAAAGCATAACTATTTTGTGGGCGTTCCCCAATGGTTCAAGCTATAAAGGATTCGCCTGCAATGCAGGAGATGCGGGTTCGATCCCTAGGTTGGGAAGAGTCCCCTGGAGGAGAAAACAGCAACCCACTCTGGTATTTTTGCCTGGAGAATCCCATGGACAGAGAAGCTGGGCAGGCTGCAGTCCATGGGGTCACAAAGAGTCAGACATGATGGAGCAGGCACACACATCGCTGATCCACATAGAGAAGTCTATTCCCAGCAGCCACGCCTGGATCCCTGCGCTCTGAAACTGACCCACATGTGAATGTGGAGGGTTTTACTGCAAGGCTGGTTATTTAGAATGACGTCTAAGGACTTCCTCTGCACAGGTTTGTAAATCAGCCCCAGGACTGCTATATAATGATGCAATTCCCTGAGTTTACTAATAATGTCCTGATTATATTTAGTTTACTTCCTCCAAGGACCTGAGAATGATTTCCCGAGATAAGAAACTCAGCATTACAACTAGTCCACTAGAATTTAAATTCCCTGACTGTCACAAAGACTGGCTATGCTCTCTTAAGTATGAGCTGTTTCCATTTAAAGAACTTCAAATGGTCATTTTGAAAATGCGACAAGAGGCCACACAAACCAGAAGGTGGAATATAGTTCACCCTGAGTTGCCTGAATGAATGTGATTAAACGAACTGACACTAAATGGCCTGACCCAACAGCCCCCACGGGTGCCACGACTGGCATCGCTCTTCTCCCCATATACAAGCTGATTCCTGAGCCACAGTCTGGGCTTACAGAAATGCTGGTGGCTCTTTGACAGAAAACAGAGCAGAACGCGAGTTGCTTGTGGAAGAAAAACAAGACCCAAAGAGGGACGGCCGTGGAGGGCGCGCCCTGCTCACAGCCCTTTCCAAGTTCAGCCAGGCATTTTCTATCATTAAAAAGGGACAAAGGGAATTCTGGAGACAGGAGAAATCTGATGGGATGATCTGAATAGAGAAGGAAAAAGTTACATCTTAATAAGAGACTTAAGGAGAAAAAAAAAAATAGATAGCCAGAAAGTTCTCTGTGGGGAAAAAAAAAGAGAGAGAGAGGGAAGCTTGTGAAAGATGCCAGAACCATCTGGGGCCTCTTCGGCCCCTTTACCCAGGGAGAGACTGCCCTGCTATAAGGAAACACGCAGAGCCTGACACCCTCACCCTTTTAAATGCCTGGACTGGGTCTTCACTTTCTTCCTCTTTTCCTCCCGCAGCTTCTACCCATTCAGCCCTGATGCAGGAAAACTGGGGGATACTGGTGGGCTAAATGCAGCGTACACCTACGTTCTGATTCCAGTTTTGCTTCTGGACACGGGTGACCGAGGCCTGCTGGAGCCCAAGGGCCCCACTGCAGAAGGAGCGTTGGACCAGATGACCACTTTATCCACGCACAGCCTACTGCCCCGTGACAGAGCCCGATATACTTTCTGGTGGCAGGCACTCAGCCACCCTCTGGGCATCACAAGAGAGTCTGCACAGCGGGCGTCAGGGTTGTTTACTCTGCTTTTAAGCAGGTGGGCAGCATACATGCATCCGTTTCAGTCACTGCTTGTGGGGATCTTTGTCTACAGGCTCTGCTGCAAAGGGAATTAGAAGACACAGTTATTCCTCAGGGGCTCATATTTGGTGACCGAAATCAGAAAGTCTCCAAGTTCTTTGGGGAAATCAGACACGGAAAACAATTGGGCCAAACCAGCTGGTAAGAGAACAAAATACAAGGCGACGCGGTGTGGCAGAAACGGCAGAATCAGGGCCTAGGGTCTCCGTTAACAAGCACTCTTCTCTCACCCCTTAGGCCTCAGTCTTCCTGTCTGATGAAGGTAAGAGCTGGACAGTGTAATCCCCAGGGTACCTCCCGGAGCACAGATGACAGACAGCAGCAGCATCACGCTCTTGACCTTTGGGAAGTGGAAGGAAAGTGTGTGCAGGGGAGTTTAAGCCACACGTACGTGACAGGCACTGGGACATGCCGTGTGGGTCATAGCTCAAATGCTCACAGAGTAGGACCAGGAAGGCCACTCGAGGCCCCTGGAGGGGGAGACACAGGAAGCCCAGACACCCAAGGTGTCCAGGGCTAGGTGTGCGGGCCACAGTGGCCAGAGTGAGGAGCGCGGGGCTGGATAGGTGAGGTCACGCCCTTTGCCAGTGAGGAATGTAACCTGTCTGCTTTGTCCTATTGACGGGAGGGAGCCTGTGAGATCCCAAGGGGAGGAATGTTGGGGTGAAAGTGGGGGTGATCTGACTGTCCCTGGCGGTGCACAGCCTCGGGGCTCCTCCCTGCCTTCCCCTGAGAGGCCTCTGGTACCCCCACCACCGCACTGTCTCCAGAGTTTGTCTGTGTTAAAAGCACCCAACAGGTAAAGAAGGCTGAGCACAACATGGAGACCCTGCTGAGATGCCTACCACGTGGGATTCGCCTAATTTGCCATCTTCAGGTGCAGTAAGATTTTGAGCTGTTCTTGATGCTAAACATGATGTAACCAACTGGGACATCTAACTAGAAAATAAAGCCAGCTTCCTTGAGAAGCCTTCCCTCAAAACAACAACAACAACAAAAAACAAGCAGCAACACAAATAAAAAACAACCAACCATTGCGAAGCAGAGAGCACCTCCTTTTTACCCAACCCAGAGGATGAGAATGGGGAGGTTTGTGTAGCCAGACTCAATCACTCACAGCTAGAGCTGAAGTTGTCCTCACACTAAAGGGAAAGCTAAAGAAGAAGAAATGCTTCTTTAAACTCAAGCGCTATTTTCAGGGGAGGGGGTCTCGGTACCAAACTGGAGGGTACCATTTCTTTCTCCGCTTTTGAAACATTTACAGTTTTCACTATAAAGACAAGATGAATCGGTGACAACGCTGCAAAGAAAATGATCTAAATGTTAGCCAAAGCACTGGCTGATGTTCTATTGGTTTCCGTAGAATTACCTTCCGTGACAGAGAACGGCATCCTCTAAAAGCTTACCCTCGTGCCCCTCATCTCCTTTACCCAATCGCCCATCAATGGGCACCAGGCTGTTTCCCTGCCTCGGCTGCCGTGACGAACACTGGGTTACAGATATCTTTCTCAATCAGTGTTTCCATATTCTTCGGGTAAATACCTCGAGTGGAAGAGCTGGATCATATGAAAGAACAGTCATAAGAAAGAGGAAATCTCGCCATCTGCAACAGCATGGATAGGACTTGAGGATATCATGTCAAGTGAAGAAAGTCAGACAGAAAAAGGCAAATATCACATGATTTATCTTTTGTGTGTGTGCTGTGCTTAGTCACTCAGTCGGGTCTGACTCTTCGTGACCCCTTCGACTATAGCCCGCCAGGCTCCTCTGTCCATGGGGATTCTCCAGGCAAGAACACTGGAGTGGGTTTCCATGCCTTCCTCCAGGGGATCTTCCCAACCCAGGGATTGAACCCAGGTCTCCCACATTGTGAATTCTTTACTGTCTGAGCCACCAGGGAAATCCAAGAATACTGGAGTGGGTAGCCTATCCCTTCTCCAAGGGAACTTCCCAACCCAGGAATCCAACTGATGTCTCCTGCACCCCAGGTGAATTCTTCACCAGCTGAGCTACCAGGTTTTATATGATATGTCTTTTCCTATGTAGCATATTTTTAAAATAAAAGAACAAAGCAAAAGCAAACATGTAGAGAACAAAGGAGGAGTTACCCGAGGGGAAGGGGTGTGGAAGGAAGGGAAAATAGGGGAAAGGGAGTCAGCCCTATAGAGATGGCTAGAAACTAAACTTCTTACGATGAGCACACGGCAGTAAATATAATGCTGCATACATGAAGCTTATACGACGCTGTAAACCACTGTCACCTCAAAAGAGAGAGACAGAGGAAGCTTAGCATGATTCCAAGTCCACACGTGCTTTTTCAAATGGCTCGGCTAAAATCATTTAGCAGGTGGAGCACAGCACAAGAAACTGAAAGCCACTCAGTCGTATTCGACTCTCTGCAACCCCATGGGCTATACAGTCCATGGAATTCTCCAGGCCAGAATACTGGAGTGGGGAGCCTTTCCCTTCTCCAGCGGATCGTCCCAACCCAGGAGTCGAACAAGGGTCTCCTGTCTTGCAGGCCGATTCTTTACCAACTGAGCTATGAGGGAAACACTTTTAGGAGGTTAGAAATTCAAATATGGCCTCAGTGGATACAAAGCAACCAGTCTTCCTAGTCTACTCTTTACAATTTTTCTCAGAAAGGAAGTTAAGGTGAAGTGTGTAACTCATTCTCATGAGGATTCAAGGGAGCAGCGGGAAAAGAGTTTAGTGCAAGGACCCATCAGGCAGTCCCTCCAGCCCAGGGCAGGAGGATTTTTCATTCTGTGACTGATGTCTGAGTCTTTGGCCACCTGCAGCATCCACTTACCTATCACTGCCCAGCCTTTCAAGCTTGTAGCCCAGAAACCACTGCAGAATTGAGGAAGTGTCACCCTGTCTGCCGACAAACAGGACCCTGGGATCCCTGGGCTCTGGGCCTCAACTCCTGCTGTCCTCTTGCTCTGAATTTAGAGTGTAGGTGGCCCCTTACTGATGGAGCTGCCACTGAGGACAAGTGCGTTCTCAGCTCCCGCCCCTGGTCGCTGGTCCCTAGTCTTAATTCGGCTCAGCCACACTCAGTCCCTGCCAAGCCTAAGGAGCAGGATATACGGGGTCCAGCAGGCAGACTCATCACCAGAGCTTCTGAGCACCCAACCAGCTGGTGCAGAGCTGTGAGCTCCCTGGAGCTGAGCCTTGTGCTCCCCTGTGTCTTGTTATTACTTCTAGTCTCCAGCACAGGACCTGTGCGAGCTGGATGCTCGGCAAACACTCTGAACAGGTCATCAGAAGAACGCCTGAATGCGTGCATTAGCACTTGGAAGTGGAGGAGAGGGAGGGGAAGATCACAGTTGCATACAAATGATTTAGAAGAAGTGCTTGCATTCCAGGAGCTTACAATCTGGCAGAAAACATGAAAAGGAAAGAAAAAAGGAGGAGGGGAGGAAAGGAAAGAAACATTTGTATAAGGTAGAATCCTGAGTTAACTGCCTAGAAATATATGAAGAATGATAGGGTAATCCCATTATCTTTGAGCTCATATGACACTTAAATTCTAAATCTCAGGAGGTGAGAAGATGGTATCTGAGCTGGATTTTGTATTATGAATGGGAATTCTCATAAGCTTGTGTGTGCTCTCCTCTTTCCTGAGCCAGTGGCAGACATCACTAATTGATCACTCTGTGGCAGACATCACTAATT
>NW_024070212.1:114296660-114391424 GCF_014754425.2 Oryx dammah
CACTCTGTGGCAGACATCACTAATTGATCACTCTGTGGCAGACATCAGGCATCCCAGGTGGCGCTAGTGGTAAAGAACCTGCCTGCCAACGCAGGAGACGTAAGAAACGTGAGTTCAATCCCTGAGTCGGGAAGATCCCCTGGAGGAGGGCATGACAACCCACTCCAGTATTCTTCCCATGGCCAGAGGAGCCTGGCGGGCTACAGTTCATAGGGTCACAAAGAGTCAGACCCGAGTGAGCCATTGCACACTTGTCTTACAGGCTTTCCCTGCTGTTACTAACTGCTCAAGGTACCTTAAACAGTAGTCAGATGCTGTGTAAAACTAGGAATTTTGCAACTTCTTATTCAGTTCTAAACAGCAGGCAGACCTCAGATGGACCATAATTATGATCTGAATACTCTGAAATTCTTTTGTCCTCTTCTAGTTCCCTATGATACTCGTGTATCCTCTGCCAAGAGCATTCTTTTGACATCAATAACTTGCTAAACTTCAAAGCTTTGCAGTGTCTAAGTAACAGAAGGTTCTGGAGGTGGACATACTGACCAGTTATACTATGCTCAGTATAAATAATATGAGTTCTGGCAGATGGGGAAGGACAGGGAAGCCTGGCAGTCCATGGGGCTCCAAAGAGTCAGACTCTACTGAACAACAACGGTCATCCAGGACTGTATAACCATTCCTGTTAGTATAGACAGCAGCTGATTCCGCCCTTATGCGATGTCCCATTGTAAACATCACAGGGCAGGGAAGCTGGGAGGTGGCCTGGCTCATTAACTGTATTTTATTAACTTTCCCTCCATAATACGTTCAACATGAGACCACCCGAGTATGCCCTGCAGCCCTCTCCTGCAATCACTCAAGGAAGCAATACCCCATTGCATCATGGAGTTCATTATCCAAAATGCTCTCAGGAGAGTTTAAACCCTTGAGAGTTTACAAATGTATTTTGTTGGGACCCTATCATTGGATGTGATTCTAACCTCCTCTTGACACCTTGCTTTTCTAAATAAAGGTGGAATGATGACAGTGGTGATACAGTTAGGCTCTGTGCCAGGTGTAAGGCCACAAGCTTTGTTGGCATTATCTTGTTTAACTTTTCTAAGAGCCCCACTTAAAACTGAGGCTTGGAGAGGTTAAGACAGCTTGCCTAAGATCAACAACAATTAATACATGGAGCCAGAATTTGACTGTAGCCAAAGCCAGTATTTTTTGTCTTCTCTTTAAATTCAATCTCCCTCATGTTTCCCTACAATTCAGAAAAAATATTCATCAATGGATTGATCCCAAAGATATACCATATATGTGGACTTTCCTGGTGGCTCAGACAGTAAAGAATCTGCCTGCAATACAGGAGACCCAGTTCAATTCCTGGGTCAGGAAGACCCCCTGGAGAAGGAAAAGGCAACCCGCTCCAGTAGTCTTGCTTGGAGAATCCCGTGGATAGAGGAGTCTGGTGGGCTACAGTTCATAGGGTTTCAAAGAGTTGGACATGATATTCATTATGTTACATTATACGTCCACACATATACATATTTATGTTATACTTCTTTAGTGTTTTGTTTTCAAACTTGGGTTTTCCTTTTCCTTCTTAAAATTTATTTTATTAAAGTATTGTTGATTTACAATGTTGTGCTTATTTCTGCAAAGTGATTCAGTTATACACGTGTATCCATTCTGCCTCTGGTGTTTTAAAACCTAAGGCCATCTACAAGTCCTATACATCGGTAATTATTGCATTCCATGAAATGAGAGGTAGCGATATTTTCCTTTGGCAGGTTGTAAACTCAGTCAGACAGAATCAAATCATTTCCCTGGAGCTCGCTGCAGGAAGGGAGCCTTGTTACCTTCAAGAAGAAAAAAAGCCTCCCTCCTTCATTAAGCTTCCTCACAAATACCCCCTGCCTTTTTATTACGCTTTCGTTACTTGGCTCTGAGACTTCTCTCCCAGATGTTCTCAATTTGGAGGTTATTTTACACAGCACGTGAGCCCTTCAGTACTGTAAATATTTGACTTCAATCTTTTCCATAGCTTGGAGAGTGTTACAGTGGTCACTTCAAACACCATTCCAGAATTTTCTCTGCTCCTTTAAGGTAGTTGTGTAAATTAAGAACTTGGGAGCTGACCCCTCACTGACTCTGTGCACCATTCTTTCTCCTACTTTGATGTCTGGAAGTGATGAATACTATTAAGGCCTTAAGCACATAGAGAAATATCTGCTCAGCATATTCAAGGGTAGCCCCTTTTTTGTAACTGAAATATAGTTGATTAACTATGTTGTGCTAGTTTCTGATGTACAGCAAAGTGATTCAGTTATACATCGTATATAATATGTATATGTACATGCATACACACACACACACACACACATATATTCTTTTTCAGATTCTTTTCAGTATATAGGTTATTACAAGGTATTAAATAGTTCCCTGGACTATAAAGTAGGACCTTATTGTTTCTCTATTTTACATAGAGACGGCTAGCTCTTGTGAACAAATATATTCCAGTTAATTTTTCCTCCATGTTGGGATCATCCTGCCTGATTTTGAGAAGATCTCTGAAGCTCTCTTGAGGGGTACATCTTGATCCAGCCCTGGGTGTGCCTGACTTATCCTTGATCTTGCAAGGTGAGGTGCCCATGGACCCTCTCCCTCTCAACCTCAGGCTGGACCTAACCCTGATCACCATCCCTTCCACCAGAGCCCCTCCCTCCAAAGCCCTACCTCTCCAGCCCCCCTGCCCTCGGGTTATTTTAATTAATATGTCCTAATAGCCATGTTAATATTAATATATCATGTTAATCAGTAATAAATCAATTTTGTGTCCTCTACAGACATATTCACATAACTAATCTGACTTTTTAAAAATTGCCTTCATTTGAAGTTACACAGATTTTTTATTTTGTCCTAATTCATCTATTGAAAGCTATCAGTTCAGTTCAGTTCAGTTCAGTCACTCAGTCGTGTCCAACTCTTTGCGACCCCATGAATTGCAGCACACCAGGCCTCTCTGTCCATTACCAACTCCCGGAGTTCACTCAAACTCACATCCATCAAGTCGGTGATGCCATCCAGCCATCTCATCCTTGGTTGTCCCCTTCTCCTCCTGCCCCCAATCCCTCCCAGCATCAGTCTTTTCCAATGAGTCAACTCTTCGCATGAGGTGGCCAAAGTACTAGAGTTTCAGATTTAGCATCATTCCTTCCAAAGAACACCCAGGACTGATCTCCTTTAAGATGGACTGGTTGGATCTCCTTGCAGTCCATGGAACCCTCAAGAGTCTTCTCCAGCACCACAGTTCAAAAGCATCAATTCTTCAGCACTCAGCTTTCTTCACAGTCCAAATCTCACACCTATACATGACTACTGGAAAAACCATAGCCTTTACTAGATGGACCTTTGTTGGCAAAGTAATGTCCCTGCTTTTGAATATGCTATCTAGGTTGGTCATAACTTTCCTTCCAGGGAGTAATCGTCTTTTAATTTCATGGCTGCAAAACTAAAAATATCTTTCCGTGTTCATTCCTAAAAGAAATTGTTTCATTTGGTGTTACATTTCATGTTGCAAGAAAATAGCATTCTTTATCCTGTTTAAAAAAATAAAAAAAACTAGAATGCTACAATTTAAATCATCAGTGGATATGAAAAAAATCTGATTAAGGCATCTGGTCCATCTTGCTAACATAGGAATTTTGTTGATTATGTGCTGTCTTAACATTTTTTTTTTGTAAGATGTTGCTAAATACCATGTTTATAAACGACTCACATAATGGATTTTTAACAACTTCCCTGGGAAATAACTTTATGTTCCCATAGATTTTCCTGCTATGATGGAAGATTCTTCTGCTACTCATTCTAAATTTCCTTTTGACAGATTTGATGGCTCAATAAGGTGATCATTTCACTGAGTTCCTTCTATTGTCAGCATGTCACTGCCGTAAAGGTCAGGAAACCCTAGAGCAGGGGAGGACCCAGGAAATACAAAATCACACAGACCTCGTGAACATCATCGTCTCTGTTCAATTCAAATGGAATTGTTTATGTTTGTTTATTGACCGGAAAATAGTCCCGACATAGTTTAAATGGAAAAGGTTCATAACATTACACACGATTTTTTTTTTTTTTGGAGGAGGGCATCTCTCTGTATTCCCTTTTTGTTATAAAATGGTCATGTTAGCTGTCCATCACTGTATTTGTTAAACTGTCTGTCCACTTGAGAGAACGGCAGGATGAGTGCCACCCACCTGTGACCTTGATCAGAGAAGCTATCTTCCCTGTGACTCCCTCTGTGTTAATCCCTCACTTGCCCTAGAAACAGACCCACAGATGTAGAGAAGTAATATATGGATACCAGTGGGGACCAGGGGGTGGGATGAACTGGGAGATGAGGATCGACACGTACACACCACTGCGGATACCACAGGGCTTCCCAGGTGGCACAGGGGCAAAGAATCAGGAGATGCGGGTTTGATCCCTGGGCCAGGAAGATCCTCTGGAGTAGCAAACAGCAACTTGCTCCAATATTCATGCCTGGGAAATCCCATGGACAGAGGAGCCTGGTGGGTAACAGTTCATGGCGTCACAGAGAGTCAGACATGACTAAGCATGAGTGTGCACACACACACACACACATACAAAACATGGCTAATGAGCACCTACTACGCAGCACAGGGTGGGGGAGAGGAGATGCAATCTGTAGGATTTGTGTCAAGTCAGCCTCAAATGTGCGTGCCAACATATCAGTACATTAGTGTGCGAGTTGCTCAGTCATGTCCGACTCCTTGCGACCCCATGGACTATATAGTCTGCCAGGCCCCTCTGCCCATGGGATTCTCCAGGCAAGAATACTGGAGTGGGTAGCCATTCCCTTCTGCAGGGGTTAACACACGAGGAGCAGACAAGCTCTGTGATTCCACTTATACAAGGTACCGAGACTAGTCAAATTCTTAGAGTCAGACAGCACACTGGTAGCTGCCGGGGGCCGGGGTGGGAGGTGGAGAGGGGAAACGGAGACTTAGCGTTGAATGGGGACAGAGTTTCAGTTTAGGAAGGCGAAGAACTCAGGAAATGGACGACGGTGAGGGCTGCACAGCCGTGAGAAAGCACTTAGTTTCACCAAGTTAAATCTGGTTATGATAATATGTTTTATATTATGATTTTAATCTCAATAAAAAAATTAACCAAAAAAAAAAAAAAAAAGCACCACCTGACCTAGGTGGCGGTTAGTCGCTAAGTCGTGTCTGACTCTTGTGACCCCGTGGACTGTAGCCCCCCAGGCTCCTCTGTCCATGGGATTCTCCAGGTGAGAATACTGGAGTGGGTTGCCATTTCATTCTCCAAGGGATCTTCCTGACCCAGGAATTGAACCTGGCCGTCCTGCATTGTGGGTAGATTCTTTACTGACTGAGCTATGAGAGACGCTAATACTGTTCCCTTCTCCAGGGGATCTTGCCAATCTAGGGATTGAAACCAGGTCTCCAACATTGCAGGTGGATTCTTTACCATCTGTCACTGGGTGACTCATTTCAGTACTGCTGGAGACCTCCGGTCTCATCTTTCTCTCCATTTAATAAGAAAATGCGTGTTTGTGTTTGACTTGGGGTTTCCCCAGAGGACCTCCTCCAGAAGAAGAGGCTGGGAATCAGGGCTCCTCCTACTATCTCTTCTTTGGGTTTTGCTCTTTCAGGACGTGGAGCTGTTTCCTCAAGGATGGAGGAAACGGGGTCAGAGAAGGTTCAGTAATCCCCATGCTAGAGCTGAACACGCTGCCCTGCCTTCACATCCACCTCCCCCGCGCCTTCTCCCTCACGTGTGGAGGTCTCTCTCAGACCCTCCTGTCCCTCTATGATCTGGTTCCCGGCCCCAGGATGAACCCATCTCACCCAGGGTAGGACTCTAACCTCCCAGGACTTGTTTACGTGAGCAGACATGCCTGTGCTTGGCTTCTGTCTCCTGTTTCAAGAGGGAAGAACAGTAACCTGACAAACCCCCTGCCCTGAGAAGCTCCTGTTCCAGAAGGGATCTGGGGAAACCAGGAGCACGCAAGGTAAATCATGAAATATGCACAATATTCACTATTAATGTGAGAAGCAGTACAGAGCAGAGAAGTCAGTCTGTAGCATTAGGAGGGGGTGGAAATGCTGGTTCTGATGGCCGGAGCAGGAGGCGTGAGAAGGTGTCTCCTGAGTGAAGACCTAACAAACGTCAGGAGACGCCTCGGGGGGAAACAGCATTCGCGGAAAAGGGATCAGAATAGGCACGGGCACAAGGCAGCAGGGTGGCAGTGCGTCCAGCGCGCAGGGCACGGGCCCCCGTAGCCTGAGCAGTGAGCTCGCGGGAGAGTGGGAAGGGTCTCGGGACCCTTGGGGGTAATAATGAGGACCCTCGGGCAGCGGCTGAGTGGACTGAGGCAGCCAGTGGGAGTTTTGCTCAGAGGAAGGATCAAAAACAGGATCTGACTTGTAAGGAGGTCCCTTTGGCTGCTTTCCTGACCCTGTTGACGAGAGGCTCCTGCAGTGCTAAGGGAGGGCACTGGGGGCAGGCCAGAGGCTGGGAGACCAGTCAGGGCAGGAATCTGAGAGGAAGGAGGCTGCAAGGGGCTGTGGGCAGCTGGTACGTGGGGGCCCGAGAGAGGGAGGAGAAGAGAGGAATTCACAGCGCTTCTCTCCACCTCTGCTTCCTGGGCCATTGGAAGAATTCACTGACGGAAGAAAGACTAGAAGAAGAACAGATTTGGTGGACAGGTCAGGAGCTCACATGAGGAGCAGGTGGGCTGCAGATGACCAGCGGGCATCCAAGAGGGGACACCAAGGAGGCATGTGGATGACAGGTCCGGAATTCCAGGGACAGCCCAGGGCCAGAGCGATGCCTTTGCCAGTCTCAGCATGGAGACGGCATTCGGAGCCAGGAGACCTGAGTGAGGGCCCACCAGAAAAACGAGGACCAGAAAGGGAAGGAGACAGAGGACTGAGCCCCAGAGGACTGCAGAAGTTCAAAGTCAGCCTCAGAGCTGCCCAGGGAGAGTGGTTGCAGAGGGAGGACCTTCCAAACAGAAGGAAACCAAGAGCACTTCAGGAAAGGGGAGGGGCTCATGGGCATTAAATGCCGATCGATTCCAAGAGGACCTAGTTCAGTTCAGTTCAGTCACTCAGTCGTGTCTGACTCTTTGTGACCCCAAGGACTGCAGCACACCAGGCCTCCCTGTACATCACCAACTCCCGGAACCTACTCAAACTCATGTTCATTGAGTCGGTGATGCCATCCAGCCATCTCATCCTCTGTCGTCCCCTTCTCCTCCTGCCCTCAATCTTTCCCAGCATCAGGGTC
Source organism: Oryx dammah (assembly GCF_014754425.2). NCBI lineage: Eukaryota > Metazoa > Chordata > Mammalia > Artiodactyla > Bovidae > Oryx > Oryx dammah. Next base: position 114,303,987 of record NW_024070212.1, read on the forward strand.
TTTTCAAATAAGTAAAGTCTTTGCATGAGGTGGCCAAAGTATTGGAGTTTCAGCTTCAACATCAGTCCTTCCAATGAACATCCAGGACTGATCTCCTTTAGGATGGACTGGTTGGATCTCCTTGCAGTCCAAGGGACTCTCAAGAGTCTTCTCCAACACCACAGTTCAAAAGCATCAATCCTTCAGTGCTCAGCTTTCTTCACAGTCCAACTCTCACATCCATACATGACCACTGAAAAAACCATAGCCTTGATTAGATGGACCTTTGTTAGCAAAGCAATGTCTCTGCTTTTCAATAAGCTGTCTAGGTTGGTCATAACTTTCCTTCCAAGGAGTAAGCATCTTTTAATTTCATGGCTGCAGTCACCATCTGCAGTGATTTTGGAGCCCCCAAAATAAAGTCTGACACTGTGTCCACTGTTTCCCCATCTATTTGCCATGAAGTAATGGGACCGGAGGCCATGATCTTCGTTTTCTGAATGTTGAGCTTTAAGCCAACTTTTTCACTCTCCTCTTTCACTTCCATCAAGCGGCTAAGAGGACCTAGGCCTCCTTCAGATTTGGTGGCGAGAGTGTCACGGTGACACTGCTCAGCCCACTCTCAGCGTGTGACAGAATCAAAGCCAGGTGTTGGCTTCTGTGACACGGGGCTGGTGGGACCGGAGGCTGTGAATGCAGAGAAAGCCTTGAGAATCCCCACCCTAACGGTGACAGTGACAATGAGGATAACTGAGGCCTGTCTTCTGATTTAATACTTCACGTGGATCGAAGAACTGGCTCCAGAGGAGACAGCAACATCCCAGGGCTCCTTGGGGCCCCAGAAAGCCTTGCGGCCACTCTGGTCATGGGCAGTGTGTGGTGACCCGAAACCTCAGAGCATATTTCTAGGAGGAAACAGTGACAGGAGGAGCTGGAGATAGAAGGAGGAGGGCTCACGGGGCACCCTAAATCTTTTCGATGGGACCCCAGAGCCCAGAGAGACTCCCCGTGGGCTGAAGGAAGAAGCCAGTGCATTGTCCTGGGAGAAGGTAAGTGGACAGAGAGGTCTATCCACCTGGCTCATTCAGGAGGAGGGAGGGGTGATCCTGCAGGCTCTGGAGCTGGAAGAACGGAGCAGCAGGGGCTGAGAGCTGTGTGGAGGACAGAGGAGCTGAGTGCAGAAGCAGAGAGAGAAGGGGCTGGAGGGTCAGGGTCTAACGCTGCTGGGAGAGATGGGACTTGAACAGGGAAACAGGGGGCCATGAAAGGCCCCGAGTGAGCTCCGGGGAACCTGTGCAGCTGGAGCGGAAGGTCTTAGAGCCCCAGGAAGTGTGTCTATTCCCCATCTGGTTGTGGAGAAACTGCTCTGCACCAGGCAGTCCATGGGAGCCGCCGGTCCCCAGGGAGGGGGAATCTGGAGCGTCCCAAGGACACAAGCTGGAGTCGCAGAGTGGATGAGATGTCTGCGGGACCTCGAGACTCCAGGATGGGAAGTTTGGGGAAATGCCTCTTCCAAGGAAAGGAGAAACAAAAGGGATTAGACTGAGCTCTCGGGAAGGAAGGGAGCCCCTCCCTTGCACTCCCAGCTTCTGCCCCGCCTCCCCCACACTGTACCCCACTGCCCCCTGCCCCTGCCCCCTGCCCCCCTACCCTCCACCACTGAGCTGTGACGCACGGGTGAGGAGAGAGTTAGGAAGGGAGGTGAGCGTGGTTGCCTCTTGACTGAGGAACAGCCCTCCTTTACCAGGTGGCTGTGCATCCCAGCACCCGCTTTCTGAGGGAAGGACACTCAGGAAGCCATGAAAAGCAAAAGGGACCCAGAGTCATTAGCCAGGGCACCTGAGTCTACCTGGTGGCCGGTGCGTGACATGGAGGAAGTCACCACCGGCTCCTGAGATGTGAGGACAGGCTTGAGCAAAGCTGTCGTCAGCGGCCAGGACTAACGACGCAACACTCAGCTTGGATAGACCTGACCTTTCCTCGGTCCTTTCAGCACCCTCCGCCCCCTCCATCCTCAGCGTGACCTTGGGAACCTCTGCTCTTCACACATGGGGACACTGAAGCTGGAAGGCAGTCTGGGGGACTCGCCCAGATGCAGTGGAAACAGACACAGAGAGATCTCTTCACACGTGGAAGGAGCAAGCTATTTGAAAGTGGCTCTTGGCCACAGGAGCAGTGAGATCACCTACTTCACTGCACACAGCTCCTCTTCTCTATGGAAACAGTTCAAGGGTCACGTCCTGGCCATCAACAGCATCAGTGGCCCCTCTGCTTGCCCGTCTACTGTCATTTGAGAAGGTGTCGTTGACTTTGCTTATGTCTTTTACGGACCTCTAGCTCAATGCTCTGGTACTTTGGCCACCTGATGTGAAGAGCTGACTCATTGGAAAAGACCCTGAGGCTGGGAAAGATTGAAGGCAGGAGGAGAAGGGAGCAACAGAGGATGCAATGGTTGGATGGCATCACTGACTGATGGACATGAGTTTAAGCAAGCTCCGGGAGTTGATGATGGACAAGGAAGCCTGGCGTGCTGCAGTCCATGGGGTCCCAAAGAGTCGGACATGACTGAGTGACTGAACAACAAGTTCCACCAAAGGAGTCTGTTCCAGCTCTCATATTACTGGGGGGAAACCCACTCCCCAAAGACGGCTGGCAAGGACATTTTCTAAATAAAGGTTAGTTTCTAGTTGAGCTGGGATATGCACACCCTCACCAGGCTGCACCATTCTTGCTGGTGGGGGGCCTCCAGCCTTTAAGACAAAGGGCATTTCCTGAGTTGGTTTCAGATTCCCGTATTGGCCAAATGGGGTATGATGAAGAGGTGGCCTTGCAGTTTAGGAGAGGCACTCATTCCAATTCCACTAACATTTTCTGAGTGCCTAGTAGGTATCAGTCCAGGAACATAAATAAACCTAGAACTGTCTGCACTGGAGATCATGAACTTAACCTTCCCATGTTGAGTCAAGAGAGCAGGCGTCCAGATACACAGGCTGTTTTCCCAACGTGCGTAGTGAGGGCAGAACTGGAGCCAGCCCCTCTCCTGGGTCCCCAGCCCAAGGTGCCCTGCAGGCAGGCCCCCAGCCCCCGCTTGCTCTGGGCCCTCACGGGATGGACCTGAGGCTCGCACCCCTGCAATGATCACTGGCTTTCAGCTCTGTCTTCCTCCACGATCACGGTGCCCTTGGTCCTCCAGTCCCGGGCGTTTGCTGTAAACCTGGGCACAGACAGCCCTCCCCAACTGCCCTGGAAATCAGAAGGACACGGACAGTGAAGTCAGCCCTCGGACCAATTTATCTGGTCTCTCACCCGACCCGTCGAGCCCCAGACCACAAACCCATCCAAGTCGGTTCAGGGGATCTCCGGCAGCATTCTGAGGCTGCAGCCCAGAGACACGGGAGAACTGAGTGGGATTCCGGGATGGAGGGACCTGGAACCGGAAATGGGTCAAAAACAGAAAACAGGCGGGAGGGGGCCCTGAACAGACACCTCGTGGACAATCAATCAGCTGAGCGTGTCGAGTCTCCCTCGGGGAACGTGCACACGCCTGTAAACTTCTGGAGTCTTCCGATGCCCTCATGTACTCCCTGGACCTCAAACTGCTAAGCCCTGAAGATGTGGCTTTTCTGAACAAACTCAGGAACAAGTGAGCAAGCAGTGATTCTGCTGCAGGCTCCGCCCACACCGGGGCTCCTTGCTCCTGGAAGCTGTTTTTAGGAAGTAACGTCAGAGCCATCCCCGCCCACCCCATCCTCTTTATCCCTGGGGGGAATTCTCCTCCTCCTCCTGCAGAGTCGGGTGGTCCATCCTTTCCCTGGCAGCCCTCCCTCCCTTCAAGGGTGTTAGTCTTGTACCCTGTCGTCACTCCCGTAAGACTCCGTTTACCTGGGCCTCTTCCCTAAGGAACCGTGAGTCCCTGGATAGGGGAGGGACGTGCCCCGCTCACCCCGGCTCCTCTGCAGTAGCCCAGGGCAGGCAGTGAGATGCTGGTAAAACCGATTGTGGGAAAGGATGCTGAGAGGGCTTGGGCACTGGCTTTCCACCACTTTGCATTCTCCCATGTGATGAAAAGGCATTTACTCCTCAGATCTCAGAGCACACACAATTTTACAAAGGCCTGTTAAGATGACATAGCGTTGCACGGTCTGAAGAGTCCTTTTGTGAAATTACCTCTGGAATTCGAGTTACCCCAATGCTCCAAAACTGCCCTGGAGTTCTGACTTACTCTGAAAGCCAACCATATCTGCTTCCCACGGGAAATGTTTTACAGTGGCCTTTGGCAAAAAGCAATTCGATTCTCTAACTGGACCCCAGCCATAGGCATGAGCTTCCATGTATAAAGTAGCGGCTTCTCCCTGGGAGGGAAGAGGGAATATGAATGGGACCAAGGGATGAAGCCCCAAAAGGCCCTGAAAAAGACTGAGGGTGGGTTAGGGGTTGGGGGAGACAGGGGTGTGCCCCAAGCCCAGCTGTTCAGTGTGCAGAATTGAAACAGGTCTTTAGCAGGTAAAAGTGCTTCCCAGGTGGTCAGAAATGTGATGAGATTCAAGCGGATGCAGACATTCAATAACCAGTGCCACTGAGGGTTTCATCAAACATCTCAGAATCCGGAAGAAGAGGACGTCCCAGCTGCATCTTACTCAGGACACTGCCCACCACGGTGAGTCCCCACTGGGAACACACCCTCATGGGCCCTCTGACCCCGTCTTGTGTCCGCCTCCCTCCCCTTGCCCTGCCGCACCCTGCCAGCCTCCTGGCTCCCACCTCAGGGCCTTTGCACGTGACGCTCTGTCTTGTGGAAATGCTCCTCCTCCCTCCCAGCGCTGCCTGGCTCACTCTTGAATGTCCTGCCAGGTTCTGCTCGGGCATAACCTTCTCAGGAGGCCTCCTTGGACCACTCTGTGCTAAGTCACCCATTCCCCTCTCTACCTCATTCTCCCATCGCACTGAACACTAGGAGCTTTTCTCTTTGCTCACCTGTTTGTTTGCTTCTTGTCTGTCTCCCTCCACCCACACCTCACCTGAACAAAGTTTTCACCAGAGCAGGGACTCCAGGAATTGACCTGCTGTACCCCAGATAGTCGCCGAATGAGCAGAAGAACAAATGAACAAAATATTCCCTTGCTACGTCAAAGCAGCTGGACCCTCTCTCAACAGCTTCCCCAGGGTGTCTGTGACTTGGGTGTCATGGACTTTCCCACTGGTGCCAACAATCGATGCCTGCGTGAGGCTCCTGGCAAAGCCCAGTGCAGGCATTTGCTGACCAGTCCTCCTGGTTTTGAAGCTTCATGTCCAAATTGATTCAGGTGCTTAGAAGCAAGCACCTGGACCTTACTAGGTTCACAACTCTCTGAAACGCCTCCACACTACCATGACTCAACATCCTGGCTATGGATCTTTTACCAAAGCCCAGAGGAAGAAAGAGTGTTTTGGTTCTCACTGCACTTTTTGTTCTTCGTAAATTCCCATAGGCATCCAATGCCTCCGCATTCCCCAAATTTCCTATCTGGCTTACCCACTGTGTAATTGCCATTTGTGATGGTAACATATTTTAACTGTATCGTATTGATATAATAGAAGGCTTTTGGAGCAGACTTTGCTTCTTTGGGCATATTGTTATTATGGTGGATAAGGGGGTGTGATAACATCAGAGGATTAGATTCTACCTCTTTATGGAAAATTAACTCTGAAACCAAACATCCTAGGATTTCTGCTTCCTGGGGCCATGGCTCCTGACCCGTGGGTGGCAGACCCCTGGAGGGTAGCAGAGCTCTGTCCTACACCAGGAAGCCCTGCAGTCACTGTGGTCACCAGGTGCCACCTGTAGACTAAACAGAAGTCTCATGTCGCTTAAACATAGCTCAGACAGTAAAGAATCCGCCTGCAATGTGGGAGACCTGGGTTTGATCCCTGGACTGGGACGATTCCCTGGAAAAGGGAACAGCTACCCTCTCCAGTATGCTTGCCTGGAGAATTCCATGGACAGAGGAGCCTGGCAGGCTACAGTCTGTGGGGTCATAAAGAGTCAGACACAACTGAGCGGCTTTCACTTTCATGGATTTTGGGACCAATGAGTTATGACTTCACGTAGCTATTTTTATGTATTTGTCAATCAGTCTGTACCAAACTGCACCTGTGGTCACGCTAACCTCCCAGGGATGTTTGTCTTCAGGGAGATTTAAAATCTTTGGAATGTGGAATCTTAGCGGCAATGCAATATGTTCAAGATGAGATAGTCATCATCAGAAGATCATAGAGCCTATCAACTGAAGAAGAAAAAAAAAGTACAATCTAAAACCTGAAAGTTATGTTTTATTTGGCAAACTTGCTGAGGACTTGAGGCTGGGAGGCAGGCTCTCAGATTGCTCGAAAGAGGCAAGGGAGGAGCCAGGATATATAGAGGTTTATGCAACAAAGACCATGTAGTCAGGATATCAAAAAGGTCACCATTAAATAATGAAACCCAGACATCTCCAGTTAATGAATTGACCACTTTTCTAGGTGGTGCTAGTGGCAGAGAATCTGCCTGCCAATGCCAAAGACACGCAGGTTCAGTTTCTGGGTCGGGAGGACCCCCTGGAGGAGGGCACGGCAACCCGCACCAGGATTCTTGTCTGGAGAATCCCATGGACAGGGGAGCCTGGTGGGGACAGTCCATGACGTTGGAAAGAGTCAGACATAACTGGAGCGACTTAGCGTGCACACACTATGTACAAGGAGGTGCAAGAGTTTGGGCGCATTGAAATCAGATCATACGCAACTCAGCCCACGGGGCCAGCATCCTGTCCTTTCTCACCCTGAGTCCCTCGGCGTGCCCTGCTTAGGGCGGGTGCAGTGGCTGAGGCCTGCAGCATCCTTTCTTTACTGATATGGCGGGTAGCATTCTGCATTCACAAGACAATGAAGGACAAGTTCAATCACACACACTGCGGGACTCTACTCAGCGTTGAAGCTAACACTCATGTGGACGTTTCCTCTTCTCAATTTCTTGTCTGGCATTTACCTCCCTTCATGCCTCACTCTGCTGCTCCTGGTAATCAGCAACAAATCAGCCATAAAACTGACATCTGCATTCAGACTGTAATATACCCTTAATACTAAAGCAAAGGGCACCAGACACTTTGCTGCTGATGACACTTTTTAGCTGGCCATAGAGCAGATGTCTGCGGAAGACTGCCTTCCAAGTGCCTGGCGATCTCTCTCAGGAACTTGCTCACCTGTCTCCGATTCCTTGTGTTGACCTTGGAACCAGGCTTCCTGCAGACCGGAGCGGAGTCTTGTACTCCACGCTGGGCCCTTGATTCCAGGGTGAGCAGAGGTAGGAAGTTCACACTTAGGGAGGTGAACTAACACTTGGATGTGGTTTTAGGGCTGCACTTCGGCCATGGCTGTGTGAGTGTGACAGGATGGGGCAGGTCTGAAAGTAGGGCCCCGCCGCTGAGATTTTGTGTCAGCTCTCTAAAGCTCGTTGCTGGATTCGTAGTAACCCTTGCTATCTGCTTCTGCTGCTGCTGCTAAGTCGCTTCAGTCGTGTCCGACTCGGTGTGACCCCATAGACGGCAACCCACCAGGCTCCCCCGTCCCTGGGATTCTCCAGGCAAGAACACTGGAGTAGGTTGCCATTTCCTTCTCCAGTGCATGAAAGTGAAAAGTGAAAGTGAAGTCGCTCAGTCGTGTCCGACCCTCAGCGACCCCATGGACTGCAGCCTGCCAGGCTCCTCCATCCATGGGATTTTCCAGGCAGGAGTATTGGAGTGGGGTGCCGTCGCCTTCTCCACTTGCTACCTGAGACCTGTGAATATCAGGGGTGTGCGTCACCCACGGGGCCCTCTCCCAGACTTCCCTATCTCTCTCTGCATCGCTCGTCTGCATTTCAGGCTTATCTCAGCCCACACGACCTCTGGAAAACCCAGCTGGAGGATGACCACTGGGTCCAGCGTCTTCTCCACCACAGGCGAGAGGGAGGACCAGATCCCGGGAAAGGGAGAGACTATCTCCTCCCCCAAGCAGGTCAAGCCACTTTTGTTTATCAAATTTACAAATTTTGTTTAGTCACTAATTTAAATTTTTCACGAAAGTCCTATCTGCTATTAAGGAAGACGTTTGAAATCTGCATTTTCAGTTAAAAAAACTCTTTTCCCTGAGTCAAAAAGGCATTCATCTCATGAGTGATTCTAAGGCCATGTATACTGTGGTGGGTTCCAGGATGTTGCTTCAGAGAAGAGACACACTGAATTGTACAAATGTGGTCGCTTTTTTGAGTGATCCAGACAAGGACGTAAGTTCTCTGGTGTCTTGAAGATGACGCGGGACAGAGAAAGGGCAGACAGGTGAGAGTCCGGGGACCTGGACCCCCGGCCCTGCGAGACCGGGTCCCTGCCCTCCAGCATCATCCACGTGGCCTTGAGCAAGCATTTAACCCCTGTGGTCTGTGCCTGTCTCTCCTTGGAATTCCCTCTTCACAGCCCCCAGGGCTGCAGCTGCCGCCTACAGTCTGATGACTCAAATACTCCTCTGTCCCAGAGCCCTGCTTGTGCCCAGCCCCATCCACAGCCTGTAGCTTTCTAGATCTCAGACAGACAAGTTGAATTAGTCCCCATGCCGTCTTCACCATCCCCTAGCTGGATTGGCAGCACCAACACCTCCGGAGTTGCTCTATCAAGGCCAAGAGGAGTGAGAACTCCCCCAGCTTTTAAGCCTTATTTTTCAGCCACTCCCACGGTGACCTGAATTGGCCTAATTGGTCTCGATCTATCTGAAACCTATTTGTTCCAAATGCTCCCTTCCTTATCAAGGATTCTGCTGGAACACCAGGCAGCTAAAGTCTCTCTTTTGGGAATACTTCCCTGCTCCTCACCACCCACAGATTCCACTTACAGCTCTGTAGGGGGCATGACATGTCTACCCCTCCAGGTCCATCCAAAAGCCCCTCCCACTTTCACCCAACACTCCAACCACAGGGCACCCTGTATGCAGGTCAGGCCACTGTGCCCACTGGGGGTCGTTGTTCTCCCCACACAAAATCCCCCACCCCCGCTGTAGCCCCCTGAAGGGGACCTCGTTTGCTTTTCCAAGTCCAATCCAGATTTCAAATCCTCAAGGAAGCCTTCTCGAGGAAAGAGACCCTCAGGATAACTGTTGCGTTCTTCACTCTGCATATATCAGGATATCAGTGTATATCAGTCTGCATATATATATTCTCTCTTCCCCGCACCCAGCACGATGCTGAGAGGTAGTCGGTGTGCCGTGAACATTTGTGGGATAAATGACTGGAAATTAAATGAACACAAATATCCACAGGTGGTTACAGTAGAAAACTCCTTCTGCTGAAGATGTGAAGGAAACCTTGGACAGTCTTCAGACCCACTTTGGAAAAGACTTACTCAGTCATGTTTACAAATGAGGTGCTCCTTTAGGAAAATGTGTCAATGTGTCAAACTATCTCCATTTTATAGGCTATCCCTTTCAATGAGAAGGAATATAATGGTTGTCTGTAGAGGACTTAATAGTGAGTCTAAAACAGAATTCAATTCTATTAGCGAAAGACAATGTCCTTAGAGAGTTACATGCTTGGAAAGGAGAACTAACGCTATCTATCATGCAGAGAGAGACTGAACTAAGAATCTCTAGCCCTGTTTTTCCCTTTGTTCTTTTAAATCATAAAATATGAAGAGAGAGGAAAGCCTGAAATTGCAAAATAATTTAGACGAAGCGAAGGTAGGCAGCCTCTATTGCTTGTTTCAGGCTAAGTCGCTTTAGTTGTGTCTAACTATTTGCAACCCCAAGGACTGTAGCCCACCAGGTTCCTGTGCACGTGATTTCCCAGGCCAGAATCCTGATTCGCCATGCCCTCTTCCCGGGGATCTTCCTGGCCCCGGGACAGAACCCACGCCTCTTGCAGCCCCTGCACTGGCAGGCCGGTTCTTTACTGCTAGTGTCACCTGGGAAGCCCAGACAGGCTCCAGAGAGAGTCACAACTCAGCTTCCAGGGTCTCCCAAAACCTTTTCCCGTTTCTTCCTGATGCCTCACCCTCCCGGTTGATTTCCCTGGTGGCTCAGATGGTAAAGCATCTGCCTACGATGCAGGAGACCCGGGTTCCATCCCTGGGTCAGGAGGATCCTCTGGAGAAGGAAATGGCAACCCACTCCAGCACTCTTGCCTGGAAAATCCTGCGGATGGAGGAGCCTGGTGGGCTACAGTCCATGGGGTCGCAAAGAGTCGGACACGACTGAGCGTCTTCACTTCCCTTCACCCTACTGGGCTGCTCAGGGGTCTTCCTCCAAGAGATTCCCCGCTGGAGATTCTAACCCTTCCACATGGGCAACTCCTCTTTGTTTGTTGATTAGATGTATCTAAATCAAGGATCCTGTGTGATTAGGGATTTAACAATTATTCAAAGTTGATGGTGATGTCATAAGTTTGGCAAGATCATTTTATTTTTTAGTTTATTGCATTTAAAAAAAACATTTATGTATTTGGTTGCCCCAGGTCTTAGTTACAGCACGTAGGAGCTTCAATCTTTGTTGTGGCATATGGACTCTAAGATGCAGCGTGTGGGAGTTAGTTCCCTGATCAGGGATCAAACCTGGGCCCCCGACATTGGGAGTGTGGAGTCTTAGTCACTGGACCACCAGAAGAGTCCCTGCCTAGGTCACTTTAAATCTAATAAACCTGAGTTCAATTCAAACTCTGTGCAGTTGCTCATTCCTAGTTTTGATGTGCTTAGAATACGTTTTCCCTTGAACTGTGTGCCTTTCTGTGTGTTCAGTCACGTCTAGCTCTTTACAACCCCACGGACTGTAGCCCGCCAGGCTCCTCTGTCTGTGGGATTTCCCAGGCAAGAATACTAGAATGGGTAGCCATTTCCTCCTCCAGGGGATCTTCCTGACCCAGGGATCCAGCTGGTGTCTCCTGCGTCTCCTGCATTTGCAGGCGGATTCTTTACCAGTGTGCCAACCAGGAAGCCTCCTCGGACTGCACTGGCTTGCTAAAATATTCCTGTTACTAAGTTTTCCGTAATTTCTCGAGTAATGAGATTCTGAGACTCCTGCAGGTTAGATACACATTTGAGGCTTTTATAACTGTTTCATTGTCCACATGAGCTTTTTCATCCCTTTACTTTGCTTCCTTAGAATCGACTTTCTTTTTTTCCGTTTTATCCATCATCCTTGCATCTTTTTCTCACAAGATTAAGGTACATTCTACTCTAAGGACTAACAGGATCTGTCACCAGAGGATCTTGATAAAGAAGCGAATGTGGTATCGGGTGACAACACTGATCTGAACAGACTAAGTAATTTACCATCAAATTCTGAATATGAATCCAGTCCAAGAAAAAGTGAAGCATAGTTTGTGTTCCTCTGCCTTATTTTCTCATAAAAGCTCCCCAGCATCCATTTTACTGCATATATCATTTCTCTTCCAAATCCAGTTTGTTAATCGATTTCCCAGCGTAACACTCATCAAGCTCCTGCGTCCTGCACCAGGTCCTAGAGTGATAAAAGCATGGCATAGCCTCCCTCTGCTGGAATGTTCCTTGTTCTGTATTTGAGATACGACTCATGGCTATGACCCTCGGCAGCCCTGTGCTTGACTCACACGACACCTTCTGAGGTTGGTAGTTATTGCCATTCTAAGTATGAGGAAGCTGAGAATCAGAATATTTGCATAATTTACCCAGAGTCGCTGGCTAGTAAAAGCCGGGGAGCCAGGATCCAGACGCCCATAGATCTGAGTTAAAACCTAGATAATCACTATAATCTGTGTATCTAGATTGCTCTTCCAGCCTTCCAGGAAGCAGGCATGACATGACCACCTCACTTTTTCCATCGACGCTCTCAAAGGACCCATCGGATTTGTGCCACCTCCATGGGGTACCAGCTCCTGGTGACTTCAGACCCTATGGACCTCTGTGGATTCTTGAGAAATCTGAGAGCACAACCCCGAGCAAGATATCAGAGAGTCATCTCCCAAACCCAGAAAGGGCAGATTCGCCACCGGGACACCTGAGCGCTATCAGACTCTAAACTCTAACCTTTGACGCGACTCTGAGTTCTGATAACTCCCTCAATTCCTCATTAATTGAAAACAACAAAACGAAAAAGCAGGCCTTCGGGAGGTCAGAACTGTGGAAGTCTTCATAGCCTCGGGAACACCTGGATGCTCTTGACACCCTGTTTTTCCCTACATCCCGCTTTTAATCACATCTTTTAAATCACTCATTGAGCTCATAACACTCACCAGCTGTGGTGCCAGGAGCTTTCGCTCACACAGTAGACACTGCATCCGCCCACGTCTAGGATGCTGGCTGACTCAGCAGGCTCGCGGCAAAGGCTTTTCAGCTGGGGATTGACAGTAGCACCAACCTTCCCAAACCGTAATGTTTGACTAGATGGCAGACAGCATGCCGGCTTCTAAAGCAGCTCCCCTTTTGAGCCCATCCTCAGAACACAAAGCGTCAAGGAAACTGCCACCTGCACATTTATCTTTGTAGTTATATGTCTCCCTGTATTTTGGGAAAAGAGAAAGAACAGTTCTTGGAATATACAGTTGTTCATAGGAAAAAAAAAGACAAGGGGTGGTTAGAAGCTTCTGCAAACTGACATTTTATTTACATGGCTGATAGTGGTTACAGTTAGATTTTGAAGTTTAGAGAAATTGTTTAGGCGCTTGTATTAATTGACAAGAAAGAGCCATGTAGCCAGAGACCAAGAGAATTTCTTCCTGAGACTAAAGAACAGCATGGGGAAAGAGTTTCTCAGGTGGCCGCTTTCTCAATATTACGTTTTAACAGAGAAGACTCCTGCATTCGGGGGTTCCTTACCTCTGAAGCCAATCCCAGGGGTCAGACCTAAGGTCATGCTCAACCCAGCACTTTCAGCAAATAGCACATGGCAGGTATTTCCCTGGGTCAATGGAGGTTGCAACTGTGACCTCTGAGGAAGGGAGCAAGCTTGAACATCCTTCCTAGAAACCTCGCCCTTGTCTCTTCTTTTAGTCCCCAGCTTCCTTCCCTTCTTTCCTCTTTATCAGTCCCATAGCTTGTGTGTGTGTGTGTGTGTGTGTGTGTGCTTGCCTGCCTTTGGTTAACACACCTACACAGATAGAAAGAGGCATCTTTTGCAGACTGGTCAACCTCCTCACCTTCCTGGAAAGGTCCAGCACGCACTCTTGCCTCCTCAAGCCCCCCTAGTCCACTCAGGCTGACACAACAAAATATCCTGGCCGGGGCGCTCACACAGTAGGCGTGTATTCTACAGCTCTGAAAGCTGTAAGGTCAAGAGCAAGGCGCCAACACTCAGGTTCTGGGAGAGCCCCCTGACCGCCTGCAGATGGCTACCTTCTCACTGTGTCCACTTGTGGAGGAAGCAAGGGGCTTCCTTTTATAAAAGCATCAGGGACTCCACTCATGGCCCAGTGATTCAAACTTTGCCTTCCAAGGCAGGGGGTGTGGGCTTGATCCCTGGTGGGGAGCTAGGATCTCATATGCCTTGTGGCCAAAAATCCCAACACATAAAACAGAAGCACGATGATAACAGATTCAATAAAGATTTTTAAAATGGTTCACATCGAAAAATCTTTTTATAAAAAGCATCAGTTCTCTGGAATCAGGGCTCCGCACTTACCGCCTGCTGTCGTTCAGTCACCCAGTCGTGTCTGACTCTTTGTGACCCCTGGGCTGCTGCACACCAGGCCTCTGTCCCTTACCGTCTCCTGGAGTTTGCCCAAGTCCATGTCCATTGAATGGGTGATGCCATCCAACCATCTCATCTTCTGTTGGCCTCTTCTCCTTCTGCCTTCAGAATCCTTCCCAGCATCAAGGTCTCTTCCCATGAGTCAGTTTTTCGCATCAGGTGGCTGAAGTATTGGAGCTTCAGCATCAGTCCTTCCAATGAGTGTTCAGGACTGATCTCCTTTAAGATGGACTGGTTGGATCTCCTTGCAGCCCAGGGGACTCTCCAGAGTCTTCTCTTACCACCTAATTTACCTATAGTTGCCTCTTTACCGGCCATGTCTCCAACACACTCACATGGTGGGTTAGAGCTTCAACATATAAATCTGGGGAGACAATTCAGTCCATAACACCCCCTCCTAAAACTGTCTCAGGCTTTGTGATTTCTCTGTATGAGTTTATCTGACCTCATGCTCCCTGAATTCTAGAGGATGGGGCAAGCTTCCCAAAGGGGTCCACCAAAGCCTCCTCACCTGGCTGCAGGGGTGCACAAAGCATTGTGGGGTGGCGATGCTCAGCACATCAGCAACCCTCCCCAAAGGAACCCCTCCTCTCACCTCTGTTCCCATGGATTTGGGGCAGGGATGATGCTGGAAAAGAGGCCTCATTATCCCTCCATGACCCACTCCATCACTTTGGGAGATTGAGGGCTGGCTTGTTCTTTGCTAAAATTCTGAAGCAGAAAATTCTCCCTTTAATATCCTGGGGAGTCATCAGCATCTAAGTGATGAAAGCAGATTTTTTAAAATGGCTCTATATCATTTTTGCTTTATGAAAGTAAATATTTATTTTAAAAAATAATAGGTATTAAAATGGTGTGGGAAGTAGAAGTTATCAGTGATTCATTCTCTTTTTGCTTCTCTGTATAAAACAATTCCTTTTTACAGGAGACATGTGTTTCCTTTATAATTACAGGAAAATACTGAAAATGTGGTTTTTCAAAATTTGAAAATATAACGCAGAAAAAACTACAATGCCATTAGGGCTGTACTGCTCAAATGTGAGTCATTTCCTTTAGAAGGAAAATAATTCTCATGGATTCCTACAGTTGATGATTTCTTTCAATATAATGTGCTTCTTAAGTATGTACAAACATAAAGCTAGTTATAACTTCTTATTCCCTAGCAACTGGCATTTACAGAGAACATACAAAAAGAAAGACCTTAAAAACAAATAACATTCAGATCAATGATACTCATTAGATATGACAGATTGCACTGTTTTGTTAAAATAAAATGGCTAGTTCTGTGTTGAATTGTATATAGAAAAATATATCAGTGGCTTTATGTTGATTTCTCATTGCCTGGACTACATTTTATTATTTGTCTTGATGGGCCATCATTCGAATCACCAATATTATCATTGCCATCATTTACCCTTTTTATTTTTCCACATATTCTCCTGGTTATTTTTAACTGCCAATCCATTATGTTGACAGGCCAATCTTTTTAAAAGTGTATTTCAAGTACAATGATGGACAGTCAAAATATGCCAGTTAATAAAAACTTCCCTCAGCCCATCTCCCGCTACATTTACTGCTGACTGTCACTCTGACGCTCCACGACACACGTGGAGATGAGACCTGGGAGTCGTAGCCCAGGGGGCCGAGCGTTGGGACGGCCATGCCACCCGCCCTCGGGTCTCCACCAACAAGTGGGGGCTGAGGTCTCGGCTCGCCTACTGTGCTTTCTGTCTCTCTTCTGAAAGTCTGTTGTGAAGTAATATATGGTCGCGTATCTGGCTGGCCCCGCAACATTGCTTTAGTATATGGTTGCGTATCTGGCTGGCCCTGCGACATTGCTTTAGTATATGGTTGCGTATCCGGCTGGTCCCGCGACATTGCTTTCATATAAAGTGTGCTTCTGCCTTCACGAATCTAGAACAGCTACAAAGAGTATCACCTTGAAATTCTAGATTTTTAGGATATGCCAAGTCAAAATCTCCGCTTCTCAAATAACTTCAGAAAGTGAAGTCTTCCTCTGTAAAAATGGTCATGGTTAAGGAGGAGTTTTGCCTTCATGGGCTTCCCTGGTAGCTCAACTGGTAAAGAATCCACCTGCAATGCAGAAGACCCCAGTTCAATTTCTGGGTCAGGAAGATCCACTGGAGAAGGGATAGCCTACCCACACCAGTATCCTTGGGCTTCCCTCGTGGCTCAGACAGTAAAGAATCCGCCTGCACTGTGGGAAACGTGGGTTCGATCCCTGGGTAGGAAAGATCCCCTGGAGAAGGGCATGGGAAACCACTCTAGTATTCCCGGGTCTTTATATGTGGTTGAAGAATTCAACTAAACACCATGGTGAGCAGAGAAAGATGCTGCCCTGTGACAAATATAAATGTGGGCCTTCAACTGACACACCAAAGAGGGTCTCCAGAGAACCCCAAGTAGGTCTATACTGAAAATCCAAAAAAGACGGGATATATTTTATGTATATATATATATATATATGTATACACATATAGTTGATTCACTTCAGTGTACACCAGAAAAAAACCAACACAATATTGCAAAGCAGCTGTATTCCAATAAAAACTTACATAAGAATTTAAAAATAGACAAAATATATAAAGACAAAAACTTTCTAGTATTAAAAATTCCAAACATTCTATGATCATAATAAACCTAAGTAGGTCTATACTAATTTTTTTTAAGTATCATCAAAACAGAAAACAAAAATGTAAAATACTCATGGAGAACTTGCAGACTGCTGTGAAGTTTCCATATAATTTATTTTTTAAGCTACCTAGGGCTTCCCTGGTAGCTCAGATGGTAAAGAATCCACTTGTAATACCGGAGATGCAAGAGACATAGGTCTGATCCCTGGGTCGGAAAGATCCCCTGGAAAAGGGAATGGTTACCGTACCCAGTATTCTTGCCTGGAGAAGCCCATCGACAGAGGAGCCTGGGGGGCTGCGGACCACAGGGTCACAAAGAGTCTGACGTGACTGATCACGGCACAGCACAACCTAGTATTATGGAAACACCTGGAGTTCTTTGTCTGGTAGACACATCGCTCTTATCTGCATCCCTTAGTATCACTGTCGTGACACAAAGTCTCCTATGTCTGTGGTTTTCTGTCCGAATTTCTCTCTTCTTCATAAGGATATCAGTCATCCTGAATTTAGGACTCATCCTACTTGACTGCGACCCCATCTTAACTTGATGACGTCAGCAACAGCCCCATCTCCAAATGCGGTCACATGCAGAGGTTCGGGGTACACATGAATTTCGAAAGGGCACTATTAAACCCAGTAAAAATATCAACAGATATTCTTGAGCATCTGCTTAATCTCTTGATTTTCCAAATTTCACAGTCCAATTTGAAAATTCAAAGAAGCAGCCTGCACTAAACTCTGTATTTAAGTGATTAAAGAATACATTGTCATCGGAAAAGCATGACTTTTATTGGTGTTTTGCTACATTGGAAGGGAAATAATGGGAGAACGATTCTCTCATTCCTCATCCAATTAGCATTTTTCTGAGTACAAAGATACATAATTTGCGTCTATCTTGGCTGGGAAAGGTTTCAATATTCATAAAAGTCCCTGCTCCTGAAACACTTATTAATTTTTAATAAGATTGTAAGGGACCTCTTCCCGGGCCTGGCCCTCAGCTCTGCAAAGAGGCTTTCTTGGTGGCTCAGTGGTGAAGAAGCCCCCTGTCAATGCAGGCGACACAGGAGACATGGGCTCGATTCCCAGAGCAGGAAGCTCCCCTGGAGAAGGAAATGGCAACCCGCTGCAGCATTCTTGCCTGGAGAATTCCGTGGACAGAGGAGCCTTGTGGGCTACAGTCCCTGGGCTCATGAAGAGTAGACACAACCGAGCCTAGCACAGAAACAGAGAGAAAGAAGCAGCATTCCCACCCCAAGGGGAGGAATTCCCCTTGATCTTCCCATCTCAGGGCAGCAGGATCTTTTTGAAAAGGAAGCAGGAAAGATAGCAAAGGGTTGCTTTGTTTGGGGGGATGGTTTGCAAATAGAACCTGTCAAAGCAAACTCTTCCCTGGGAAAGCCTAGGGCTTCCCCATGGGACAGAAGAATGAGCCTTCTTATCGGCAGACAGATAAAGCAGTGGTTTTTCCCACTCGAGAAGGTGTGTCCTATTTTGCCGTGAGAAGACTTTCAACATTGCCTGAAGTAGGTTAGATGAAATTTTGAGGAGAGGAACAAATCCACCTATGGTGAAACTTGCACAGCATTAGGGAGTGTTTCCAAAGCTTTATGATGTTTACCTCGTCTATGCAAGCTCTATCATCAGCTACTTAATGCTTTTCTCTGATTCGTTTGGAAATTTAAATAATTTATTTCCATCCTGCACAATAACTGGTAAAAAACTGGTTTCATGTTCCAGTAATATGGTTGAGTTATATTTTCCAATTATATTTTCTCTAGTTCAAATTAAAGTAATTATATAAGTAAAAAAAAAAAATTCATGCATCTGTCATGCAAAGCCCTCTCAAGCATAATCTTGCCACACTAAAGAAATGCCAACTTTTTAAACCGTTTATTCTGTATTGGAGTATAGCCGATTAACAGTGTTGTGATTCAAGCGCACAGCAAAACGGCTCAGCCACGCATATACGTGCATCGGTTCTTCCCCAAACTGCCCTCCCATGCAGGCTGCCAGGTAACACTGAGTAGAGTCCCCTGTGTTATACACTAGGTCCTTCTTGATTATCCATTTTAAATATAGTGTGTGTACCTGTCCATCCCAAACTCTCTAACTAGACCTTCCCCTCATCCTCCCACCAACACCCCCACCATCCCTGGCAACCAGAAGTTTGTGCTTTAAGTCTGTGAGTCTGTTTCTGTTTTGTAAATAAGTTCATTTGTATCAAGGAAATACCGAATTAATGCACCAATAATAGCCCTGAGCTTCTTCAGTCAGCATTGTTGCCTCTGGACCTGAAAAGATGGCACAGGTCAAAACTAAGGAGGGCTGAAGACAGCTTGTATGAAGGCCAAGCCCATACAGCCCTCCCTGCAGTCTTAGCTTTGGCGCCAGGCCCACTGCTGAGCACAGAACCAGTTCTCCTCTGTAGGCCTCGGTGTCCTCATCTACAGTTGGAATGTCTCTTAAGTCACCGCACTATTGTGAGTACTGACATCTGTTTATTCATAGACGTTGACTGAGCACCTCTCGTGGGGTACTGAACTGCACTTGACTCCTAGTTTCAAGCAGGTACTCATCCATGCAGTACCCCTCTGTCCTCAGTCATCGGCAGGTCTGGTCAGGAGATCTCTCTGTATACTTGTTTATTCAGAAGCACAATTCAGTCACTTTCAATCAACATCCTTATTTCTAACTTTCCATTTAAACAACTATTGATACAGAATTGTAAAGTAAAATAAAAAAAATATATATATATATATATAAAAAATAATAAACAACTATTGAATACCTGGATGTGTGTGGACCCTACACACAATCAAATGCTAATCTGTTGTTGTTATTGAACTACAGTTGACTTACAATATTGTGTTAGTTTCAGGTAGACAGTTTCAGATTCATTTCCATTATAAGTTATTACAAGATACTGGTGGCTTCTCTGCCTGCAATGTGAGAGATCTGGGTTTGATCCCTGGGTTGGGAAGATGCCCTGGAGAAGGAAATGGCAACCTCCTCCAGTACTCTTGCCTGGAGAATCCCATTTCAGAGGAGACTGGTGGGCTACAGTCCATGGGGTCACAAAGAATCGGACACAACTGAGTGACTTCACTTTCAGTTTCACAAGATAGTGAATATAGCTCAATGTGCTATAAGTACGTTCTTGTTGTTTATATATTTTATGCATAGTAGTATATATCTGTTAACATCATATTCCTAATTTATCTGTCTCCCTCCCCAGTTGTTAATTTTAATGCAGACTAATTTCTGCCTGTCTGGATCTCCCTATCAACCTGTGGGGGGAAGAGACAGCAATCAACTCATTTCACAAGTGCACATATAATTACAATCCAGGAGAAGTTCACAGAGCAGAAAGGGCCTCCGAGCATGTAACACAAAGGCCTTAATTGGGCTACAAGGTAAATATGATAATGTGTATAGAGCCCTCTGGAATAGCCCACTGTCCACGTTAAGCTGGTGTTGATGATGAAACTAAAATAACAGGAGGAATTCCCAGTCTTTGGTCCAGGCCAGAGACACTGGACCAAAGAAAGAACCCCACTCAGCCTTTCTGTTGAGAAGTTAACTGTTCATTAAATCACTCCATGAACACGGTCACCTACAGTACAGTCAAGCTTCTTTTCACGACTCTATTTTCACTTTTCCGGTCAGAGAAACATTTTGTGATACTGTTTCTAAGGGAATGTCTGGACAGTGTGGACCCTGCAGAGGATTAAGTCTCTATGCTAATGTTCAGTAGGGGCTGACTCAGGAGCTGGGTCACATTGCAACAGATTGCATATTTCCTTAAAAACCTAGAGAACATCATTAAACACCCACAGAACGCCGTGGAGGTAGTTGGAGATAGTCCAAATGACTGCACATCACAGGCTCCCATCTCTGTTTTATCTAACTAAGGATGTAGGGCGTTTAATCCGATAGCACAATAGTGATTTAAAATATTTATTTTTACCATGACATATCGTTTACTCAGTTTTACTTCAAAACATCACCTGGATCTGTGCATGTTGCTGCTGTAACCGTGCGAATGTAAATGTTTAGCTTATGATTGGATGACCTAATTATTTGGAAAGTTTGTAATGTTTTTTCTTTTTTAATTTCCCTTTCTCTTACAAAGGTACAGGAAATGGAGTACTTGTTGAAAGTCACTGTATATGTCCAAAGGGGAATTTATAATACTTAATGACTTGAGATTTCACTGCTGCTGAGTCCGCATTCTTCCCTGTAAGCAGCTGAGCCAAGAAAGGAAATCACAGAGGAATCTTTGATGTCAAAGAAAAGCAACTTGAATGGCAGGGAAGGGGATAATGGGTATGATTTCCTTAGAAAAGATAGGAGTAACGTAAACTAGAATGCAGAGGGCAGCAAGGGAGCCTGAAACACCGCATGCCAGGATTTGATGTTTACTCTATAATAATATTGAATAAGCATTCCTAATATTAGACACCATGCAGTCACACACTCCTTTTTCCTAGGGTGTCTTTAGTTCCTTTAGAAAAAGTAGAAGCAAACCAACTTTTGCAGGAAAAATGTAAAAACCCAACACTTAACTACCTGGTTTTTCAATGAAATAAAGTAAAAATTTTGGCTCAATACATTTCCCCAAAGAAATTTGACAACATGGTACTTGAATAGTTTTCCTAGCACTCTTCCCAAGGTTTATCATTTGAATGAGGTCATCAGGGTGACAGATGAAAGCTGTTATCATCTGTAGAATTTGTACAAAGGAAACGTGTGGTAAACGTGAGAACTCCAGCAAGATCTTTCCCTACTTAGTCACCTTGGCCTTGTTCTCCTTCATTCACTTATTCAATCATTGAGCCAACAGTGGAGGAAGCATGTCAGACAGAGACGAGAGTTTGTGGGTCAACTGCGCCTCCCTGAAAACTTTGCAAAGCTGCCTCTGTCTCACTCGCCATCACCACCCTTCCCATCAAAAAGACTCAGACGCACCTGATGACCTGGCCACACGCAGGAGCCTACAAGAGGGTAAATATTTTCAAAGGCCAGAAAGGTTGACAGCTGCTGGTAAAAGAAATAAGTTTGGGAAGTACAAAGGAAATTCCAACCGAAGGTCTCTGAGCCAACCCATTCGTTAGGTGCGTAACCTTGCAACTCTGACCAGTGACTGATTTGCAAAACGACTATCCTGATTTGAAAAAACCAGGTTAAATGAATGTGTTTCCTCTATGTTCTGTTTAATCTGTTATATTCAAAGTTCCACGAATGTGTAATGCGTTTAAATCTTTGTTCATAAAAATTAGGTTCAATCCATCTGGTCATTTTTCTTGGATGAAACAACACATCCTCACAGCAGGAAAGTGTGGGGTTGTTTGTTTGCCCACAAGAAGTTCATGGCAGAAGTGCTGCCATCCCTAAAACGTGTGTGTGGACTAATGAAAGCCAGGAGTAGGGACTTCCCAGGCAGTCCAGTGGCTAAGGCTCTGCACTCCTAGCACAAGGGGCAGAGGTTCAGTTCCCGGTCAGGGAACTAGATCCTGCAAGCCACAGAGTACAGCCAAAACAAAAGCCACAAATAGTGTCTGAGCACCGACCACATGCAGGAGGAAAAGAAGTTCCTAGCAGCAAGTGGGATGACCATTCTGAGTCCCCAGCAGGAAGCTTCAAGGGGAGCATGACCTTGAAGGAGCTATTTGGAGAGAGGGTTTGCCTAGGAGTCCCACAGAATTATCGGGGAATATGCAAGGGATGGTTCCCCCAGGGAAGATAGGAAGAAGATGCAAGCAAAGGGCAATAGCCCACCACCAACATGATAAAAGGCGACTAGATTTTCTAGAATATTCTTCCCCCTCAGATGAGTGTCACCCTTGACCCCGGAGACCTCGCACACAAGAGGAAAGGTGGGCATCTCTGCCGTGTAAAGCACGGGCCAAAAGGGAGAGTGAATCCATGTCATCCTTGCCCTGGTCCTGGGGTCCTCCGGAGAGAATGTGGGGGGAGGGGAGGGGTGCACACGAAGCACTCGGTTTGCAGGAGAAGGTCTTGTCGACGACATGGACAGCTCAGCATCCGAATCCATCCTCCCACGGAGAGAAGAGGGGCCCCAGCACGGGTGGGGGGGGGGCGGAAAAGCACTCTTCGAGCTGCTTGTCAGAGTGTCCCGGCTCACTCCCATCCTCACTGTTACTGCAAGCCCTCAAAGCTCTGTCTAAAGTCTGACTTACTTTGGAGAAGATAAAAGGCATCAAAAGCCAGGGACTTGAAACATATCTGAAGAGTCACCTTTACCATGTGGCCTTGGGGGTGTTTTGAAACCCTCAGTCGGCTCACTGATTTCAGAGAAAAGGCCCAGGAACAGACACTAAGTTTTCCTTGCCAAGTGGAGCCACTACCTGAAAACAAGACCCAGGTGCTTTCTTACCAAGAATTTGGAAAGAAAGGAAAGGCTGTGAGGCTCCAGGAAAGAGACGGTCTATCAGTGAGGAGCAGGCCGTCATGGGGACGCGTGTGGCTCCATCACCCGTGGCCGGTGGTGGGCTCAGTGCTGCAGCAACAGGATGTGCCCACAGCTTGGAGGACTGCTGCGAACTCTCAGAGAAACTTTTTGATGACAAAGCCAGCAGGAAGTCTCGGCAGTGGAGAGACAGACAGACCCTGATGGTGTTTATCCAGCAATTTCCAAGAACAAGGGACATTAAATAAAGTGGACACAAATATTCTGGCCGCTAAAATGATGCTGTTATAAAGTAGGGAGAGGTTGTCAGTTGTCACCACCTCTGCCCTGATTTTCCCTGAACCAATGTTCACCCGCCTACTTCCTATCTCACTTGACCTCCCAGGTCCACTAATCCTAAGCAGGGGGTCCTAGCTAGCAGTCTCTGAAAAAGAAATATCACCTATGAAAAATTGATAAATCAACTTTCAGACTTATTTCATTCACTCATACCATCAATATTCATTGTAACTTCCTATATGCTAAACACTGCTACATTTTGATGGCATCCAAATTTGAATCAGATACAGTCCTAACCCTCAAAGAGGCTCCATTAGCTTGACTCCGTTTTAGAGACTTCGATAAACTCCTCTGACACTACAGTTGTACGGTCAGATGCACAAAGGGAAGAGCCACCTAATTAGTCTGTGAGCTGCTCAGTGGTCTGAACTAAGGTTACATTTCTGTAGAAGATTTGTCTGGGCTAAACCTTTAACCTACCCCATCCTTTAATGGGTAAAAGCTAAAAGAAGGTAGAGGAGAAGAGAAGAAAAAGCAAGGTGTGTTATAGCATGGTGCTTTTGAAAAAGCCTCAAGAATTTTGGCATAGAGTTTGAAGTAAGGAATGATGACAAATGAGGTTAATTACACAGGAGCCAGAAGCTTGCAGGTGAGAGTTTCTCAACAAAGGTTAAGTGGACTCCAGGGTGGGGTGGGGTCCATGGTAGTGAGCCATGGGAAAGAGATTAACGCATGGCCACCAGGAGCAAATTTGCAACTTTATTGGGAGACATAAAAAGAACCCTCAAATAAAGGCTTGTTTATGAAAAGGATGGCTTAGTATCACAAATTCATCATTTTTCCCAAAGTCAGTCTGATGTGGTTCTAATGAGAGGACTTTTCCTGGTGGGATGGAAGAAATTTATTCTAGAATTCTGTTTTGGTGAATAACTGGGAGAAGAGATATTATTCTCCTTGAAATTCATTTGTGGGACCCCTAACCCTTGATACCTTAGAATGTGACCATTTTGGGGGAAAGAGTCTTTATAGAGAGGCAGTCAAGTTAAAATGAAGCTGTTAGACTGGACCCTAATCCAAAATGACTGTAATCTTTATAAAAACAGGAAATTTGGACACAGATGTGAACAGAGAATAGATGATAGGAGACACAGGAAAAAGGCATCCATTGACAGGTAGAGGAGAGATGCGTGGAACCCATCTTCCCCTTGCAGCCTCGGAGGATACCAACTGAGGCAACAGCTTGATCCCAGACTTCTAGCCTCAGAACTGTCTGTTGCTTAAACCAGTTTGTGGTATTTTTAAATGGCAGCCCAAAACAACTGATACACAGTTGCTATTAAATAGATGCTCTTATTAAATAGATAATGAAATTTATTATAAATCTATGTAACTGCACATTATTATACAGGAGCAAAGACAGGCAAAGAGGCCAACACAATGAATAGAACATCCAGATGCATTAGAAAAGAAAAATTCAAATCTAACAATCCCAGTGCTGATATGCGGGCTCTTCAGGTACCTGGGCAGACACCTTGACAAAGCAAATAAAACCAAAGATCCACTTGCTGATGACCCAACAGTTCTCCTGTTAGGCACACATCCTAGAAAAATATCATGTGGACAAAAAATTAATATATCTGTACTCATTTCAGCATTGTACAGCATGCAAAGAAAAGGAAAGCACCTACTGTCCCTCAGGAGAGAAATGGACAAGCCCCTTATAAGGGATTTATTTTATGAAATCACTTTCTTGCTCTGAAAATGTCTTTATTTCACCTTCATTTTTGAGACATATTTTCACTGGGTAAAGAATTCAGGGTTGGCAGTTTTTTTTTCTTTCCAAACATTAAAAATGTTGCTCCAATAAGACATGGGAGCATTCTCACTTGCGTTGTTTCTTATGAGAAATGTGCTATCATCCACACACTTCTTCCTTTTATCTTGCTGGCTTTTTATCTTGTTACTTTGTCTGGCTGCTTTTTAAATGTCTCTGTGTCGTTGGTTTTGAACAATTTGACTCTTATATGTCTTGGTATACTTTTCTTCCTGTTGCTGGTGCTTGGGGTTGCCTGAGGTTCTTGGATCTGTGGGTTTATAATTCTCAGCCAATTTGAGAAAATCGGAGGTTATTATTCATTCTATCATCTCTGTCCCCACCTCTTTAGGGATTCCCATTACAAGTGTATTAGTTTCCATGTAGTTGCTCACTACTCAGTATTCTGCTCATTTTCTTCATTATTTTTCTCTCTGTGTGTTTCATTCTGGATTATTTCTATGGCTATGCCTTTAAATTGACCAACCTCTTCTGTAGTGTCTACTATGGTGTTCAGTTCAGTTCAGTTCAGTTCAGTCGCTCAGTCATGTCCGACTCTTTGCGACCCCATGAATCACAGCACGCCAGGCCTCTCTGTCCATCACCAACTCCCGGAGTTCACTCAGACTCACATCCATCGAGTCAGTGATGCCATCTTCTATCCAATATAGTTTTCACCTCAGGAGTTTGATTTATGTTGTCTTTTACTTTTCATGACTCTGCTTAAGTTTTAAACATAGGGAATACAGTTATAATTGTACTTTAATGCATTGTCTAACATCTAACACCTGTGTCAGTTCTGTGTCAATTTTTATTTTTTCAACCTTTCTTATTCATTTATTTTTTAATTATTTATTTTAATTGGAAGATAATTACAATATTGTGATGGGTTTTGCCATATATCAACATAAACTGGCCATAGATATACAAGTGTTGATTGATTTAACTCCATTTTTGGCCACAATTCTCAGCTTCTCTGCATTCCTGCTCTTGAACTTTGTATCCCTATCAAAATATTGAGCTTTATCCTGAGATACAGCTAAGTTACTTGGAAACAGCTCGATCCTTTTGGATCTTGCTTTTAAGATCTTCTAGGTGGGAAGAGAGCAATGCTCAGGTTAGTTCTAATTTATTGCCCACCAGTTAAGGTGAGTCCCTCCTCTGTGCTCCAGCCAAATATCTTGTGCGTCATGAAGTTCTCCAGTCTGGCTAGTGAAAGGAGGCACTCTTCTCAGACTGTGGTAGCAGCAGGCACTCTTACCGCTAATCCTTTTGAATGGTTCTTTCCCAAGACAGGTTCCTTAAATGCATGCGCCAGGGAACATTCAGCTGAATTGTCAAGAGTGACTCTCATCTCTGGAGTTTTCTCTCCATGAAGCCCTTGCTCCTCTGTATTCTGACATGTGAGCACCATGATTTTCCTGGACTGCCAGCTCTGACTTCTCAACTCAGGAGTGATGGAGCTCTGCTGGGTCATCCCTGCTCTGCATGTGGACTGTAACTCTCAAGGCGGTGAAATTGGACAGTTATCGGTTTCTTGTCCCACAGGATCACTGGCTTTCATCATCCAAAGTCCAGCATCTTGAAAGTCATCATTTCTTATATTTTGTCTGCTTTTCGGCTGTTTCAGGCAAAAGGGTAAATCCAGTCAAGTTTCCACCTTGGCAAGAAGAAAAAGCTCTTTTGACGGAATAGAATATTGCAGTTTTAAGAAATGAACTAGAGTAAAAAATAAGTTTATACCCACTGATGTCTATCTTGAAACTAAATATTGAGTGAAAAACATCAGATTTTAAAAGTAAGATATTCTGCCTGAAACCATTTACATAGTTTGAAATATACAAATTTACCCTGCGTATGGATTTTGTATACTAAATGCATAAAAGTGTGGATAATGAAAACCCAAGCTAACGTCAGGATTATGACGCCTCAGGGAGGAGATAATTGGGGGACAAGGCCAGGAAGTAATAAAAAGAGGGCTTAAAATTTATCTGTGGGACTTCCCTGGTGGTCCAGTGGTTAAGATTTTGCCTTTCAACACAGCGGGGTGTGAGTTCGATCCCTGGTCAGGGAGCTCAGGTCCCACATGACTCATAGCCAGAAAACCAAAACGTAAAACAGACACAGTGCTGTAACAAATTCAATTTTCAAAAACTTTTTTAAATGGTCCACGTTGAAAAAAAATTCTTAGAAAAAAACTTTATCTGTAATGTCTTATTTTAAAAAACAAAATATGAAACAAGCATGTAAAAAAATTAAGAAATTAGCATTACTTAAATCTGATGACTCGTTTATTAATGAACTATATTCTTTTTGTACTTTCAAATTATTTCATAATTTAAAACAACTATCATTTAGGTTATTGGTAACTACTGCTATCAAGAACATTTGCATTTGCCCTTGGGTCTCAGATTCTCTGCTCCCATTTACATAATTAAAAAGCTCACAGAGGGGACTTCCTGGGGGAAAAGAAGGCCTTCTTCTAAGAAAGAAATATCCAAGATGATACAGCTCTGAAAGGGTATATTGTTCTGAGTGATGAGATGTTTTTAGAAGTGTAAGCAGAGTTCTAAAAGTACATTGCTGCAAAATATTTCCCTATGGAAAAATTTTTTTGTAAATACTCATTTAGAACAAACTATGCGTGCAAATTCTGATCATTGTCTTGCTTCTAGGGAGATGACTGTGTGTGTGTGTGTGCGCGCGCACGCGCGTGTGCATGCATGTGAACATGTGTACATCTTTCTCATTCAACTTTAACAGGAATAGAAAATCTCAAAGACTTGGGGAGATCTGTACGCATATCCCAGGACTATCAAAAGGAATATAATGCGCTTGACACCCACTGTATAGTATTGCGTAAAGTTCACTAACACCCTGACACATGAGTTGGTGTTAAGACTATTATCATACGTTACCTTGTTGGGTGAGGCAGGGCTAGACTATACTCCTGTGAGTACATGTGCTGTTACCCTGGAAGACCATGGGGAGTCACACTGTTCAATGTAACAAGAAGAGACAGTTCTGGGGATAGCAAAGGAGCAATTGCATCCTTTCTTTGTCAGCATTTCTGCTGATCTGGCTTGGACTCTGATGCAGAGCCTGGGCTCTGAAGGTGGTAACATTGGTAGCAACTCTGAGCATTCCTTGCAGTCTTGCTTCCTTCCATTATCCCCCAATGTTCCATTTATTGCTATTGTTTAGTTGCTCAGTCATGTCTAACTCTTTGTGATCCCATGGACTGTAGCTCATCAAGCTCCTCTGTTCAAGGGATTTTCCAGGCAAGAGTATGGGATTGGGTTGCCATTTTCTTCTCCTGGGGATCTTCCCAACCCAAGGGTAAGACCTGTGTCTCCTGCATTGGCAGGGAGATTCTTTGCTGCTGAGCCACCAGGGAGGCCCTAAGTTTCATAAGTCCTTATTAAAAGTTACTGTCCTATCTGTGATGCCTTGGGGCAGCTACCTTGGTTGTTGTCAATGTAACTTGGAAATAATTTGAGGAGGACCACTTTCCAATCATTGAGCTATCAGGGGTCTCTGAAGAGATCCATGTCTGACTTGTTGTAAACGTGGTTTAGTTTGCAGTTGTGGATTGGTGAGGACCAGCCATCTGGACACAACTATCAGGAAAGAAACAGAAATCTGAGTTTGGCACTCGCGACATTCTCTTATTGCTCTGCAGCAGGAACTCTCCATCTCTTTTCTTTCTTGACCAACTCAACAGATACTCACTCCTGACTGTCAACAGGGTTAGAGTGCAAGTGAGCAACAGTGGTGTCACTTTACAGATGCCCTGAATCCACTTACCCTTATAGAGAAGCACCTTTGGCTCTTCAATATCGGCAATAATGACTTGCGCCCAGGCCTGCAACTGATCAATCTCTCGGGTGAAGGCAACCAAGCACAGAAGAGGAGGGGGGAGGAAATAAAGGAAAGAATAAACTGTCAATATGCCTCTCCAATCAAAGACTTATCAGGAAAACAGAGCCCACTCTAGGTATTTCAAACAGAGGAAATGCAATACAGGAAATGGCTTAAACAGGTCCTGGGAAAGCAGAGTATTTAAACAGGGGTGGCAGGCAAGGTAGAGATGGAAAACAGAGGGCAGCTACTGCCCCCAGGGCAAGGAGGTCATGAGGGGAGACCAAGAGCCGCCCAGCATCCAGCCACTCGGTGGAAACGGCAGTGGTGGCAGGTGGATCTGCCAAAGCTAGAGCCCTGAGAAAGCCTGGTTGTGGCTGGAGATGCCACTGGAAGAAGGGAGGGGCCATGGAGCCTGCTTCTTCCTGGCCGCCTGCCCACCAAACTTACTTGTCCAGGACCCTGAGGGCAAGGGAGCTGGGAGATGGAATCCCAGTGAGGTACAGAGGAGCGGGGGAAAAGGCAGGGAGTGGCTCTGAGTGCAGCTGCCAAATTAAACACAGATGCCCCATTAAATTAGAATTTCAGATAAACAACAAGTAATTTTTAGTGTAACTGCTATATGCAAAATTTGGTACGTAGTTATTCAAAAATTTACTCCTTTGCTTATCTCAAATTCAAATTTAACTGGGCATCTTGTGGGCTTATGTGCCAATCTGGCAGCTCCATCTGAAAGCAAACAGCAAAATGTTGGCACATACAACAGTGAATGCTAACTCGAGCTCCAAAACACCCCTGGGTCCAGAGGGTAATACCCATTAAGGAAGAGGGCTTCTGCAAAAGACTAAAGGTCCATCGTATGGATCAGGTCGACTTCCTGATGCTGGGAAAGATTGAAGGAGGGAGGAGAAGGGGACGACAGAGGATGAGATGGTTGGATGGCGTCACCGACTCGATGGACATGAGTTTGAGTAGTCTCTGGGAGTTGATGATGGACAGGGAGGTCTGGCGTGCTGCAATCCATGGGGTTTCAAAGAGTCAGACATGACTGAGCAACTGAACTGAACTGACTGAAATGTCCATTGCCAAAAAAATGAGAATTAGGGAGAGATTAAGGAGTTAATATATCAGAGTCTTCAAAATATTTCGTAAGAAAGATCAAGGGTAAGGGGATTCCTATGGATGTTGGGAAAGAAAGCCCGAGACTGGGATCTGGGAGTTGGGGGTTGTATCTAGGATTGTTGATAATGGGGAGGGCCCCTGACTGAAGTCTGCAACTCATTAGAGGCCAGAAGATGCTCAGTGGCAAAATCCAAGCAGAAAGAACATGGTAAGGCATCATTTTGAAGGGTGAAGGAGAACAAGCTTTGTTTGGGCCTCTCTTCACCTTCCTGTGCTGTGGTGAAATAGAAAATAAACCAGAAAAGAGGTGGAGAAAAACACTAGCCCTCTCTGCATCCCAGAAGATCATCAGGAGTTTGGAGCAGGGCCAAGTGCTACTTTCTGTTCTTACAGAGGAAATTATAAAATTGCATAGATATAGGGGCTAATTTGGGGTATTGGATTACCAGTGGGTCAACTAGTCAGCAGGGCTGATCGAACCCAACCTCTCCCATAGGGTCCTCTTCTGTCATCCCTTTTCAAGCATGTACACACATGCACACACATACACATTTGCACACATATATACAAACACATACAAACACACACACACACAGAGACACACACATAAACACACATACACAGCATGAAAACACACGTGGAAGGCAAGGAAGATGGTTCAGAAACGATCCACACTGCCCACCCCACCTAAGCACACGGTGAACCTCCCTTATTACAGAGCAGTTGAAACACCTTAATTCCCAGGCCTCTCCCCACCATCAATATCCAAGTCTTGAAGTCAAGAGGGCCTCAAACACACAGCAATTACTGAGGGTGGATTCTCTGGGGCAGCAGCTAGGTCTGGTCCGTGATGAGCAAACCATACCATGAGTATTCAGGGGTGAGCTACTGTCTCGTGAAAGGCGTACTTCTAAATATTTCATCCACGGGGTTCCAATAACAAACACAAATGAAAAAGATCTTGGTCAAAGGCTCAAACGCGGGCAACTATTCAAGAGAAAGCTTTTGAGGGGCTTAGGCAGAAAGCGTTCTCTCCTAAGCCCAAGTTTTGCACACACATGAAGGTTTTGCAAGAATTTTAAAGATCAGAAAGTAATGTCAAGTTTATGCAGCTTGCCCAGAGTAGAACCCTGGCCTTGGGATCAAGGGCTAAAAATGGTTTCTGCCTGCAGCAAGTCTCACTCTACCTGCAGTGGAATCAGTCTTCAATAGAGTAAGTTATGGGTTAGAGGGAGTCGTAGGTAGAAGAGACAGACGTTGGGAGTGGGAGAGGGTCTCTGTAATTCAAGACAGCAATTCGGGGGCAAGCACATAAGGAATGGGGGCCCCCAGGCTTGGATACTTTTGCTAAGTCCAACCTCTCTTGGCAAAATGATCCACTGGGCAAACATTTCTATAAAGCTTCCTCCTCAGGGTCCCTATTGGTAGTTATCACACACATGTCCTACGGCTGTTATCACACAGTCTTTAGAAACAAACCACGGGGTCTTTAGATTTAGACTCTGAATCCACAAGTCCAGTATGGTAAGTACCAGCCATCTATAACAATCCTATTGCATACTGAAAATGTGGTTGGTTTTTAAATTGTATTTTACTTTAATTATAACTCAGTTGGTAAAGAATCTGCCTGCAGTGCAGGAGAGCCTGCATTCCTGAGTCGGGAAGATCTGCTGGAGAAGGGATAGGCTACCCTCTCCAGTATTCTTGGGCTTCCCTTGTGGCTCAGCTGGTAAAGAATCCACCTGTGATGCGGGAGACCTGGGTTCGATCCCTGGGTTGGAAAGATCCCCTGGAGAAGGGAATGGCCACCCACTCCAGTATTCTTGCCTGGAGAATCCCATGGACAGAGGAGCCTGGAGAGCTCCAGTCCATGGGGTCGCAAAGAGTTGGACACGACTGAGCGACTAACACTCTGTGAATCTACCTCTTCAGTTTCATGAAGCCTAAATGCAGAGCAAGTCTTTCACATGAAAATTTAGCCTTGAGATGTAAGGATAAAATTCGTATGAGATTTCAAAGACATGGTATAAAAGATATGCACGTAATGGATATAGTAAGTATGCATGACAGATTTTCTTAATAATCTCTAATCCTGGCCCTAAAATAGGAATTTAATTGAAAGTTACCTCAGTCTTAACTGGAAGACAGCTGCCCAACAATTCTAAGGAATATTTAAGAGTAAATCTGGAGACTTCCCAGGTGGTCCAGTGGTTAAGACTCTGCGCTTCCAATATTTTCAGCGCAGGGGGTGCAGGCTTGATGCTTGGTCAGGGAACTAAGAACCCACATGCCATGCGGTGCTGCCAATTTAAAAAAATAAATAAAACTGCTTGTTAAGGTGATGGCCTAGTCACCAAGCCTGACTTTCGCTTTTCCAGAAATAATGATAGCCGCTGGAATATATGAAAACCAGGGACTACGTAGAGTTCAAATGCCTGTCAGATAAGGCCAGACCTCTGTCTGAGCCATATTATGCCCATTTCATTAAGCAGCAGAAATCATAAGCGGAGAAACAGAGTATTACTACGTGATCCTGGGCTCATGGGATGAAATGAAGGTGGCCAGCCATGGCTGGATTCTCGCCAAGTTTTTCCCTCTATGGTCAGATAAGAAAGGGGCCCAAAACCTTAGAGGTGAAATAATTTATTTGCTAAAACCCCAGATAACTGGCAAGGAGATCATATTATGACCCAAAAGAGTAGTTAACAGATTAGGGTCTTTGTTTGTAGAACCTCACCGAGTCACGTGATGAGAGAAGAATTTAGCCAGTGGGAGCTGCGTGCCAATGGGTCTGCTTCACACCTCGTGTTATGGGTCCACGGACACCGTTTTATTAATCTCACCGATGGCGAGTCTGCAGGCGTCTGTGCTGAGCCAAGGGCTGGAACCAGGGAGAACCTGCCTGCCGCCTGGGAAACAGCAGAGGGAGGGGGCCCTGGGCAAGCGCAGGCTGGAGGCGAGCCCAGGCCAGCCCCCGCCAAGAGGGGCCTGGTGAGGGCTGTGGGCTCAGGTCGGCCGGCACACCCCTGGGTCCTCATCCACCTCAGTTCCACCCCAGGAAGATGTCAGATCTGCGAACCCTCACGTCTCTGCCAGAATGAACGGCGTAATGGAGGGGCGGACCCTGGGCCCCAGGTGAGGGTGGGGGAGACCGGACTCCCTCGTCATGGGATCAGGGAAACGCAGCGGCAAGGAAGGAGAGGGTACAAAACCACCCTGTGTCTGGGAGTGGGCACTCTGCCTCATCGCTGATGAACAGCGGGTGTCTGTCTGACTGTTACGAGAGCCCTACCCCTTAGCTGGGGCTTTTGATAATGTTTTTAAAGTACCAAATACCGCCGAAGAATTGACGCTTTTGAACTGTGGTGCTGAAGACTCTCGGAGAAGGCAATGGCACCCCACTCCAGTACTCTTGCCTGGAAAATCCTATGGGCGGAGGAGCCTGGAAGGCTGCAGTCCATAGGGTCGCCGAGAGTCGGACACGACTGAGCGACTTCGATTTCACTTTTCACTTTCATGCATTGGAGAAGGCAATGGCAACCCACTCCAGTGTTCTTGCCTGGAGAATCCCAGGGACGGGGGAGCCTGGTGGGCTGCCGTATATGGGGTCACACAGAGTCGGACACGACAGAAGCGACTTAGCAGCAGCAGCAGCTGAAGACTCTTGAGAGTCCCTTGGACTGCAAGGAGATCCAACCAGTTCATCCTAAATGAGATCAGTCCTGGGTGTTCACTGGAAGGACTGATGTTGAAGCTGAAACTCCAATACTCTGGCCACCTGATGCGAAGAGCTGAGTCATTGGAAAAGACCCTGATGCTGGGAAAGATTGAAGGCAGGAGGAGAAGGGGGCGACAGAGGATGAGATGGTTGGATGGCATCACCGACTCAATGGATGTGAGTTTGAGCAAGCTCCGGGAGTTGGTGATGGACAGGGAGGCCTGGCGTGCCGCGGTCCATGGGGTCGCAGAGAGTCAGACAGGACTGAGCGACTCAACTGAGCTGAACTGACAGCATCTTTATTTCTAAAAAAGAATAAAAATTTAAAATCATCCATAATTCAAATCCCAACACAGACAACCACTAGTAATATTTTTATAAAGCTTGTTATTATGTTCTGAATTCACTATCCTTTTTAATACAAAGCATTTATCGTTACTTAAGCACAGAACTGTGAGCTGAAGCCTCCACTTGACGTTCCCTGGGCCCCCCGGTTTGGGGGAATTCACTGTTTTTAGCCTGCTGTTTTCATTCCAGAACCTTATTCCAGGTCACTGGGTATTTTTCAATGTTGTCTATTTGACAGGTGCCCACTGCTCATTTTCTGATATGTACAAATTCATCTCTTCATCGTTGGGAGTTGAAGCAGAGCTTATAGTAAATTAAAGGTATATATTCCCATCAAGACACATGTGTCTTGAGTTCACTGCTAGAAGAAATCTTTTTTCAAAAGCTGCCATGTTTCTTCCACTTATCAGTTCAGTTCAGTTCAGTCGCTCAGTCGTGTCTGACTCTGCGACCCCATGGACTGCAGCACGCCAGGCCTCCGTGTCCATCACCAACTCCCGGAGTTTACTCAAACTCACATCCATGAGTCGGTGATGCCATCCAACCACCTCATTCTCTGTCGCCCTCTTCTCCTCCCGCCTTGAATCTTTCCCAGTATCAGGGTCTTTTCCAATGAGTCAATTCTTCGCATCAGAAGGCCAAAGTATTGGAGTTTCATCTCAGGTGACCTTCAGGACAGTTGTATAATGTAACCATGTACTTCTTCACCCCTGATTTATCATCTAAATCCCTTCCATCAGCGGCCAGTCAACGGCCAGGTGAGTCTGGCGTGTCCTGGGGAGAGGAAGGGCTGAGTCTTCTGAATGACCGCACATTCTGTCTGTGATTGTGGTGCCCAGATTGAACAGGCTTGGGAGCAAAGCTCACCGACGGCAGGCTGGACCTTACAAATGCCCATCAAGGGCGTTCCCCTTGTCCACAAAAAGCAGGCAGAATGCAGTGAGGATCACTGAGACAACACTTGAAATTAATATTTTATTTACATACACATTCAACACACCATGAGACTAACAAGAAGAAAAAATGTTACAACGATTTGCTTTTCATGGGACTTTCCAGAAGGATGCTAAACACCTTTGTTTGCAAAGGTCTGGGTTCCCTCTGCGGAGCAGTTTGTCCCTGCAGAGTCCTGTCACCCCCAAGCTCCGTGTCACATCCCCAGGCAGCACACTGGGCCCCCTGCACAGCACCCAGCTCTGGAGGCTGCAGGAGACTGCTTGTGCCATGGGATCCCGAGAGCAAACGGGGCGTGTGATCACGCGTGCGGAGCGTGAGATGCCAAGGAGGACAGGGTGACACGGAAAAGCTAAAATATGCAAACGTGCAGAAACAGAATAGTTTTTGCATAAAACCAAATTTATCCCTACCCCTGGAATCTCTAGTTCAGGACAAAATCCTAAATCCACGTTCCAAAGGCTGGCCTGTCTGACGCTGACAGTCCTCTGGGTGGGGGGTACTGAGAAACATTTATCCATCCAGGAAACCACACATGGTGGGTCGTTTTGTGGCTTCATCAGTGTATTCAGGTCACTTTGAAGGTGGAGAGTCTCTTTGAAGGTGGAGCGTCTCTTTCCCGGCCAAGTTCAGGACTGGCTCCCCACCCCACCCCCACCCCAACTAGACTTTGGGACAACATAGGGTTAGGTTGTCCAAATCAAGCTGGAAAAACAGAGAAAGGAGGAGAAGGAAAGAACGCCCAGGAAACCTCAACTTTCTTTTGTTCCTATTGCTGTGTTTATAGATCAAGAATTAATTTAAAAAGCAGATTCCATCTGGGGACAAAGCGGAGACTGGACCAGAATCCTTTGGTGCAGAGCGCCCTCCTGTGGTCAGACTCGTGAATTTTCCCAAGAGCACAGCCGCGACTTGGGGCTTGAGGACAGGGGCTGCGCCTGGACAAACACACCCAACCTCCCCACCTGCGGGCTCAGGCCCACACCAGACTCGCCCCACAGGCTCACCCCGCTTTCTGGGATTAAGACCGATGGCAGGGTTAAGACCCTGGACCAGGGCACAGGAGTCCCATCACCTTCTCTGTGTCCCCACTTCCTCAGGTTGCCCCACACCTGAGACCATCGCCCTGCACAGTGCCCACACCCCGCACCCACTCAGCCCTGCTTTGACTCAAAACCACCACCCACCAGAGAACCCCATCCTTCCGTCCACGTTCAGACATCCTGTAGGTGGGGGGCACCCGAGGTGACTTCAGATGTGGGCCAGGGATGCTGGCCTGCCTCCATGTCTGACACTTGGCTCCTCACACAGGATTCTTCCCCCGCCCCAACAACTCTGTGGCATAGTGATTATTTCCCCCATTTTACAGATGAGGAGACTGAGGCTCGGAAGGTTAAAAACGCACTTCTTGTGAATTTCCCCAGACATCATTACCCTGTTGGGTAAGACCCTGCCAATTCTACTAGCTTGTAGCTCCTCTCAATGGAGGCAGCGCCAGCAACCCAGCAAGGACCCCTCCATCACTGGTGTGCGGGCATCTCTGGTCTCTGGGAAACTCACACAGGCCCTCCTTGCTCGCACCTCTGTTCACGGGGCCATGGGGGTCAGCACCCCTTTTCCATGGCTGCGGGTGGTCTCTGGGAGAGACGGGACCGGGAGGACCCCGGTGTGCAGGCCTCCGTCTGCCCACAGCCAGGCTGCACTCCTTATAGAAGGGGGCAAAGCTTCCTGTCCTCCCAGGCGCTGTGTGTGGTGGCCAGCCACTCAGCTGACAGCTGCTGCTGCGTCCGGAGCCCTCTGGCCACAGAGGCATTCCCATCCCTAGAGAGCAGAGAGGAACACGTGGTTTAATGTCCCTGCTTCCTCTGGGTTGTTTTCATGGAAACGATGCGGAGCTCCCATACAAAGTCTTAAGCACAGAACCTGAGCCGGACTGCTGGTCACCCCCTGCGCTGTGTGTCCACGTCTGTGAATCATCTCTTCCTCGTTGATCTTCCCTGTCCTCCCACCTCCACGTGAAGGCAGCCACTTGTGATTCTTCCCACTTAGAACAACACAATCACAGGCTTGAGTGCCAGGCACTGGACCACAAAGGGGAGAGAGATGTGATAAATAACATTTAAAGCACTGCAGAGTTTGATTTTCATGTCTCATATCTGCCTCCGGAGATTCTGCTAAATGTCTTTTATTCCTCTCTTCATAAATCCTTAGGATAACAGCTTTATTTTGGGAATTAATCCAGATTCCCATTACTCACTGATTTATACTTTCTGGAAGTGTAACTCCTCATTGTTAAGTTACAAAGGTTTGAAAGCTACGTTAACTCTTTCTGGCTACAGTAGTAATAGGGTTGCTGTCCTTTAGTCTCTAAGTCGCATCTGACTGTTAGTGACCCCATGGACTGTAGCCCACCAGGCTCCTCTGTCCACGGGATTTCCCAGGCAAGAATACTGGAGTGGGTCGCCATTCCCTTCTCCAGGGGATCTTCCCAACTTAGGGACTGAACCCACATCTCCTGCACTGGCAGGTGGATTTTTTTTTAACCACTGAGCCACCAGGGAAGCCGATAGTAATAGGGAGGTGTTGCTAAATCTCAGGCATTTTAGAATAGTATCTTACAAGCATGAATGTAGTTTTAAAGGGTTTCCAAATTGAAAGCGGGTTGAAAACTGGCTTCTGAGAGAACCCAATTTATACTATCATAGATGGTCCACATGCAAAGAACAGGCTTCCCTCTTGAATCCCCTCTGCAAGCAAGTAAGCTCTGGAACAGGACTTCCAGGGTTCAAATCTTGGCTCCATCTCTCACTGGCTCTGTGACCTCAGTCACGCTGCCTAACCTTTCTGAGTCTTGGCGTCCTCGTTTGTCACGAGAGGAAAGTAAGACCCGCTTCATGAGGCGGTGGTAAGGATAAAATGATAACCGTGTGAGTGACGAGCTGAGAATGCTGCCTGGCAAATAGCAACAAGCTGATGTCTGCTGAGAAGCAAGCAGCTAGGTCTAAGCCCTTTACCCAGGCTGACTCACTGAGCCACTCAACAACCCTGAGCCTGGGCTCAGTGACAGCTGGTCAGTTTCTGTCGGTTCTGACCCCTGACATTCACTCTCTCCAACTAGTGGCTCCTTTCAGATTTCAGCCAGGAACCCACGCACAGCCGCACAGCCGGCCTTTGAGCCCTAACAGGCTCTGGGCAGAGTCCGTCACGTGACCTGGGTCTAAGCCAATCAGAGCCTCACAGCCTCTCCGCGGTGACCGGCCTATCTGGCTCCAGACCCAGTGGTATGGGCTCCTGCCACCCTTGAACCTGAGGCTGGGGCTACCGCCATCCTGAAAGCAAGGCCTGCCCACGATGGAGCCAGCTCAGAGGAAACTGAGTCAGCATGGGAGGGGGGAAGCCAAGTCCATTGGCTGCATAAGCCCCACTCAGAAAACCTGCCTGAAACACCCAGACTCGGCTTCTCCATGCCCCGTGCCCACCAACTCCGTTTAGGTTGAATCAGTTCAGTTGGGATTTCCCGCACAAAAAGTCTGACCTGCCACAGAAAAGTACAAATACGATTATAAACGGTGTGAGAAAATGAATCCTTTTCCCTCTATCTTGCCTCTTATCTTGGGAGCTTCTAGTCAAAGCTTGGAAGTCCCTCCTCTCCTCTCCGCCCAGGATGGGGGTGGGGTGCAAGCGGAATTGACTTGTTTGGTGCAAGGCATTGCCTCCCAGAGCCTCTTTTGCTATAGAAAGTAGATCCGAGGTAACGGGAGTCTAGGGGGAAGGCGGTGGGGAGTTAAAGGTGAACCGGCACAGAGTCTGTATTTCTATACGGGGTGATGAAAAGATTGTGGAAATAGTGATTCCTATCACACAACGCAACGCATGTACTTCTTGTTGTTCAGCGGCTAAGTGGTGCCCTACTCTTTTTCTGCCCCATGGACTATAGCTCGCCAGGCTCCTCTGTCCACAGGATGCCCCATGGACTATAGCTCACCAGGCTCCTCTGTCCACGAGATTTCCCATGGACAAGAATATTGGAGCGGGTTGCCACTTCCCTCTCCAGGGGATCTTGCCCACCCTGGGATCGAACCCATGTCTCCTGCATTGCAGGGGGTTCTTTACTGCTGAGCCACCAGGGAAGCCCCGTGTATTTAATGCCACGGAGCTACACACTTTAAAACAGCAAACTGTGTATTATTTATGTGAAATTGTCTTTGATGTATTTAATCAGAATAAAGAAATATAGTAAAGCTCCAGCTCCACCGAGGACAAGCTATGACTGAAGAGTCTTATCAGGGCCTCGGAGTCCTCATCTTCAAACGGGGGAAACAGGACGCGCCGGGCACTGAGTCTGATGACGGATGAGGCCCAGGGCCCAGCCAGTGGCTACAGCCTGACCAGCGTGAAGCGTCGGGGCGGCCTCGGTGCCCTACACAATCCAAGCCTCCTGCCTTTGGGGTCTCACTCCCAGCCCTTGCCGGCCAGACCTCCCCAGCCTCTGTACTGCGCATTGTTCAGCCGGCCATTCTTCACGCACTCTGGTATTCTTGCCTGGAAATCCCACGGACAGAGGAGCCTGGGGGCGTACAGCCCATGGGGTCACCAGAGTCGGACACGACTTAGCGGTTCAACAACAGTTCCTCATCCCCACCTCCCAGGCCTTGCCAAACCAACTAAAGGGCACAGTCTTCCATCATCAAGCCAGTCAAGACTCAGACTCTACCTGTAAGTTTAGGGGTCCCCAGGGCTACCTCCCAGCTCAGATCAGTTGGCCACAAATGTGGGGGTCCCTATGGACACCCACAGGATTGATAATTCGCTAAAGTGACACAGAACTCAGGAAAACGCTGCACTTACAGGGACGGTTTTATTATAGCAAAAGGAAATAACTCAGAACCAGCCCAAGGAAGAGACCCATAGGACCGAGCTAGGCGTGGGAGTGTTCCAAACGCAAAGCTTCCGTATCCTCAGGGACATGGTACCCTCCTGTCGCTGATGTGTGACAGTCCACACAGTGCTCCCAGCCCAGGCAGCTCCCCCAAGCCTCCATATCCCGAGTTTACCATGGGAATTTCATAACAGAGGCGTGACTGATGGAATCACCACCTGCGTGACGGACCCCCACATCCTGCCCCTCCCTGTCCCCCCCCAGATTTGGGCTGACAGCATGTGGATCAAAGCTCCAACTCTCTAATCACATCGAAGGTCTTTCTGGCCTGGCCAGCCTGCATCCTGAGTCATCTCATAAACATAAAATATCTGGGGTCCCCCGTGAGTCACTCATTGGCTTAAACTGGCAGGTGTGGTCTAAGAGGCCCACCATGAATAACAGAGACCCTCCTACCACTCAGGAAATTCCAAAGGTTTAGAGATTACCTCCTGGGAAACAAAGATAAAGGCCAAGCAGATTCTGTATTACACAACCAGCTACTGACACCCCTTTGGGTGTTTGCAGGCTCTAGGGCAGGAACACTTCACATGCAAATCCTGTAACTAGATACTTGTTCAACCAAACAGCAACATTGTAGCCCCATAATCATTTGCATAACATCTCTTTGGCCCTCCCACTTTCTGTGAATAGCTTTGTTTTTCTCCAGTCTCATATTTAATAGCAGCATCATATGCCGTTGAAGGCTATCTGTTTTGCCAGAGCTAGGTTATCCATCACCCTGGAATTCAGAGAATTCACCCCGCTTTGTCTACCCAGTTAGGGAGTACATTAAAAGTTCCCGTAAGTTGGCACGTGCCTGGGGACCACAGGATGTGCTGTTGAATATCAGGAGCCATTTCCCACTGAATTCTTCTGAGAATTTCAACACTCACCAGCTAATTCAGATCCAGTAGCTCTAAAAGGAAACTAGTCTGTTTGTAAAAAAATAAAAAT
Organism: Oryx dammah; assembly: GCF_014754425.2. Lineage (NCBI taxonomy): Eukaryota > Metazoa > Chordata > Mammalia > Artiodactyla > Bovidae > Oryx > Oryx dammah. The sequence continues at coordinate 114,344,712 of NW_024070212.1, forward strand.
ACATTTTGCTCTTCCTTTGGGCAAACGGGCAACGGTTTGCTAGCTGCCCCAGTGATGTCAACGAGGACTGAACCCTTCAAAGAGGTCAAACCACATGGAAAGTTGCCAGAGACTTCTGGGAAGGAGAAGGAAACGTCAGCAGCTGAGCTGCACAGGTTGGAGGGCTGCATGGGGTGGGGCTCATCAGAGCTTCCAGGACAGGACCACAACTGATGGTGGTGCCAGAAGACCCAGGCCCCGGATGAGCAGGTCAGAGGAACTATCTCGTTAGTAGTGACCAGCCTTGAAAAGGAATGCATTCTAACTAAAGCGCCCAAAGGCTGAAGTGTCCTCTAAAATATTACCTTTAAAGCCCCATAGTGAAAGGACTTCCCTGGTGGTCCGGTAGCTAAGAATCCGCCTACCAACACAGGGGACGTGGGTTCGATTTCTGGTCCAGGAAGATCACACATGCCTGGGAGCAACTGAGCCTGGGTACCACAGCTACTGAGCCTAGAGGTCTCAGAGGTCTGGAGCCCATGCTCTGCAACAAGAGAGGTCACCGCGGTAAGAAGCCAGGCAGTGTGACTGGAGAGCAGCCTTACCCATCCCAACCAGAGACGGCCCATACAGCAACGAGGACCCGGCACAGCCAAAATAAATACATAAATGACTTTTAAAAAACATTAAAACCCACAATGAAGACATCAATTCTTACAGAGACCAGGCCTTTCCCTACCTGTGGATGCCTTTCTGAGATAAGATCTGGAAATCAATAGATACCATCAATTTTATATATGGTGTTTGTCACTTTGGGTGCTAGTGAGTGGGAATGCAGGGCGTGGATGTTTTTAAAATCCCCTCACCCCAGCCAAAAGAGGTAAAACCCCCAAGGCCTTCCGTGGAAATGAGACTTGGCAAAGAAACCGTGATTTCGTGTCTTTGATCATGACCTTTTGGTGCACCGCGCGCATTCCGTGTCTGCCCCCAGTCTTTCGTATGATAGGCAAGAGAGAGGCGGTGGAAGTTGCCAGTCCTCTTGAAGACTGGTCCTCTTAGAGAATGGGCATATTTAGCTTCTGAATTGTACTGGGCAAAGGAAGATTCAGGGTCGGCCCGATTCTGGGGGCCCTTAGCTGTAGGCTCATCCTGGGAATAAGGGGTGGATGGGACCATCTTTGGAGTCAATGACTGCAGCTCACAAAGATATCCTCCGTTCCTTTTGATAGCTGTATTCCTCTAAAAACCCTTCTGTTGAGAATATGCTTTGGTTTAGCCAACCAATCTGCATTTCTGCATTCAGAGGGTTTTCAGTTACAAACAAGGCCTTAACAAAGAAGACGGTGCATACATTACTTGCTGTGTCATTGGAGGTGTGTCTTCAGGCTAAATTCCTAGAAGAGACATTATTTGGCCAAAGGGAAAAAACTTGCATTCATTGCCTCAGGCTACCTCATACATACAAGTATTAATCTTGCCTCGGACTACAAAATGTCCTTTTTTAGGGAATTTTCTGGTAGTTCAGTGGTTAGGACTCTGCACTTTCACTACTGAGCACACAGGTTCAGTGCCTGGTAGGGGAACTAAGATCCCAAAAAGCCACCTGACACGGCCAAAAAAAGAAGGAAGATGTGATTTTAAAGCACAATAATCTATTTCCTTACGGTTCTGGAGGCTAGAGATCCAAAGTCAAGGTGCTGGGAAGGCCAGGCTCTCTAGGAAGACTCTGGGGAGAATCCTTCATCGCCTCTTCTAGCCTCTAGCGCTGTCACCAGCCCCTGGCCGTCCCTGGTTCACAGACCATCTCCACCTCCTCGTTACATGGTCTTCTTCCTGTGTCTGTGCCTCTTCTCTTCTCCTAAGAACACTAGAGCCCATACTGGGTTTAAGGCCCACCCTACTCCAGGATCTTAGCTTAGCTTGATTTAATCTGCAAAGACCCTATTTTCCGGATGGACAGAAATGTAGGGAGAAGCTCTTCCCAGTGCTGTGAGTGTGTGCTGTGAGTGTGTGCTGTGTGTACCGTGAGTGTGTGCTCTGTGTGCCGTGAGTGTGTGCTGTGAGTGCGTGTACGTGGTTTGGCTTTACTGCGTTGAATTCCACGCCTTGAGGTCGTCCCTTGCTGCATCCTTGCAGCTCCACAGCCAGCAGCGGGGTGTGCTGCCCAGCCTTTGGGACTTTGCCCGCCTCCTGCGGGGAGAACAGCACACGGTGTTCTAGCTTCATTCTGCATAAAGCTGAGCATTTTCCTTCTGTGTTGGCCGCACATATTTTTGGACAGCGCGTACCTTTGCCCATTTTTTCTAAGGAGTTCTGGGGTTTTTCCTCCTGATTTTTCCAATCAAACTTGTCCAGGATTTTACTTCAGTTCTTTTCTGCTTTTCTTTTTCTGTGTGTGGTGAAGTTTCCATGGCCAGTTAGAAGGAATAAAATGTTTTTGTCTTTGTTTTAATATGGAAGCTTGGTTTCTGAAATTTCCTGACTAGGTTTCTCTTCTTCAGTTACAGGCAGAGCCTCTCCTTCATGTTTCTCAATTGCCCCACTTCTGAAAAATGTTCATTCCACTCCCAGACGTTTCTCCTGGGTACAGGCTGTTCTGGAAGGAAGCGCTGGTAGGTCGTTTTGAGAGTCAGTGGGCACCAGGGGGCCCACCCGCCTTCAGCAGGCACCACTACAGTCATGAGTTGCTGTGGTCAGCAATGCCCACCCCCCACGCTCAAATCATGCTTCTCTGCCCTATTGTGGAAACCCATGGCTATCCTGGAATTTTCCTCTTCCTGTGTCCATCAGATGCTCCTTTACTTGCTCCGCTTTTTCTTGCACAGACACAGAAACACACAACTCTTCACGCTGGTAATGGCTTGTTCCCATTTGCTTGTATTTTGAGTTCCAAAGAATATCTTGTGACCCAGTTTTATTAGGGCTTCCCTCATAGCTAGGTCAGTTAAGAATCTGCCTGCAATGCAGGAGACCCTGGGTTCATTTCCTGGGTCGGGAAGATCCCATGGAGAAGGAAATGGTGATCCTCTCCAGTGTTCTTGCCTGGAAAGTCCCATGGAGGAGCCTGGGGGGCTACAGTCCATGAGGTCGCAAGAGTCGGACACGACTGAGCAACTAAACCACCAGCAGCAGTTGTAGTATAAGTGTTACCTGCAGCTGTCTGCTTCTCTATCTGGTTGTGCTGGCTGTTCTTATGGAGGGATTCACAGAGAATGAAACAAAAGACGCCAGTCAACGTGGCCGTCTTCACCTGTCACCGCCCCACCTTTAAGGATTCTTTATGTGTTCCAGAAACTGGCTCTGTGTTTCTGATCTTTATTACGAGTACTTTCTAGCAGAGTGTGTGTGTGTGTTTAGCAATGCATAAGGTGCATTTTGGTATGCAGAGTTTCTTTTGTAATGTTTATGTGTTCAATTTTACTCACCTTTTCTTTCGGACATCTGGATTTTGATTCATGATAAAAAAACTTTTCCCTATAGAGGAATTCACTCATGTTGCCTTCTAGAATTTAGAACGTGTATGACTTTATTTTTCACATTTATATTTCCAATTCGTTTGGAGTTTATTGTCGAGTATAGGATGAAGAATGATTATTTGATTTTTTCAGCATGATTTATTAAAAGGCCAGTCACTTTTCCAGCATTTGAAATCTCTTTATCACAGACTTAATTTCCCTGTGTACTTGGGTTATTTTTGGACTTCTGTTGATCCGTCTTTCTATTCATACGCCAACGCCCCGAGTATTCCTTTCAAAAAATACTCTTTTTTATACCATATTTTATATATCATTTTATACCATATTTTATACAATATTATGAAATATTGAAGACATACCAAAAGGTTTAAAGAGTGATACAGTGATGACCCACGTACCGGTTATCCAGCTTAAGAAAGAAAAAAAAATCGCCATAACAACGGAACACCCCCCACCCCCTGCCCTGTGTGTGTCCTTCCCCCAATCACAGCAGCAGAAGCACTGCTGGCTGGGACTAAAGGCACAGCAATAGCCTTAAAGAGAGAAGGAGTTAGGCCAGCAGGCAATAGAAGGAGAAAACCATTTGGTTGCAAACGCATCTTACTTTTCATGAATAAAAGAAGGATGACTCAGATTCAGGAACCCAAGAGAGACATGGAGAACTATTCCAGAAATGATCACCATCTACCCGACTGCATTTCAGAGCTGCTATGGCCCAGCGCCTCCTGTGTGCCCCCAATTTCCTTCTATTTTGAGCAGGAGCATCTACAGAGATGGTCCTGTGCTCATCCCACCTGCAGTGCTCGGGGGACAGGAGATGTGTCTTCTTAGTTTCATCTACAGATGAAGACGAACTGCATTTGAATGCACCTGGAGGCCTGTTCCACCCAGATCTGATCCAGAGGGTGAGATGATGGACTTTGGGCTGATGTAAAAATGGAGTGGGACTTTGGGGGTCTTGAGGGGAAGGTGAGTGTACTTTGCACCTGAAAGGGATGTGAATCTTTGAGGGCCAGAAGGCAAACTGCGGTGGGCAGCCTCTAAGATGACTCCAACGCTCCTCCATTTCCGGGAGCCACACCCTTGCCCGTTGCTCACAGCTTTTCCACGAAGTGTGAGCTGCACCTAATGACTTGATTCTAAAGAATACAAGACAGCAAAGTGACGGGGTATCGCGGCAACATCCAGTCACAAAAAGGTGCTGGGGGTCATCTTCGGCACTGCCTCCCACTCTGAGGAGGCCAGCTGAGGCTGGCAGCTGGTCTTTCGCTGGCCCACCTGGCAGGAAGCTGAGCGATCCTTCAACCAGCAGCCCAGAGGGGCCGAATCCACCAAGGACCACGTGAGGGCATGGAAGGGCTCCATCCCCCTGGACCTCGAGACGAGTCAGGCCCTTAATGACAGCATGTGAGAGACCCTGAGCAGAAGCCCAGCTGGACCACACCAGGATCCCGAACCACAGGAAGTGTGAGATGATAAACATCTATGGTGTCATCTGCTGCATTCTGGGATTCTGTCTTTTATAAGCAGTTAATACAGAGCGGAGCAGTAAATTCTAGAAACGCTAGAAAGCACAGACCCAGGAGAAACGTCTCTCGGGAACACGGGCGGCCTGGGACAGAGGCTGGTGTACTTGCTGCCGCGACCACCTTTGGTCTGGTGCCAGGCGAAGAGCAGGCAGTGAGCGAAGGAGCTGACTCGACACAGTGGAGTGAGGGCGTCTTGGCGGGGAAGTGGGTGGAGCACAGCCAAGTATGGAGGCAGGACGGAACTGAGAGGATCAGGAGGGACATGGATCCGCAACGTGGCCTCAGAAACTCAGCTGTGATCTCCTGGCTGTAATAAACCTGTTCCAAGACTGCCACTGGCACTGACCCCCAGGAGTCAGGTAGCTGGAGAGAGTGCCCGCTGGTGTCATGGGGTTCCCCCAGTCTCTGTGCAATGCTGCTGAGAAGGTGAACTTCAGAGTGGGGCAGCCCCGAGTTCAAACCTCTCATACTTACTAGCTGTGTGACCTTGGGATAGTTATCTAACCTCTCTGAGCCTTGGTTCTTCATTTGTTGTTGTAAAGATTGCAGGAGATGATGCCAAAAAAGGGTAGCTTAATACACGGTCATTCAAATCCAGATGAATCCAGTTTACAAATCATACTTAGCTAAGATAGAACTAAGCTCTATCTTAGTTTCCCGAGTGGCTCAGCTGGTAAAGAATCCGCCTGCAATGCGGGAGACCTGGGTTTGATCCCTGGGTTGGGAAGATCCCTTGGAGATGGGATGGCAGCCCACCCCAGTGTTCTGGCCTGGAGAATTCCACGGATTGTATGGTCCATGGGGTCGCAAAGAGTCTGACACAACTGAGTGACTCTCACTTTAGCTCTATCAGACTCTGTCATCCCCAGCCTCCAAGATATGCGACGATGATGTTTGCACAGCCTCACCCTCGTTCCCACTGACCTTTCTTTGGGCCCTTCAGCCTCCCCAGAACCTAGGAGGAACTTGCCTGGTGCAAACCGGGTTAAGGTTCTGAGAAAGCAGAGTGAAGGAGCTAGGCAGATTCCTCTGGGGGTCCCAGGCCTCCTTTCTGGGAAGGAGGAGAGGGTTTCCCAGCTGTCCTGGGAGGCTGATCATGACCTTTAGCCCAAGCCCTGCACACAGGCTCTGACCATCCTCCACTCGCTTGGACCATCAGTGCGCCCTATAAGGGACCGCCAGCCGGAGGAAGCCGAACAGTTTAGAGACAAATACAAGGCACACAGAGGAGGACTCCTGGGAAGCACAGAGCCTCAGGTTTCCACTTGAAAAAGTCGTTTGGAGGAGGGGGAATTAACTCCCCTGAACTGAAAAATCGAGGATGAGGTAAGGACAAGAATCAAACTCTTCAACCCAAGTCCTGTCCAAATTCTTTCTGCAGAAGGAAATTGAAGATTCTCGCAGTACGACAGCGTCACCTGGTGGGGAGATCTGAGATGGCACTTAGAAGGTTTCCAGGGTTTCCCTGCCTTTGCTTTGGAGGAGAGACACAGAAAATGACCTCCCCAGGACCATGATCCCTCCAGAACTGGAGTATAACGTCTGCTTTCCACTCTCAAACGTTAAAGAAGCTGTGTCTCAAAACCTTGTGTGAATAAGATTATGGGATATTCCAACTCAGCATCCACATGGCTTGTGGTTCAGTCTCAAGTCAAGCCCGACTCTTTGCAATCCCATGGACTGCAGCACGTCAGCCTCCCCTGTCCTCTACTATCTCCCAGAGTTTGCCAAGATTCATTTTCATTGAGTCAGTGATGCCATCTAACCATCCCATCTTCCGCCGCCCCCTTCTCCTCCTGCCCTCCATCTTTTCCAGCACCAAGGTCTTTTCCAGTGAGCCGGCTCTTTGCATCAGGTGGCCAAGGTACTGGAGCTTCAGCTTCAGCATCCTTCCCAATGGCTGCTTCCATCTGGCTAGCAATAGCCACTTCGTATTTTCCCAGGCAGGGGACAGGGACTCACCTAATTCCGTGCTCAAAAGCGGCCTTGCAGGTTGCCCAGGTGTTACCTAGTTTTGACAGGAGAGGGGCTGAGGGGCTTGCCCAGGTCAGTGCCAAGACCCTAAGGCTCCTTCTGCTCTAAGTTAAGTGGGAAACAAATGACGGTTTCAGCTTCAAGTTCCCCAAATACCCAATGGGTTCTCCTTGGTTTCCAAAATTCCTACATTTCATTCCCCAATTGAAGACTGACTTTCTTAATCAACTCCAGATACCGCTGTGTTTCTAGGAATGCATAAATCACCTCTCCGAGAGAGTGTGTTGGTTACACAGGAGGTGCTGGGCACTGGGGAAGAGTCAGCAGTGGGAGCCTCGCACTCTGGGCCAGTGGTTAGCAGGGGCACTGGGTCACTCTGGTGACTTCCATGCAAGGCCACACTGAGCCTCTCAGCTGGGAGATCAAGGGGAACTTGGCTTATTACCATGTATATGTTGTGGTTATGAGTCCTGGGTTAGGCTTGGGGGTATACTGGAACTTGGGGAGCCCTAAGAAAGCCAGAGAAGGCAATGGCACCCCACTCCACTACTCTTGCCTGGAAAATCCCATGGATGGAGGAGCCTGGAAAGCTGCAGTCCATGGGGTCGCTGAGGGTCGGATACGACTGAGCGACTTCACTTTTACGCATTGGAGAAGGAAATGGCAACCAGCTCCAGTGTTCTTGCCTGGAGAATCCCAGGGACGGGGGAGCCTGGTGGGCTGCCGTGTATGGGGTCCCACAGAGTCAGACATGACCGAAGCGACTTAGCAGCAGCAGCAGCAGCAGAGCAAGCCGGTGGAGGAGGAAACGGCAGCCCACTCCAGTATCCTTGCCTGGAGAATCCCATGCACAGAGGAACTTGGCGGGCCACAGTCCATGAGGTCGCAAAGGGTCGGGTGTGACTGAAGTGAATGAACACACAGGCGCACACGAGCAAGCGGGAGGCAGGAGAGAAGAAGGGACAGAGGCAGACGCGCCCGAGGGAGACGCCGTCTTGATCCAGCCTCTGCAGGTGCTCAAGATGGAGCCTGATCAAGCCTGTGAAGCTTGGCTCCTCTTTGCTGAAATGAAGGCTGCTGCCCAGCTATTTAGCCCGGTCATGCAAAGCTGCTCACCAACTCTGACCACTGGTGGGGACTGGCTGTAGTCCTCGTTGAGGGGAGATGCTAAGACCACATCCAGGCTCCACTGGAAAGAAGACTGTGCTTGATTAGCAATGGCTGCAGCAGTGGCAGGACCCAGAGCTGTCTGAGATGGAGTGCGGAGTCCTGGCAAGGTGGGAATGGATTGGGTCCCAGGTGGTCCTGCTGTTGCAGGGAAGAACCAATCCGGTCCCCATGTTGGAAGACATGTTTCTCAGACTCGGTTCCCATTGCTTTTGTTATTATGATCACACATGATGGCTTGCCTCAGAGAACCCTGCCCCTCTGCCTGACTGTGAAGCTAAAGAACCTTTCTCAGGACCCTCTCCACCTGTAGATGGCAGGCAGGAATAAATCAACACGTCCTCTGCCTGAGGCTTGCCATTCTGGGAGATGTTTGCAAGATGAAAGGCCTTTGTACTTGGCTTCTCACCTCCCCCGTCTCTGATCTGTAAAATAACCTGACATCCAGACCCCGTAAGATGGTTATTTTGAGACATCAGTCTGCCATCTTCTCCATCAGCTAGCTTTCCAAGTAAAGTTGCATTCCTTGCCTCAACACCTCGTCTCTCAGATTTATTGGCCTGCTACAAACAGAGCGAGCTTGGACTCGTGGTCACACCGCAGCCCAGGGAGTGTGAAGAGGACAGCAGTCATCAGCGCAAACAAGGAGGAAGGGTCACAGGACAGAAGGCAGGTGTCCAGGCAGGAGTACTGGTCCCTACTTTAGAGGGCACCGGGGAGGTGTCTCCATGGGCATTCTGTCCTGGGCTCTCTGAAGACAAGGGCAGTTCTGGCTGTGCCCCTGTCCTGATGTCTGGGTACAACAGGGATCAGATCCCCACAGGTGGGGAGGCGAGAACAACATCCTTACACTCTTGGTCTTGAGAAAGGTCCTCTTCACCAAATTGCTCCCAGAGCTGAAAGCCCTTGCTGCGAGGAGATGGAGATGTGGAAGGAAATAAAGAGAGGATTGATGGACAGTGAGGAAGGGCAAGCCAGGCAAGGTTCTGGTCTCAGCAAATAAATGAAAGGAACGTGAGCACACAGTCAGCACTCATTCAACAGAAATTTACAGAGAACCTTCTACATCAGCTATGCCCACAATATGAGAGTGTGGCACTGCCCCACGGAGTCGACAGAATTAAAATAAAACCGGAAACCACAAAGCAAAGTGAGCTGCTCTACGTTCCATCTCATGTGGCCGCCAAGAGACACGTCTTCACCCAGGAAATGAACAGTGAGTGTGACCAGGGCTTTCAGTGATGACGTTTTCCTATGAGACCACCCAGTTCCCCATCTATCACGGCTCTGGCTTACCCTCGTCCCTCTGCTGTTCTTCCCTGCTTTATTTTTAATGCCTTTGCTTCCACTGCCACCATTTTTTACCACTCTTCTTTATTCCTGCAAACTTTCCTTAACATTCATCTGCCCTTAGCTCCAGGATCTTTCAGAAGTTTTGCAAAAATGTTCTCTTTTATTATTCACCTGTGAATACAAGTGTTAGTCAAAAGGGGGAAAAAAGAGACAAAAAAAGAGAGAGATGTCCTATTTTTTAAAGTTTGGATTGTTAAAGCTAAGACTTGGAGCAAAAAGAAATCACCATTAAAACAATTTTACAATATTTTTTAAAATTTTAAAAGAGTATTTTTTCACTCATCATTTATCTCCCTAACTTTACAAGAGTTTTTAATTCTATGTTCCCTTGCAAAATTTGGACTTCCCTGGTGGCTCAGATGGTAAAGTGTTTGCCTACAATGTCGGAGACCTGGGTTCAATCCCTGGGTTGGGAAGATCCTCTGGAGAAGGAAATGGCAACCCACTCGAGTACTCTTGCCTGGAAAATCCCATGGATGGGGGAGCACGGTAGCTTACAGTCCATGGGGTCACAAAGAGTTGGACATGACTGAGCAACTTCACTTTCACTTTGTAATATTTATCCATAAATCTAGCCTGGAACATACTAATAGCCAAGAGGTATATACCATATTATTTTCCATATTATTCTTAACATTATCTCAGAAAGACTGCTTTTATAAAAACTTGATGTTTCTGAGTTTGATAGCTACAAAACACCCCCTCGAGTTGACTAAGCATGACATGTTAAACAATTCACTTATTAGCCATTTTTGGTTGTTGTTGTTGTTTTTCAGTTGCTAAGCCATGTTCCACTCTTTGTGGACCCAAGGACTGCAGCACGTCAGGCTTCCCTGTCCTTCACCATCTTCCAGAGTTTGTTCAAATTCATATCCACTGAGTCAGTGATGTGATCCAACCATCTCATCCTCTGCCGTCCCCTTCTCCTCTTGCCTTCAATCTTTCCCAGCATCAGGGCCTTTTCATATGAGTCAACTCTTCCCATCAGGTGGCCAAAGTATTGGAGCTTCAGCTTCAGCATCAGTCCTTCCAATGAATATTCAGGACTAATTTCCTTTAGGATTGACTGGTTTGATCTCCTTGCAGTCCAAGGGACTCCCAAGAGTCTTCTCCAAAACCACAGTTCAAAAGCATCAGTTCTTTGGCATTCATCCTTCTTTATGGTCCAACTCTCACATCCATACATGACCACTGGAAAAACTATAGCCTTGACTAGATGGACCTTTGTTGGCAAAGTAATGTCTCTGCTTTTTAAAATGCTGTCTAGATTGGTCATAGCTTTTATTCCAAGGAGCAAGCGTCTTTTAATTTCATGGCTGCAGTCACCACCTGCAGTGATTTCAGAGCCCAAGAAAATAAAGTCTGTCACCATTTCCACTGTTTCTTTTGATGCTGTTTTTTGTTTGTCTGTTTGTTTATTTATGGCTGTGTTGGGTCCTGGTTGCTGTGCTCGGGCTTTCTCTACCTGTGGTGAGTGGGGTATCCTCTAGTTGCAGTACACAGGCTTCTCACTGCAGCAGCTTCTCGTTGCAGAGCACGGGTTTCAATAGGTGTGGCGCACGGGCTTAGTTATCCCGTAGCATGTGGGATCTGTGGGATCTTCCCGGACCAGGGACCTAACCTATGTCTCCTGCATTGGTAGGTAGATTCTTTACCACTGAGCCACTAGGGACGCCCCGAAGTTGTTTTCTTCATTTCAGTTTGTTCATGGGTACTGTATAGAAACACACCTGATTTTGTATATTGATCTTTATCCTGCAATCTTGCTGAATCCAGTTATCAAGTCTAGTTTTTTCTAGGGGATTCCTTAGGAACCAGATGAAATGTTGAGATTCTGAATTAGCCACCCTAACCTTTCCAACCCCCTGTCAGTGATGGAGCATCTCCTCTGAGGAGACTTGGTAGAGAAGGGGCAGCTTGCACAAGGGGCTAAGCCAGGGGGAACAGTGTGAGATCTGCATCCTCCAGCCTTGGGGGCCCACACTTCCCTTCAGCATGCTGACCCATCCTTCCCGGACAGCCTCCTGCATCCCTAGGGGCAGCATCCCCGGGGAGAGGGGCTTCCTTCTGCTGGTCCCTTCCCTAGTGCCTTGCTTTTGCAACGCCTTTGTATCTCTAAGTCCTTCCTCCTGGAATTACTGCGGTCATTGCCACTCTGCCCTTTACCATACCCTTTTCATTTCTCCTATCACTCAAAGTTTAAGGGTAAAAAGATGATGGTGCAGAGTCATCAGGAACCGCTTGAACCTGAGTACCAGCCAGCACAGCCCTGGAAATCCGTCAGCCCTTCGCTGCCGTTTAGAGTTCTCTGGGTGAAGATCAAGTCTCATCTTAGGCCCCAATTATCCCATTCACCACCTGCCCACAGCTCTCTCTTCCTCTCCCAAGACTCTCTTCCTCCCCTCTGTAGCTCCCAGCCTCCAGGTCCCAAATCCCTGTACGTGTCTGCTAAGGAACAGTTTGGTCCTCTGAAAGACACTCCAAACTCTACCTCTAACTGGTAATTGTATTGCCAAAGCTTCATTGCCATTTTCTGTTCATCAAAAAATCATGTGTTGTCTTTGCCTTTTAGCAACACAAAGTACCTGCCAAAGCTTTAAAATCATAGTTTTTCCTTCAAGTGATTGAATTTCTGGAACCGGCTGAGATGTTGGAGTTCTGAACTAGCTATTTTCCCACTGACTCTTCTTTTTCTTTTTTTAGCCAGAAATAGGTTGGGAGCCATTATCACATGTTGAAAATTGAAAATCCTGCTTCTCAAACTTTAACAAATGACCTCAGAATCATCCCTCCTCCCTTCTCTTTTTGCATGATTAATGAAATTTTGTTGCTTTATTCCTTCAAGAAACTCTAGTTACACCAGCTATTTGATACGTTTTTCCTAGTCAAGGTTGGCAATTCTGTGAGGGGCTTTTGTAGTCATTTTTTATCTTTCAATTCCATCCAAAGCCTTACTGCTGCTGCTGCTAAGTCGCTTCAGTCGTGTCCAACTCTGTGCGACCCCATAGACGGCAGCCCACCAGGCTCCCCAATCCCTGGGATTCTCCAGGCAAGAACACTGGAGTGGGTTGCCATTTCCTTCTCCAATGCATGAAAAGTGAAAAATGAAAGTGAAGTTGCTCAGTTGTGTCTGACTCTTCACGACCCCATGGACTGCAGCCCACCAGGTTCCTCCGTCCATGGGATTTTCCAGGCAAGAGTACTGGAGTGGGGTGCCATCGCCTTCTCCTTACTAAACACAATCATTTCCACATGGAAACAGTGTTGATTCTGCAAAAGTAATCAGTGAAGCCATCACTGTCTTGAAATCCTTAGAATTCGATCTTCCAGCTTGTGTTTGGTAAATGAGATTCACAGGGACAATGGAAACATGAGCACAGAGATATATTTCAATGTGTTTGTTCTCTGCCACCCCAAAGAGTGCTTAAAATAGTCCACGGATATGGAATTTCCCATGGACCCTCAGTGGTGGGAATTCAGCAAGACCCAGTGTAAGCACCAGGCAAGTGTGCTGTGTCTGCAGTTGAGTACTCTGGGTGCTGACAGCCCTGGAAGGCCACCTTTTCCCTTGGAACCTGAACTGGCTTCACACATATAGTGTAGAGAGTGGCATCCTAAGAAACACGGACAACAAGGGCCTGGATCATGTCCTTTCTTACTCGTGTTACTTCCTCGTACGATACCACTGAAAACAGTAACAGAACAGAATGGAGAGGTGGGGCAGCCCATGGCCTCTTCCTCTTTCAGTCCTTCCTTACACATCAGTAAGCCTAAAGGGGGAGTACTAGTAGGGCTTCTGAAAAAAAACCGACTGCAGTGAAAACTGTGAAGCCTGTTTTGTGAAGCATGTCCACGGTTTGATAAGGACAAAATACGTATACATACACCAGCTACCAAATACAAAATGTGACTTTTTATTTCTGTGATTCCACAAAGGAGTCTAATGCAGTTTTATTTGCATTTAAACCTGACTTTGCAATGGATGAATTGGGAATTTGGATTAGCAGGTGCAAGCTATTATATATACATTGGATAAACAACAAGATCCTACTGTATAGCACAGGGATTATTGTCAATATCCTGTAATAAAAAGTAGAGACATCACTTTGCCAACAAAGGTCAATCTAGTCAAAGCTATGGTTTTTCCAGTGGTCATGTATGGATGTGAGTTGGACCATAAAGAAGACTGAGCACTGAAGAATTGGTGGTTTTTTATTGTGCTGCTGGATAAAACTCTTGAGAGTAACTGGACAGCAAGGAGATCCAGCCAGTCCATCCTAAAGGAAATCAACCCTGAATAGTCACTGGGAGGACTGATGCTGAAGTTGAAGCTCCAATTCTTTGGCCACCTGATGTGAAGAACAGACTCATTGGAAAAGACCCTGATGCTGGGAAAGATTGGAGGCAGGAGGAGAAGTGGGTGACAGGATGAGATGGTTGGGTAGCAGCACCAAGTCAATGGACATGAATTTGAGCAAGCTCCAGGAGCTGGTGATGGACAGGGAAGCCTGATGTGCTGTGGTTCATGGAGTCACAAACAGCTGGATGCAGCTTAGGGACTGAACAACAACAATGTTCAGTAACAAACCATAATGGAAAAGAATATGGAAAAATGGAAAATGATAATGATGAAGAACACATAGACACATAGATACAACTGAATCACTTTGCTATACACCAGAAACTAACACAACATTGTAAATCAACTATACTTCAATAAACAATTAAGTAAAATACAGTTGGCTTCATATACTATAAAACTGAATGGTAAAATTCATTCTAATAATTTAAAATGTTACTTTTTCTTAGCAGGTTTTAAAATGCTCTGAAAATTTAAGACACGGTGAATAAGGCGAAAAGTTTTATAAAGATTCTATTGGTTTGAATGCTACTTTCCCCTGTTTCTGTGACAAGGGACCAGTGTTCTCAATTTGCTCTGGGACCACAAATAGTGTAGCCAACGCTGCAGCAAAGGACAAATGGAAGCCACTTCCCTGGTGGTTTAGCTGAGGGCAGCAAAACAGAGGTGTAACTGAATAAGGCGCAACGTAACTTCACAGCGATAAGTAGGGCTTCCTTGGCTCAGCGGTAAAGAATCCACCTGCCGATGCAGGAGATGCAAAAGACGTGGCTTCACTCCCTAGTCCAGGAAGATCCCCTGGAGAAGGAAATGGCAACCCACTCCAGTATTCTTGCCTGGAGAATCCCTTGGACGGTGGAGCCTGGTGGGCTGCAGTCCACGGGGTCGCACAGAGTCATACAGGCCTGAGCTTGCACAGCGATAAGTACTGTGCAGAAAACTAAGGAGGACAAGGATGGCCAAAGCAAGGCAGAAGGCATCCAGGAATCAGATTTTGAAACCCTGCCAGGTGAGAAATGGAGTACTTCCTTCCATAGCAGTCAACAAGGATGTCAGTCTTCAGGGATTCCAGCCCTCCAAAGGTGAATTTCTGAGCCCTGAGGGCACCCAGGAAGGAGAACAATGCCTGCCCATCCAGCAGCCATCAGATTGCTGCCACTCCTTGAGCACTGAGGAACTCAGAAGGTGAAACGCAGGAATATGGGCCCGGAGAGCTCAGGTGCATGTGAAGGAGTGACTTCAGCGAGCCCAGACTCTTGCATCTTCCTGTACACAGAACAGCACTAAGTTCCTTGACTCAAGACATCTGGCTCTCTTCAAACAATGAGAAGAAAGCCTTCCTCAGTGACCCATGCAAACAAATAGAGGAAAACAACAGAACGGAAAAGTCTAGAGATCTCATCAAGAAAATTAGAGACACCAAGGGAATATTTCATGCAAAGGCGGGCACAATAAAGGACAGAAATGGTATGGACCTAACAGAAGCAGAAGACGTTAAGAAGAGGTGGCAAGAATACACAGAACTGTACAAAAAAGATCTTCATGACCCAGATAACCACGAAGTTGTGATCACTCACTTAGTGTCAGACATCTTGGAATGTGAAGTCAAGTGGGCCTTAGAAAGCATCACTACAAACAAAGCTAGTGGAGGTGATGGATTTCCAGCTGAGCTATTTCGAGTCCTAAAAGATGATGCTGTGAAAGTGCTGCACTCAATAGGCCAGCAAATTTGGGAAACTCAGCAGTGGCCATAGGACTGGAAAAGGTCAGTTTTCATTCCAATCCCAAAGAAGGGCAATGCCAAAGAATGTTCAGACTAGTGCACAATTACACTTATCTCACACACCAACAAAGTAATGCTCAAAATTCTTCAAGTGAGGCTTCAACAGTACATGAACCATGAACTTCTAGATGTTCAAGTTGGATCTAGAAAAGGCAGAGGAACCAGAGATCAAATTGCCAACATCTGTTGGATCTTAGAAAAAAACAAGAGAACTCCAGAAAAACATCTACTTCTGCTTTATTGACTACACCAAAGTTTTTGACTGTGTGGATCACAACAAACTGTGGAAAATTCTTCAAGAGATGGGAATACCAGACCACCTTACCTGCCTCCTGGGAAATATGTATGAAGGTCAAGAATGAACATTTAGAACTGGATATGGAACAATGGATTGGTTCCAAATTGGGAAAGGAGTATGTCAAGGTTGTATATTGTCACCTTGCTTATTTAACTTACTTTCAGAGTACTTCATTCAAAATGCCAGGCTGGATGAAGCACAAGCTGGAATTGATTGCTGGGAGAAATATCAATAACCTCATATATGCAGATGATAGCACCCTTTTGGCAGAAAGCAAAGAGGAACTGAAGAGCCTCTTGATGAAAGTGAGAGAGGAGAGTGAAAAAGTTGGCTCAAGGTCAACATTCAGAAGACGAAGATCATGGCATCCGGTCCCATCACTTCATGGAAATAGATGGGGAAACATTGGAAATAGTGAGAGACTTTATTTCCTTGAGCTGCAAAATCACTGCAGGTGGTGATTGTAGCCATGAAATTAAAAGATGCTTGCTCCTTGGAAGAAAACCTATGACCAACCCAGACAGCATATTAAACAGCAGAGACGTTACTGACAAATGACCATCTAGCTAAAGCTATGGTTTTTCCAGTAGTCATGTATGGATATGAGACTTGGACCATAAAGAAAGCTGAGTGCCAAAGAATTGATACTTTTGTACTGTGGTGTTGGAGAAGACTCTTGAGAGTCCCTTGGACTGCAGGGAGACAAAACCAGTCAATCCTAAAGGAAATCAGTCCTGAATATTCATTGGAAGGACTGATGCTGAAACTGAAGCTCCAATACTTTGGCCACCTGATGTGAAGAACTGACTCATTTGAAAAGACCCTGATGCTGGGAAAGATCAAAGGCAGGAGGAGAAGGAGATGAGAGAGGATGCAATGGTTGGATGGCATCACTGACTCAATGGACATGAGTTTGAGCAGGCTCTAGGAGTTGACGATGGACAGGGAAGCCTGGCGTGCTGCAGTTCATGGGGTCGCAAAGAGTCGAACATGACTGAACTGAATTGAACTGAATCTTTCGATGTTCAGACCACCTACCCTTTGTTGTAAGACTTCTGTATAAAACACCTGAATCCTCCCTGCCCTGCTCTTTAGAGCAGTTCTCTTAGGGCTATTTGAAAACACAACTTTCAACTGTTTAAGTTGTGGCTATTTTTAAAGCCGACACAAGCAACGTCAAACACTGGAGTTTAGGGATTTGCTGTTATTTTTATCATTTTCAGAAGAATAACAAGATCTGATTGTGTTTCTGAAAATCTCATTTCGGCTGCAGTGGCCGTGTGGGCAGGGCAGCACGACTGGGAGTCTACAGAATATTGCACCTTAGTGTTCGAAGTTCCAAGCCAGAGAAGCTCCACCTGGAGGCAAAAACGTGGGGGCCTGCAGGAGGGGAGCCCTGCGGGGAGAACTACAGCGCCTTCACTGCTGTGGGAGGGCTGCTGAAGGAGCAGGTGTAGGCGGAACCAAAAGCTAGTTTTAAACCTTTAAATTTGCAAGGTCTCAAAGTAAAGACTTTAGAAAGTCTCAGTTCAGTTCAGCTCAGTCACGTCCGACTCTGCGACCCCATGGACTGCAGCATGCCAGGCTTCCCTGTCCATCACCAACTCCCGGAGTTTACTCAAACTCATGTCCATGGAGTCAGGGATGCCACCCAACCAACCAATCCTCTGTCGTCCCCTTCTCCTCCTGCCTTTGATCTTTCCCAGCACCAGAGGCTTTTCCAGTGACTCAGTTCGCATCAGATGGCCGAAGTACTGGAGTTTCAGCTTCAGCATCAGTCCTGCCAATGAATATTCAGAACTGATTTCCTTTTAGGACGGACTGAGTCTTCTCCAACACCACAGATGAAAAGCATCAGTCCTTCGGCGCTCAGCTTTCTTTACAGTTCAACTCTCACATCTATACACGACCACTGGAAAAACCATAGGAAAAGTCCTCAATTATGCACAGAGCTCCTCCGGTCCGAGCCTTTGCCACGTGCTGGGACAGAGGCTTCCCAGAAGCCGGGTCAGTCCTCCAGGGCACCGAGAGGGCCGGTCAGAGCGGCGACGATCCCGCCCCCGTCGCAGCGACGTCTGATGACGCAGCGGAACCAACGAGGCGCTTGCGCAGGGGCGCTCGGCGGCGCCCTCGGTTTTTACGTCATCGCAGGCGCGACGCCCCTAGGGACAGAGTGGGGCTCGGTTCTCCTGAGGAGGCGCGACGGGGAACCGACTGGGAAAATGCCAGTGGCGGTGATGGCGGAAAGTTCTTTTAGTTTCAAAAAGTTGCTGGATCAGTGCGAGAACCAGGAGCTCGAGGTAGCCGTCCGCCTGGCGGGGTCGCGAGGCCTCGCGACCTCGGTCTCCAGGGTAACGGGGCCTGGGGCCTGCGGGGCTCGGGGCCCGGGGCCGGCGCCGGGAGGGCGCAGGAGCTGGCGTGAGAATCTCGGGGGGCTGGGCTGAGCGCCCGGGCCTGGTCCCCCCAGATTCGCCGGGAGCCTTTCGCTGTGTGTGTTCAGCTAGTGAGCCCGGAACCACTGTGCGTCTTTGCCCCTCACACCCTCCATACGCTTCTGTGCTGGACTAAACGCCTTTCCTCTGCGCTGTGGGGAGAGGTACAGAAATGCGGGCTTATTAAGACTAGTGCAGGCACGGACACAGACGGAGGTGTGACCGCTGTAACCTTTGCTTGATTCAGAAAGCCCTTAGCCTCACGTTAGCACGGAAGCTTGCCGTCCAGTCGTGTCCGACTCTTTTGCGTGTGCGTGGTGTGTGTGTCTCAGTCGCGTCCGACTCGTGTGTGTGTGGGGTGTGTGTGTGTGTCGTTCAGTCGTGTCCGACTCGTGTGTGCGCGAATGTGTGTGGTATCTTTGTGTGTTGCTCAGTCGTGTCCGACGCGTGTGTGTGTGTCAGTCATATCCGAGCCTTTTGTGGTGTGTGTGTGTGGCTCAGTTGTGTCCTACTCTTTTTGCCTGTGTGTGTGCGTGTTGGTTAGTCATGTCCAACTCGTGTGTGTGTGTGGCTCAGTCGTGTCCAACTCTTTTGCGACCCCAGGAGTCCACAGGCTCCTCTGCCCATGGAATTCTCTGGGGAAGAATACTGGAGTGGGTTGTCATGCCCTCCTCTAGGGGATATTCCCCACCCAGGGATCAAACCCGGGTCGTTCTCCCCCATTGCAGGCCGATTCTGTACTAGCCTGAGCCACCAGGGAAGCCCCTTGTCTTTAGAACAGGTGACATTGTATCATGCAACTACTAAAGTAACAAGGTTTTTTTCGTAGAAAGGCACTTAATGGCATTTATAGTGTTGATATAAAAAGTTAATTAACCAAAGGAGACAGCTGCCAGAAGCAGCAGGTCTCCAGTAGACACTTTATAGATGTCTCCTGAATGAAATGAAATTGAGTGAGGAGAAGAATGTTTTTGTAACTGAGCTGTTTTGTAACTCAGCTGATGTTTGTCTCTTTATTATGTGTTTACTTAGATATTCAATGTATTTGGTATAGTGGGCAGAATTAATCATATTGCTTTAGGAATCTGTTGGAGACATTTCTTATAGTAGTACAACAAAGTAAGAATTTGAAAATTGGGAAGGGGATAGCGTTTAAATATTCTTGTGTGTATGAATACACAGAGGCCCAGACAGAGGAATTGCAGCTGATCAAAGAGCTAAATTTAACCCTCTGGGTTTTGGTGTATGATGCTTCCCTACATTCTTTCTCCATCCATAATAACAACTGCTATAAAATATGCTTACTCTTTAGGTGAGTTAAGAAAATACTTTTTAAAATATAAAAGAATAAATGAGGCTTATTTCTCTCTGGTTTTTCTGGCCTTATAGGCTCCAGGAGGAGTTGCTACACCCCCAGTATATGGTCAGCTTCTAGCTCTGTATCTACTCCATAATGACATGTAAGTACCTTCTACCTAAAGCTAAGAGAAGCGTCTTCCTCAGGAAACTATTCTTACATTGAAGTAGTATCACTGAAACATAGGTCCAAGGAGCTGTGCTGCTTATTTCATACATTGAATCATGACTTAAGAAATTATGATTAGGCTGAGTTGTTTTAAAATACACCTGTTTTATATATTCCTTCTAAGAAACATTCCAATTTATTATGAGAAACTGCAGTGTCAATAAATTCCTTTAAATCTATTGATCTTTTTTTTCCTCTGGTTATAAAACCTTCCCATGTAATCAGTAGCCTAAGAGAAACTAAAAGGGAAAGTTGAGAAAGCCAAAAGGAATTTGTTGTCAATGTATAACACTTCTTGAAAGGTTCTGTCTTCTAATTGTCCCTAATTCGTATCCATTGGAGGAAAGTGGGCGAGTGTAATTGTGCAAAAAGAGCCCCTTGCAGCGCTGCATCCCACTGATGGCCACTGTTAAATTTCGCTTTAAATTCTTCTAAACCTTTTCCTTTTGTACCTTTTAAACTAAACTGAGGTTTTCATTACTCATGTAGCATACAAATTATCTTTCCTGTTTTATAATGCTTTCGTCATATGCTTCTTGTCATTCAAGCTTCCAGACTCTTTAAAAAAAGAAAAAGCTGCCTTGAAGTTTTGGTGCCTGTACGCTCACTCGTAGGAGGAGGGGTCATGATAAGGAGAAAAGCGTTGTGTACTATGCGTATTGTTAGGGATGCTACGACTTTGAAAGTGTATGAATTTGTTTATTTTATATATGAATGGTTTAGACAGTTCTATATAAGTCTTTACATTGTTGCCTCAATTTAAGATCTGAATTATTAAAAAGTTTACTAAAAACGGCAGGATGTTAGTTTGATAAAAATATTTCATGTCTTATCTGGAAAACCACTCTTACTTTCCCTGGACAAATTCATGTAAAACTAAATTTCGTTTTGTATTATATAGAGAATTTTAAAGTATACTTCTGTGTGTTTGCAGTGGGATCTAAAATTTTAAATATTTACTGAGGTGATTTTTAAAAATTGCTTGTTCTTTCTTGGGGGGATGTAAATTAGGAACAATGCAAGATATCTTTGGAAAAGAATACCACCTGCCATAAAATCTGTAAGTACTCCTCAGAATACCTTATGCTTCACTATAGCGATGCCAGTCACTTAGAAAGTTTCTGGTTTCTTTCTCATGTGATTCACGAAAGTTATTAAACTGCCTTTAAATTTAAAGAATAGGTCTAGATTCCGCTAATCTTAATTTCCCTTGGATGGAGTAAAAATCTGTGCTCAACTCCTTCTGATCAGGTTTCCTAACATACTTTATAAGTGTCACTTTACCTGACAAATAACTGAGTTAGTTTAGATAGAAGTTTGGGTTTTGTTTTATTTCCTTTTTAACTGATTTGTGCAGTTTTCTAAATGTTATTTATTTTGCAAGTAATATTATTTACAAGAACACCCTAACAATAATAGTTATTCAGAGCATTAAGATTTTTTTTTGGTAACTAGGATTTTAGATTTCTTGTTTTTCATGAGAGAGTAGATGAACTCACTTAATAGTTTCTTCCAAGATGGAAAGAAGTAAATTTATGATTTCTGATGATCCACTGTGTCTCACATAAATGTGAAGTGAGTTTCTTGTACATTCACAAAACATTAACAAGAATTTACCTAAATCCCTTTATTCATTATTGATATTCAGCAGCAGACCAGATTAGTATTTATACTGTTTTTCCTCCACATTCTATTAAGTAAGTTTGGAATGTTCCTCCAGTGCCGTTGACTTAAAGATATAAATTATATGCATAGTTTCAGTGTTATTGGTGGAAATGCTATCCTTCTGCCACATTTTATGACATCTTAGAGTGAAAGTCTATATTATTAGCCATTTTGCTATTACTTTTGTCCTTAGGTATATGTATTTTATGTACATGTATATATAATGTTAGGTCTATATAGTATATATATGAACTATAAATAAAACATCTGTTAAAAAAAAGTTTCATATAACTAATTCCTAAATTATATGAAATATTTTTGGACTACTTTCTTGTGCCTTAATTTTTTAATAAAAATCCTTATAAAACATGCCAATAAACTCTATAGTAGCAATCACAGCATTTAAAAACCTTTTTGAAAGTGATTGGGCCAAAGCAATTACAGCTGTTAAATGCTGCATTCTGTTTTAAGCTTCAGTTGTTAGTATATGTGCAGAGTGAGTGTCCTCAAAGGCAGTAATCTTTCTTGCAGGCAAACTCTGAACTTGGGGGGATCTGGTCAGTTGGCCAGCGGATCTGGCAGAGGGACTTCCCCGGGATCTACAGCACCATCAACGCTCATCAGTGGTCTGAGGCTGTCCAGCCAATCATGGAGGCTCTCAGAGGTAGTGTCCTCTGTGGATAAGAAATTAGACTAGACCTTAAGTGTTGGAGTAACTCAGTGTGTTTGAAAAATAGATATTCTCTGCTCGGTGAATTGGGGAAGTTTTCAGAATTCTTTTTTAAATTTGCTAAAATCGGGCTTTGATTTCATGTCACTTGAGTTTGTATCAGCAGTTGAGGGCCTTGCTGCCTCTTAATTTAACTCTAGACTGAAGTTGCTTATCAGTAAGAGATGATTTTTGCTACTGAAATGAAATTTTGTAATATTCCAGTAAGTTCAAGGGAATAAGATTTAAACCCCACATATTTGAAAGTAGAGACTCCTATGGACTCTGTGAACCTCAGCCTTTCATGGACTTTCTTCCACTTCTGGATTTATAACTAATCAATTTAGGACATAGATAAACTTTTTTTTAACCACCCCCCTTTTTTTAAAATTACCAGTCTAATGCAGCATAGCATACCAGAACTCTCCCCTGCCTCTCTCTCTCCATTCTCCCACCCCCAGTGTCTGCTTCGGCTCTTTTATGTGTTGTTACACTGTTACTTCATGTTGTTGCCTTGTGTCTCTGGTTAATTCCTGCCTTCATTATCCGCTTTCCTGCTCTGGAGGGTCAGTGAGCAGGAATTCTTGAATACTGCTCATCACTCTGGCAAGGAATGTCAACTTTTCAGGGGAGCAGAAGGCAAAGATTGCCTCTGAAGTGTACCTCATTTTTGGCCTGGTAAAGCAGAACAGTGTGCGTGACAAATAGGAGAACAGGCTGCCCTGGCACAGTAGGGGTGACTTTGGATATTCGACAGATAACAACCTTGGTGTCATTGTGTACGCCCTGAGAAATTCAGATCCAGAGCAAGACAGGGAGGGGGTTGAGGAAGTACATTCCCTGCCCCGCGGGCCCACGTTCACCCAGTACGCGAGCCCAGATGCCAAGGCCTGGGTGTCCAGCCTCCATGGGGTTTAAGGGCAGAGGTGGGTTGCAAAGGGCAGCTGGCTCACCTTCCCCTTTCTCTAGCACTGGCATCGGCAGTTCCTGCTAGATCATAGGAACGTTGACTTATTCACTGAGCAACAGAATAAGCGATCTCTCACGGCCTCCCCGAGACTTTGTCCTGTGAAGAACTGCCAGTGACACTAGGTGCCAGCTCAACTCACCCACCTCCCGGCTAGTCATCCTGGTGCACGCCCTCCTGAGGCTGCACACCTCATTGCTGAGGTTTCCGGTGCCCGGTCAGGATGCAGGTGTCGGGTTCATTTGTGCTGAGGGCTTAGAAGCAGCCTGAGGGTCTCGGCCTCGGACTGATGCTATGGGTCGTGTGGCCTTTATGCCTGCTGCCTCGTCCTTCCGCTCTGCCTTCCCTGGGATGTTTCTCTTCTCTCCACTCTTTTCTCTTTCATTCACTCTCTTTTCTTGTTCTGGTCCCTTTTTCAACTCTGAAAATCTGACCAGAGTACTTGAACTTGAAAGTAAATGTTTGTAAAATATGGGAGGCTTATCAATTTTCCTTTTTCATTGTTGCTCTGGGTTCTTTTCCGTTGAATGTCTGTAGCTTTCAGTAGATAAAAGCTTCTTTATCTCAGCTGTGTTAGAAGTCTAGTTTAAGGTCATTTGCTGAAAGTGGGTAGGAATGAAGGAAGGAATTGGAAGAGAAGCAAATAATGGCTCTGTGAAAGCTGGGAGGCAGTTAGGCTCAGGGAGAAAGGAAGCAACAGGACTGACTCTCAGCGATGTCTGAGGAAGAGGAGAGCCCAAAGGCTGGGGTCGGGCCCACTTGGGTTCCCGTGAGGCCTTCCACAAGCCTGTGTGCAGCACACCCCTCCTTAGAGGTGCCGGGCCCCTTGGGGAATAAAAGGATGTGAAAGCCCTCCTGTGGAGAAGTCGGGATGATGGGGTGGGGAGGGGTGCAGTGCACACTGAGGGTTGTAAGAGATTGCCTGTTAAATAAGTAAGTGATGCTGTGAGGTCAGAGAAGGGCGCAGATGGCCCAGCGTGGAGGGTTTATAAATAGACCCAGGAAGAGAGGAGAGGAGGGTGGTTCAGACCACATAGAGATGGAAGCACAGCGCCTTATGTAGTACCTGAGAAGCACAACGGTGAGCGGTGCAAGCAGAACCAGCGGGCCGCTTTGAGGCAGAGGGTGTCTGCGGGGGTTGGTGTGGCTGTAACAGGGTCCCAGGAGTGGGGGCGGGTTTTCTTATATTCAGGGCTATCTTGTATGTGTACACTTGCCTATTAAATGTGGAAGGTAAACTCCATAATTCCTAAGCATGTCGAAGTCACGTGGAGGAGCTTTTGTGTCACTGAAGGATGGGCTGAAGACAGGCCAGCTGGGCTCTTTTTTCTGCCATTCCGTTATCGTCTCTGCTTCATTCCTGAATTACTTAATGTGGAAATGTAAGCCTGGGGCAGCCCATGTGTGGTCTCTAGGGAAGTTGTGTTGCTGGAGTTGTTTACAACCCCTTCCTGTGGGGCTCAGGGCTCCACTTTGGGATTTGCACTTGAATGGTGTCAAGTCAAGAGTTCAGAGCAGACTTGAAAGTTAGGAAGGGGGCTCTGGTTATCAGGTTTGTTTGGCAGCTCCCAGGTGTGGTCCTGTGTCAGAAACCCTGCTGAGAAAGGACCACTGATCATGGGAGAAGGTAATTTCTGCTCCAGTCAGTCCAGTGTTTGTAAGTGGGATAAAGAGAAATTTTGAAATATACATCCCAAATACAAATGAAGTTTTCTTAGAGTTGGAGTCCTATCTGTAGTAACTTTTTTCCATCTTTGTAATTTTTATTGTCACCTGAGTTTCTTTTTTAACCTGAGATGTTTTTCATTCAGAGGAAGTGTAAGAAATGCATGTTCCCTGGTGGTTCAGCTTCCCTTATGGCTCAGCTAGTAAAGAATCCACCTGCAGTGTGGGAGACCTGGATTCGATCTCTGGGTTGGAAAGATCCCCTGGAGAAGGGAAAGGCCACACTCTCCAGTATTCTGGCCTGGAGAATTCCGTGGACTGTAGAGTCCGTGGGGTCGCCAAGAGTCGGACACGATTGGGCGGCTCCCACTTTCACGTTCTTTCTTTGGTGGTTCAGTGGTGAAGAACCCGCCTGGCAGTGCAGGAGCTGCAGGGGACCCCGGCTCCATCCCCGGGTCGGGAAGCTCCCCTGGAGGAGGGCCTGGCAGCCTGCTCCTGCGTTCTTGCCTGGAGAACCCCATGCACAGAGGAGCCTGGGGGGCTGCAGTCCGTGGGGTCGAACAGAGTTGGACACAACTGAACAATTAGTGTGTTGACTGAGCAATATCTGAGCTCTTCTTCCATCTTAGGTACCTACAGCTGTACCTGTAAACGCAGAAATCTTTAGGTTGATCTAGTTTTTCTTACCAAATTTGGAGAAGGGCTGTGATGTAGTTGAATTGTGTGTTTCAAAACTGGCAGCTCTTTTGGTTCACTGTCTGCCAAACCTTCACTCCCACAACAGATGCAACCCGGAGACGAGCCTTCGCCCTGGTCTCCCAAGCCTATACCTCCATCGTCGCCGACGATTTCGCAGCCTTTGTTGGACTTCCTGTGGAGGAGGCTGTGAAAGGTATTTAAGGCCTACTTTCTGCTTTCAAAGAAAATGGAATGTAAGTCATAGGTCCACAAGCCCTTATCTGAAGCCACTGGGACAGGACACGTTTTGGAATTTAGGTCGTGTGAGTTCTTTAGAAAGGTGATAGGAGACGTACACCACACAGCCCCAGGCAGCCAGCACCTGGTGGCCAAGCCCACCTGTGGCTCCCGCAGAGCACATGTGTCCCTGCAGTCGGCATGGGAGGAGGCTGTGCATAGACTCTGGGGTCTGCATCAGGTTTGCCACCACATGAGTTAAAGAAAATGTTTTGATTCATAGAATTTTTTGGACTTCTGAGTGTGAATAAGAAATATTGGGTTTGTGTTTACCTGTAAAGTGCTTTTTACCAAAGATAGGCACCAATAAAGATGTCTTAAAACAGGAGCTTTGTGAAGGAATGCATTGCCATTTCTATGAGATTAAAATTTGACTTTATCTTTGAGATAAACCCTTGTTACATGTGTTAGTATTAATAACTCTTTCCTTACTGAACCTCCTCACTGTTTGTGTAGTTACTTCTTATCACGGCACCTGGGGTCTGACCTCTGAATATTTTCTACTTTTATCTCTAATACCTTTGATCAACTTCTACTCTCTACTAAACAGTGCTGAGCCCTCCAAGTTGATGTTCAGGAAGGAAAAATTAGAGCTGCTGTTGACCAATGGAGGGAGGGGAAAGGAAGGTGGTGGAACAGTAGGTCATTGGAGGAAAGAGGCAGCAGATGGAGGTATAGACTCAAGTGTTTGGTGACATTCCCACCTCTGAGTCCCCGGTTACATCGTAGCTTTTACAGGTGGTAGAGAATGTGTGTGACATGGAGGAAAATTCAGGGTGTGCACGTCATATGCTCTTAAATACGCTGGGTGGGTGACATTATATTCATAATTCTAAGCTTAAACTCCATTAACGTCTTTATATATTTTCCTTTGAAAATCAACATGGAGGTGGGGTTTGTTTGTTATTTTAAGAAAGTAAGTTTTAATGGATCTGGACCTGTAGAAACCCTTGTTTCACCCTTCCTTGATGAAGGCAGTCTCCTCCTCGTATGCCTTTCAGCCCAGTTTTTCTTCACCGTTTCATACCAGTAACCTAGAGGTGTCTGCACCCCACTCTCACTGACTGGTTTCCAGATGTACTTCTGCATTTTCATTTCTCAGGTCCTGACCAGTCTACCCTCCCCTGGCCAGGTTGCTCTGGAATAGTAATACTGCAGGTATCTTGCGGCACTGTTTTATGGTGTTGGACATTTTGGATTCTCCAGTCAAAACGTCTCCATTAAGCACCACATATCATGAATTTCTGAGGCCTACCACAGTTATAGATGCATAAATGGCTGGTTAATGAATGTCCGCGGAGTAAATCATACTGTTACTTACGCATACAGACATGTATTTTAACTCTTCTTTTGAAAGTAATCCATAATTTATTAATTATAAATTAAAATATATTAAAATTAATCCATAATAATATATCCCAAAGTCCATACTTAACAACTGTCTGCCTGTGATCCTGGTCCACTTCTCCATGCTAGCTGTGCAACCTAAGACACGTTCCTGGGATTCTCTGAGCTTCATTTTCCGCATCTGTGCAGTTACGATGAGCTTTACAGAGCTATTGGGTGGTTGCATAACGTGACCCCTGTAGGAGCACCCAGCGCAGTACCTGATGACTGGCCTCCGTGTGGTGTCTCTATGCTGTTTTTATCCTCACCGTCATCTTTGTTACTGCTGATATCAGGATTAGAAAGAGTACTGTAGACGTCTTCCTTATGTCTCTTTTTAATAGTTCGATCTGGTTAATACCATAATACATATATTATAGAAAACTGATCACTTTTTAGTGATTATGTCAGCCTGATAGAATAAAATGAGGCTTTCATGGATGTTTCAGAAAGGTATTTCCCAAATAAGTTCCCATGAGAATGCTGTCTCTAGGGTACCTCTGTAGTGAAAATACACATTACAGTTTCATCTACCCATGTTGGACCTCCCATACAGGTAACATCATTGATATATTGTGGATCTTGTAAGTAGAGTTTCTGTTTTTAAAATACATTTCTGTGTTAAATACACGATTTAGGTATCCTTGAACAAGGCTGGCAAGCCGACTCCACCACAAGGATGGTCATGCCCAAGAAGCCAGGTAGGTGGAGCTGCTCGTCCACTGTACAGCCTGAACTCTGGAACCACTGCAGGTTTTCAGGTGTTGCCTATGAATAATTTGATATAAAATTCTGCCATGCCAACAGCATGAAAGTAACTCATGTTTAATACAGATAGAGGGTGAGGGACCCTTATGGTAGAAAGGATCTTAAAGATTATCTGGTTTTACTTTAATTTTTTAAAATGTATTTTGTTCATTAAAAACCCGTATGTATATGTTTCCATAATCCTTATTACAACTTAATTTTTACTAAGCATTAATAATCTCTCATCCTTTTATTTATCGGGCCATTTCTCACTGCTTATTTCTAATACCTAAACTGCTGCTTTTTAAAATGATACTTAAAATACTCAGAAATTCCCCTTTTCTCTTCATGCTGTAAACATGTAGATTCTTCTCCTAAACAAGACTTTGAGTGGCTTTAACTTTCACAAAACTAAGTTATCTGGCCTGTTCAGGCCTTAAGAATTTGGCCTGTCCTCATTGTCTCCATCTGAATTCCTGGTCCCTGAGCCTTCCTCTCTGAAATGAGCCACTTTCCTTGCTGCTTACCAGGAATGTCATTTTCTGCTGTGGCTTTATAGAGCTGGGCTCCATGCCCATCTCCATAAACGCTCAGATCGGCTCCCTCCCAGAGTTCCACCTGCTCTGAATTCCTATTGTTCAGATGTTGTTGACCCCACGGTAAGGAAGTACACAAACTGCCGTGTGCTCGGCCCTTTGAGGGTGCAGAAGAGGGCTCAGACGAGGGTCCAGCCGATCTAGGTGGTGCGAGAATGCTGCTGGAGTAAAAAGACCGGTGTGATCAGGTAGAGCGTGATTGCTGTTTCTCTACGTGAATAACGGGTGCCACTGCATTAGAAATGCCCTGTTCCGTGTGAAGGCTTTGGACAAGGCTTCTGTAACCGGGCTGTGTGTTTTGTTCAGTTGCAGGGGCCCTGGATGTTTCCTTTAACAGGTTTATTCCCTTATCAGGTATGTATGTTCATATGTCCATTTAAAAAGTATTTACTTACTTTTCTCTTTTGTTTTTGTATTATTTCTTTTTGTTAGCTCTCATCTTGTAGACAAAGAGGTTAAATCCTAACATGGTATTTATAGTACTCCATCTAGTCACAAGGGTGCACGGTGGGGGGTCCCCTCTATAGCTTCCCTTGAGGCAGTGGGCCCCTCCCTGGCATCATGTCAGCCAGGCCTGATGGAGCCCCTTGCCAGCCCTGACTCAGACTTGGCCCCAGGCCGACGTGTGAGAACTAAGCTTTTTGAAAAGGGATCCTCTGTGGGTTTTCTGTTCACTGACAATTTAATATTCTGTGTGGTAAGCACTGGGTGATTATTATATTAATGTCATATGGGGAGGGGTCTTTCTAAGAAGAGCTGTGTTCTCTTGGGAGAGGTGTTGCCTGTTAAAAGTGTTTCTAACCTTCACATGGAAACTTCAGTAACAACAGAACCAAACATGCCTTTATTCCCAGTTTGGGTAAACTGCTCATAGAAGTTGAGGCTGCTTGGCTTTGTTTTTTTAAAATGTCCAAGATCAAAGTAAATCTAAGAAAGTTTCCTTCTTGATAAGTAAAAGGCATTGGAGGGTGTCAGTGGCAGGACCACGGCTTTGTGACCCTGGTGTCTGACTGAGTGTCTTTCTCTCTAACGTGCAGAGCCCGCCCCTGTTCCACCCATCCCCAACGAGCAGCAGTTAGCCAGACTCACCGATTATGTGGCTTTCCTCGAAAACTGACCATTCTGAGTTCAAGATCCACCTTCAGAAGCCTGAATACTGACAAGTAGAGAAATGTAAAATTTTTATTTTCAATTTTCTTGGATGGATGAATCACCTCGGCATACTTTACTGAGTATGTGATAAAATACATATATAATATCAAGTATATTATATATATTTTGTCCTTAAAACATGCTGAATGGTTGTTGAAACATTTCTCATTTTGTAATGTTTGACAGTTTGGAGTCCATCAGTATTAGGCAGTTTATATTTCCTAGTGGCTCGTAAAATACAGCCCTCCTGCTTCTTGTAGAACAGTGGTTGTCAAGTGTTTTTTCTGCCGCAGTGCACAGTGTGTTCCCTGCCACCTGCACCATAGGTCGGTAGTTGCCATGGTGCCTTGGGGTGTGAGGAGGACACCCCAGAGGCAGTGTCTGCATTGCTGGGGATAGTAATTCACACCCTCTTTGGAGACCATGCTCTTTTCCTCTGCCCACCTGAGAATCACAAATACAAAATGCTGAGACCGAGCTGAGGAACAAGACCATTTCCCTGGTAAATCAGTTTGCTTTAGATTTTTTTCTGAGAGCGTGAGTACATCCATTGCTGGCAGTGGAGGGCTTGCCACAAAAGTGAGACTTATTTAAGACATTTGTGAGAAGTATGAAGTTGTAATATTTGCTTTCAGAAGAAGGGTGACGTCAGTGTGGAATGCATTGTTGGGGAAAGAAACTATTACGTGATACACTTTGTACAACTGGTCTGCAGCCTATCGGTTGCTTATGTTTATCCCTTGGGTCAAGTTCTGCCCATGGGAGAAATACTGAACAAGCCTTTGATTTTTTTGTGTGACAGCCCTCTGAACATTTGAAGTTGTGTATTGTATCTTCAGGTTAAATTCACCCCCTAGTTCATTTACTCTGCATTTGTTCAATAAATATGTAATTGAAGTCTTCAGCTGTTTTACTGGAGGTAGTTTCTAGAGGTTTCACTCTCCTGTCTTCCTGCGGATGCGTTCTAGTTTGTCATTGTCTCTATTAAAGTACAAATTTCTTAATTAAATAGAAATGACCTATATAGTGGTAGTGACATGACTCATGTTTTCACTCATTTAAACTATACTTTACTGGCTATTTCAGCTACTGTTAACATTTAAATGTTAATGTTAAATGTTAATGGTTACTTTAAATACCTTTTAAATTAAGGTTTTGCTGTTCTGAGCTTCAGTGATCATGAAAGACTAGGAGTGGCGAGGTGCCTTTAGTATAAACTAGAGTAAACTGTTGGTAAAACTGCAGCTGGAGGGTAACAGAAACCATTCAGATTGAGGCACTTAAAGAAAAGGTAGCCTACCAGAAAGAGTGCTCGGTACATGGCTGCAGAGCAGAGAGAGAGACCAGGCAGTGACTGGATGCCAAAGACGAGAGAGGATTAGAAGGAAGGTAATACCTGAAGCACTGGCCAGGAATTTTCCAAAACTGATGAAAGAAATCAAGCCACAGATTCAGGAAGCTCAGAAAACCCCACACAGGATAAATAAAAAAAAAATCACACCCGGAGACATCGTAGTAAAACTGCTGAAAACTTGAGAACAAAATATTAAAAGCACGAGGGGAGGCGGGGGAGGGCTTTCTCATCCAAGAAGCAACAGTAGAGCCAGGGGACGATGAAATGGCATTTTCTAAGTGTCAAATCGCAACTGCTATTAAAAGAGACACTTTTAAAACTTTCACTCTTCTGTGTTGTTAAATTTTAAAAGGGGAAAGGTACACCGATGAAATACTGAGAAGCCTGGTACAGCTTCAGTAGTATTGAAAAGAGGAGACTGAAGCCCAGAAGCTTTATTAGACATAGAGGTGGATTTTTTTGTGGAAAAGGTCGCATCGGTTTCCTATTGCTGTGGTAGCAAATGACCATACCCTTGATGGCTTAACACCACAGGGTTCATCCTCTTACAGTTCCACAGCTCAGAAACTGGAGCCGGTCTCCTGGGCTACTTGCTGTCAGCTGGGCGACATTCCTCAGAGGCCATCGGGAACTCTTGGCCCGTGGCAGCTCCCAGAGGCCGCCTGCCTCCCCCGGCTCATGGCCCTCTTCCTATGTCTTCATGGCCAGCAGTGTTGGGCTGAGTCCTTCACACTGCCCCCTCAGGTCCTCTTTCCTGCCACCTCTTCCATTTTGAAGGGTCCCCGTGGTTACATTGGTCCCACCTGGAAATCCAGGATAATCTAGTTTTAAATAGGATGATTCAGTTAAGTTCAGTCACTCAGTTGTGTCCAACCCTTTGCAACCCCATGGACCGCAGCACACCAGGCCTCCTGTCCATCACCAACTTCTGGAGCTTGCTCAAACTCATGTCACCTTCATTTTATCTGCTATCTTAATTTCTCTTCCCCACAGTCCCAGAAGTTAGGGTATGACATCTTTAGGAGACCATTTTCCTACTACAGCTGTTAAGTCCAACGGGCAATGGGAATATGTAATTATAAATGTATAAGTAACTCCAATCAAGCAAAATGGACAACTGAGAGTCCTCTGCAGTCATGGTGTGGGGAGCACTGTGCTATCAGATATCTAAACAGTGCATAGCCTCTCTCATCAACACAGCAAGGCACTGGAGCACGAGTGGCAGACAGCCTAGTAGAACCGAACAGAGAGATGAGAAATAGACCCAAATGAATACCGGATAAAGGTGGCATCTCAGATCACGGGGGTAAAAGATGGCTAAACACTGCAGATCCTCTCCCATCAACACAGCAAGGCACTGGAGCGCAAGTGGCAGACAGCCCAGTGGAACTGAACAGAGAGATGAGAAACAGACCCAAATGAATAACAGATAAAGGTGGCATCTCAGATCACGGGGGTAAAAGCAGAATTTGTACTGAGTGGTTCTGGGAAGATTGGTTAGCCACTGGAAAAGTCAAAAGTCCATTAGAATAAAGTTGGAATAGATCAAGGATCTTGATGTCAAACAATGAAAGTGCACCAGTCCTAGAAGAAAAAGTGGATGAATTCCTCTTTCACCTGGGCAAAGGAAAGACTCCTCTGGCTCAGAATTCTGATTAAAGAAAAGAACAATCAGTTTGACTAAACATAAAACATTTGCATGGCCAAAATAAACCCAATGTCTGACAACTGAGAAAAAATATTTACAACATAAAGAGCTTAATAGTATTCTTAATAGAAAAATCGAGGGAATTTAAAGAAAAAAAAATGACAGAAGATATGAACACAACTCACAAAAAAATTACAAAAGTGGCTCTTAAACATGGATAGATGTTCTACTTTATAATAAGAGAGATGCAAATTAGAACACTGCACTTAACTCATCCAGCTGGCAAAAACTAAGTACAGCATTGCATTCTGGTGCAAAACTGGGAAAATTGGTTCTCATGCTTTGCTGGTGGGAATTCATGTTGGAAGTTTTTACAGAGGGGGATTTGGCAATAGCTAAGGATTGCATATGCATTGATGAGCTTTTTATTCCTGCAACTAATTCTCAGGAATTCACCCTGAAGATTCAACTCCCACAATATAAACACACACTCACACCCTGGGTTATTTATTGCAACACTGTTTCTGATTATAAAGTGTTTGGAAACACCCTGATTGCATACAGGTGCATAGATGATGGCATTTCCGTGTGAAGGAGTACTACCTATCTCTAATAAAGGATAATCACAGTCACTGAGGTGAAGTGATTTTCAGGATATGTCAGAGAAGCAAAGTGCATTAAAATGTCCAGAGTCTGCAATATTTTGTGTAAGAGACCAGGAAATAAAATACACATACATTTGCTCATCAGTGGGAAATACCCAGAAAGGAAAAAAGGAAAATAATGGAATTGTTTGCTTTCAGGGTATGGGAAGGACTGAGGTGGAGAGGACTGAAAAAATTGGGAAATTAGGGTCAGTTCTCTATTATACAATTCTCACTTCTGGAATTATTTTAACATTTCACACATTCAAAGAAGAAATAAATGATGATGGAGGGGTGGGCCATGTAGAGGAGGAGTGACCCACTCTTGTATTTCAAATAACTTCCCTGAAGGTACGGGATATAATGCAAATAAATTTTGATCATACTATTTAGATGATAGGTCCAGAGGTTAAAGACAAAAAGAACTTGAAACATACGTTGAACTCCAGTTAGTCATTTTCTTGGTTGCAAAAGTAAAGTCTAATCGTTCTAAAACTACTTTCTGTGTATTCTAGGAATGAACAAATAAATGTAGATAATGGGATCCAGGTTTTCCATTGTTAGAGGAGTTACAGTTCTAGAAAAGAGAAAGCATTATTAGAGTTCTGAGGTGCTGGACTGAATTAGAGATACTGCATACTAAGCTCCTGGCTTTTAAGATGGTTGGACGGGTAGATGGGTGGATGGATGGTAGATGGTTGGGTGGATGAGTGCATGGTAGATGGCGGGTGTATGCATGGATAGACAGGGACATAAGTATATCTCCCAGGCCCATCCACTGAGAGACACTCAGCTCTGTCCACGGCAGAGCAGTGACACCCATCCTCAGGTCATTGCCTCCTGAGCCACCTCCACTAAAGGGAACTGGGGACTTCCACTTTCACGTGTCTTTCTGACACAAAACCAAGAACATTTGAAAACCTGTTGGACAAAAACGGCACAGCAACTAGATGCAGCACTGTGATAAATAAGTCTGTCACAACGCAGATTACTGGGAAGTTGGTGGGGTCTGAGTAGGCTACAGATTACATCAGCAGTTGGCAGACTACAGCCTGCAGCCAAGACCAGGCTGCTGACCGCTGTTGTAAGCAAAGCTGTATGGGCACACACACACGCCCACTCGTGTGTACAGCCTGTGACTGCTTTCACACAACAGCAAAATGAGTAGTTGTGACAGACAACTTGTGTCCTGGGAAGGCTAAAATATATATTGTCTGGCCCTTTATATTAAAGTCCCAAAT
Source organism: Oryx dammah (assembly GCF_014754425.2). Taxonomy (NCBI): domain Eukaryota; kingdom Metazoa; phylum Chordata; class Mammalia; order Artiodactyla; family Bovidae; genus Oryx; species Oryx dammah. The sequence goes on from NW_024070212.1 coordinate 114,379,337, forward strand.
CTCAGATAATTTTGTTTCAACATTAGTTTTCCTCATTTTGTTGATCCTACTGTAGTTACAGAAGAGAACATCCATGTTTTCAAAAAAATAAACCAAGAAAATGAAATAATTATAAACATGGTGTATATACACATATATATATATGTACGTGGTGGACGGTGACTGCAGACGTGAAATTAAAAGATGTTTGCTCCTTGGATGAAAAGCTATGACAACCCTAGGCAGCATATTAAAAAGCAGAGACCACTTTAACCAACAAAGTTCCGTATAGTCAAACTGTGGATTTTCCAGTAGTCATGTACAGATGTGAAAGCTGGACCATAGAGAAGGCTGAGCTCTAAAGAATTGATGCTTTTGAATTATGGTGCTAGAGAAGACTCTTGAGAGTCCCTTGGACTGCAAGGAGATCAAACCAGTCAATCTTAAAGGAAATCACCCTGAATACTCATCAGAAGGACTGATGATGAAGCTGAAACTCCAATACTTCGGCCACTTGATGCAAAGAGCCAGCTCACCTGAAAAGACCCTGATGCTGGGAAAGATTGAGAGCGGGAGAAGGAGGCCTCAGAGGATGAGATGACTAGATAGCATCACCGAACCAATGGACCTAAATTTGAGCAAAATCTGGGAGATAGTGGAAGACAGAGGACCCTGGCGTGCTGCAGTCCATGGGATCGTAAAGAGTCGGACACAACTTAGCAACTGAACAACCACAAAACATAGTTTACATATATATGTACTTGTCAATAATAAATATTAGAGCTACTTTCGTAGTGAACATTGAATTCTCAGAAGTTCTCTGTCACCAAGGCTGACCGAGTATCAGTAGAAAGTGATGTTGAGCCCTCCACAGAGCACCATTCCTGAGAGAAAGCAAGTAGCCCATTGGTGGCAAGTTGATTATCTTGGCCCTTTCCACCCTGTGTCGTCCTTATTGGAAGTGGCATCTAGTCCAGGTGTGGTTTGCCTTCCACACTGACTGCATCATCTTCTTCATCACCTCCCAAGAACATCTAAACAGCATTCCACGTGATCCATTGATTTTAAGCTGTTCCATTGATCCTAAATCCTTGCCTAAAAGCACCCAGCCTAACAGAATGATGACGTCCCGTTCAAGGTTCAGCAGATCCCAGCTTCAGGACAGCTTCCCTCCAAAATGTGGAGCATTTGCTGAGCCAAACCATAACCATCGGGAAGCTGTGTCCTCAACAGCAAGAAGACGGGCATGAGAACAGAGGATCATTGGATCATTAGATACCCTCCCCATAATGCCAAGAGATCTATTTACAGAGTTTATGCTTTTCACCTAAGGTTGTAAGAACATCCTTCATTCTCTGGTTTCTACAGATTAAGCTCTGAATAACAAGCCACTAACAACCCCTTCAAATAGGAAAAGGAGTACGTCAAGGCTGTATATTGTCACCCTGCTTATTTAACTTCTATGCAGAGTACATCATGAGAAACGCTGGACTGGAAGAAACACAAGCTGGAATCAAGATTGACGGGAGAAATATCAATAACCTCAGATATGCAGGTGGCACCACCCTTATGGCAGAAAGTGAAGAGGAGCTAAAAAACCTCTTGATGAAAGTGAAAGAGGAGAGTGAAAAAGTTGGCTTAAAGCTCAACATTCAGAAAACGAAGATCATGGCATCCGGTCCCATCACTTCATGGGAAATAGATGGGGAAACAGTGGAAACAGTGTCAGACTTTATTTTTTTGGGCTCCAAAATCACTGCAGATGGTGACTACAACCATGAAATTAAAAGATGCTTACTCCTTGGAAGAAAAGTTATGACCAACCTAGATAGTATATTCAAAAGCAGAGACATTACTTTGCTCACTAAGGTCTGTCTAGTCAAGGCTATGGTTTTTCCAGTGGTCATGTATGGATGTGAGAGTTGGACTGTGAAGAAGGCTGAGCGCCGAAGAATTGCTGCTTTTGAACTGTGGTGTTGGAGAAGACTCTTGAGAGTCCTTGGACTGCAAGGAGATCCAATCAGTCCATTCTGAAGGAGATCAACCCTGGGATTTCTTTGGAAAGAATGATGCTAAAGCTGAAGCTCCAGTACTTTGGCCACCTCATGCAAAGAGTTGACTCATTGGAAAAGACTCTGATGCTGGGAGGGATTGGGGGCAGGAGGAGAAGGGGACGACCAAGGATGAGATGGCTGGATGGCATCACGGACTCAATGGAGGTGAGTCTGAGTGAACTCCTGGAGTTGGTGATGGACAGGGAGGCCTGGCGTGCTGCGATTCATGGGGTCGCAGAGTCGGACACTACTGAGTAACTGAACTGAACTGAACAACCCCTTCTTGGCTTTTTGGCTAAAATCAGGTGTAGTATTGGGGCTTCACAGATGGCACAGTGGTGAAGAATCTGCCTGCCAATGCAGGAGATAGGAGAGAAGCAGGTTCTAATCCCTGGATCAGGAATATCCCCTGGAGTACGAAATGGCAACCCACTCTAGTATTGATGCTTTTGAACTGTGGTGTTGGAGAAGACTCTTGCAAGTCCCTTGGACAGCAAGGAGATCCAGCCAGTCAATCCTAAAGGAAATCAGTCCTGAATACTCATTGGACGGACTGATGCTGAAACTGAAGCTCCAAAACTTCGGACACCTGATGCGAAGAACCGACTCCTTAGAAAAGACCCTGATGCTGGGAAAGATTGAAGGCAGGAGGAGAAGGGGACGGTAGAGGATGAGATGGTTGGATGGCATCACCAGCTCAATGAACTTGAGTTTGAGCAAGCTCTGGGAGTTGGTGATGCATGGGGAAGCCTGGCATGCTGCAGTCCATGGGGTCACAAAGAGTCAGACTGAGTGACTGAACTAGTATTCATGCTTGGGAAATCCCATGGACAGAGGATCCTGGAGGCTGTAGTCCACCGGGTCACAAAGTGCCAGACACAATGGAGCGACTGAGCCCCACGATCCACAACTGATAAGGACCCGGGTGCTTCACAGCGCTGTGAAGTCAGATACATTCCCTGGGGGAGCCCAGTGAGAGATGCCTCAGCTTAGTAAAGAAACCGCCCAGCAAGAGAGCAGCAGTCATTTTCCAAATGGGTACATAATCCTTAATACTTGTTTTAGGAGGAATATTTTTGAAGAAGGTCTGTAAGACATGAGAAGATGAGGTGGGGTGATGATTTCTTCAGATATTGGACTTTCACACGGAAAAAATTTTGTTTACTGCTTCCAAAAGTTAAATTGAAGATGGTTAGAGAAGGTTAGTTTTGATTCAGGGGCTTCCCTGATGGTTCAGTGGTAAAGAATCCTCCTGCCAATGGGAAAGAACATACTTAGCAATGAAGGAGACAGGTTCAATCCTTAGGAAGATCCCTAGAGAAGGAAATGGCAACCCTCTCCAGTATTCTTGCCTGGGAAATCCTATGGACCGAGAAGTCTGGCGGGCTGCAGTCCATGGGATCCCAAGAGTCAGATACAACTAAGCAAAGACCTTTAAAACTGTCTATACCAGCCCTATGCAATAGAAATAGAAGTTGCATCCATACATAATATTAAATTTTCTAGTAGCCACTGTAAAAAATAAAGTACAAAGGAAAGCATGAAATTAACTGTAGCATTTTATTCAGCCCAATCCAAAATGTTATCAGTTTGACCATGTCATCAATATCAAGAATATTAATGAGATGTTATTTTACATTCTTTTTTTCCATACCAAGTCTCTGAAATCCTGGGTGGATTTTATACTTGCAGCCCAGCTCACTCTGCACCTTCTGGGTGCTCGCCAGCCACCTGTGCCCTGTGTATACTACACAGCGCGGTCTGCACTGTTTCAGAGACCAGGAGAGTCCTGTGCAGCAGGCATCCTCGGCACCAAGGTAACGCAGCTGCTTGTTCAGGATGTTTGGGGGGAGTATTCACACACAGGTTATGTCAGGGACAGTTTCCTGGTCTCCCTCTTACCTCATTTCCTCTTGGCGTAGCAAAAGGAAGAACAGAATCCCACCCACTAGCATCCCACCACCCAAATTACGGCAGAGAAGGCTGATACGCCTTCTGGAAAAGACTATCAGTTTTCCCGGAGTCTCCTAGCTCTCAGTGAGTTTGGGGATCTTTTTTTTTGGGGGGGGTGGGGGATCTTTTAAAAACATCGTGCAGTCAACTCTGCTTTGAAAAGCAGAAAAACAAAGCCATCTGTTGACTCTTGGCAGCTCACGAATTGGAGTAAATACATCGACCCTTGAGCAACACGTGTTTGAACTGCACAAGTCTACTTATGGGCAGACTTTTGTCAATAAATAGATTGGAAAATTCTTTATTGCAGGTGAATCACATAGCCTTGAAATATTGATAAAAATAAAATTATCAATGCATATATATATATATATAGTTTGTCCTTATATAGGAATAAGGTGATATTTAATATAAAAGTAATAATAGGTTACTTATTATTTTATGTCTGTGCTTTCAAAGAGTGATGTCAGTGTACAGTATATGTCTCCTAATTAGAGAAAGTGGTTTTTTTTAATGTAGTATTTCCAATGCTGTATTATGAATATGACTGTAATACTCTGCTATAAACATTTTATAATGATGTGTTCATTTTTGATGTCTAGTGTTAGTAACGTGTAACACCTAGAGTGTTCTGTGTCATATTAGACAGTATTGATGTAGATACAGACATACAGTGCATCTTGTAAACAGATGACATAAGCATATGTATTGATAAACACAAAACTATATTGTAAATATATTTTGTCTTCCTTATGATTTTCTTAATAACATTTTCTTCTCTCCATTGGAAATACATATGTAGTATATTCATACAAAATACATATTAACTCTTTATGTTATCCGTAAGGCTTCCAGGACTTCCCTGATGCACAGTGGATAACAATCCACCTGCTAGTGCAGGGGACACAGGTTTGATCCCTGGTCCAGGAAGATTCCACAGGCTGCAGGGCAACTAAGCCCATGGGCCACAACTAACTGAGCCTGTGCCCCACAGCTACTGAAGCCCACGCGTCCTGGGGCCCAGGCTCTGCAGCAGAGAAGCCGCTGCAGCGAGAGGCTCGCACATGGCAACTGGAGAAGGATCAAGCAGCCCGGAGACCCAGTGCAGCCGTGCCTAAATGAGATGTCAGGGCAATGGCAGGCTGGGAAAATCAAAAGTTATCCATGGATTTCCCGCTGCCCGGCGGGCTGACACCTCTAATCTCCAGGTTGTTCAAGGATCAGCTGTGCCTCCTTTCAGCAAATGCTGTGCCTGTCTATCCCCTCATGAGAACCACGATAACACTGCAGTTTGAGGATGATGGAGGCTTGCTTTTGTCATGAAGTTGATAGTCTTGAGTAATCCGATCTTTTTTTTAAGGTTCAGCAAAGTAATAAACACCTCTGATTTTGTTGCTCCTCTAAGGAAAGGAAGTTTGCAGGACACAGTGGAAAAGTCGGTATCACATTCGGTTTAAATATGTCAAAACAAGCTAAAATCAGGGTGGACGTTCTGTTGATTTAAGTGATCAGTGATGTTCTCCTGGATCAGTTGAGATGGTGGGAAACCAGTTCTTCGGACATTTCTTCCAGAAATGAGTGGACTTCACTGCTCCTGTGTGTACACCCTGGTTGTGAGTCACGGGATCGCTCCTGGGTGGAGCTGCAGGCAAAGGTTTCACTCTGAATAAAAGAGGAACCAAGCCATTTTCCGCTGGTGAGTCGCATGATGGGAGGAATCGCCAAAAATCAGTTTTGACTTAACGTCTTCCTCATTGTATGCCTGTGCCTAGATTCTAGGAGGAGCCGATGCAGGCCAGCCAGCCAGATGCCGGCCAGCCAGCCAGATGCCCTACACGTAATACTGCTTATGGTGACAAAAACTGATTCACAGGCGTCCCACGTTAGTTAAATAGAAGCTTGAAAACAGGAGTAGGTTGTTTGTGAGGTTGGATGATGACTGATGTCAAAGAAGAAAGGGCCAAGAAGTTGCACATCCAGCTGGCAGCCTGAAGCCTACTGGACGCCTTCTGTAAAATCTAAATTTCCAGCAAACTGCTACATGGGTTTCTGAGCCCACATTCCCATAAAACACAAAGAACATGGGTGGAAATACGGGGCATGTCCTCGGGGGCTTTCGTCTTGCCCAAAACACTTTAATAAGGACACATCTCAGAAGGTCAGGAGGCTTCTGTCTCCAGCCGTGTCTTCCGGGGCCCACGCCATCTCTGCTCAGTGCCTGCTTGGATACCATCCGATGCCTGTGTGCCCAGAGCTGCTGCCGCCAGTGGGATCCTGTGCGGGGGGAGCGTTTCTTCACATCCAGCCACGCTCCTCCCAGGGCAGCTGCGGGCTCCAGCCAGGGAAACACGCAAGGTCCACACTGCAGGCTCTGAAGCCCATGGTCTAGCCAGAGCTGGACATCTGCTGGATTCTTACCCCGCACTGTCCCTCAGTTTTCCGTTTGAAAACCGCTGTTGTAATTCACTTGGCAAGCAGAGCCATTCCTGTGGATCCAGGCTTTGGGTTCCAGGTCACTCATTATACGTAAAGACAAGCTAAAACCAGGGTAGAGGTTTTGTTGATTTAAGTGATCAATGATGGAAACACAGTCTGAGAACAGTCTCAATAGAGAAATAAATCTTTCCTAAAGGAGACAGTGCCATTACTAGATATTTTTGACAAATAGGAGTTGTGTTTTCTTAGTTTTTAACATTTTTGATCAACCCATGAGATGTTGGTCCTTTTGTCAGTGGAATGGGCGAGTTTACTAAGTCTTGGCAAGATAGAAAATTTGTGGTGTATTTGGAAGCAAATTCCTAATAATCAGGGGAAAAAATTAAAAGAGCCAAGGCGTAATTCTTGGGGTCAGGGGGAGCGGTCGTCACATGCTTGTAATTCATCAGTTCAGAAGACCAAATCCAATTGTAGGCTAAATTTAAAATTTAAATAATAAAAAATAACAATAATACTTAAATATTATAAATTTTGATTAAAATGAAATAAATTTAAAATAAAAAATTTAATAAAATAGACAAAACCTAACTGAATAATCCTGGATGTTTGCTAAAAGGTCACCTGCAGGGTCAGCACAGGGAGGTCCAGCTTGGGGTTGAAGGAGGACATGCCCTCACCCCCAAGAGGAATCGCAGAGGCGGTGGCTGCAGCTCCAGTCCCGGTCAGGTCTCAGCACCACCCGGGTGGGTAGCATCGGCCCCACACGTTCAAGGATGTGCCCTGCCCTTAACTGCAGCACAGGGTGTAAGAGCACCCTGCTCTCGTCAGAAAGTTAATTCCACGTTTCATCAAATTCTCAGCTATGGAAAGTCATATTCATGGTGGGGGTGGGTCCCTAAAGCCCTGGTTCTCAAAGTGTGTTCCCTGGACCACAAGTCAGGCATCGCCTAGGAACCCCCGTTCAGACGGACTAAATGGAAACCTGCCATTGGGCAGGGTGGGCGGCTTGCTCTGTGGAGAGAGGGCTTTGGGGTGTGGGGACCTCAGGTGTCTCTGCCGTCGAGCACAGCCATGTCAACCCTGGTGCTCAGTGTTCTGCGTCCTGGTGTATATAGTGAGAGAATAGAGAGCTTGATTGCGATTGCGGGTTGGGAAACACAGATTTGGGTAACTCCCAAAGAGTGTTCCAGGGAAGAAAAAGAGTCGGGGGCTTACAAGGAGAGAAGCCCCACAGTTGTAGTTGCCTGGAGAGACCGGTCTTTGACAAGCCACAGCCAGGAAATGCTTGTCCTTGGGAGTCACGTTTTAGGGTAGGAGTCCAGTAGGGAGATAGGTTATCCCAAGGGAGTTTAGGGGAAGGCCTTGAAAAGTATCTTGAAGAGGGCAATGCATAGTGAAGAGGTCATGCTCAGTCGCTAAGTCAGGTCTGACTGTTTGCAGCCCCATGGACTGCAGCCCACCAGTCTCTGTCCATGGGATTTCCCAGGCAAGATTACTAGAGTGGGCTGTTCTTTTCCTTCTCCAGGGTATCTTCCCCGCCCAGGGATCAACCCCACGTCTCCTGCAGTGCAAGCAGCTTCTTTACCACTGCGCCACCAGGGAAGCCCAAGAGCTGACAGTGGTGGACGTGGAGAGTCACCATGTGGGTCCTCCTGGGGCTGGATGCCCATCACGCCGGGGGCCTCGCTCAGCCTGCGCAGCCTGATAGGCACCAGGGAGAACTTTCCCCTTTCATAGCACAGGAGAGAAAGGGACACCTGCCTGGAGTGAGAACTCTGTTTTTCCATCTAAGTCAGACTGTTAGGATGCTGGGTATTCTTGTTTGTTTTGGGGACATTTGCAAAATCGGGGCTTCCCAGTTGGTACCAGGTAAAGAATCTGCCTACTAAGGCAGGAGACGTGGGTTCAATCCCTGGATCAGGAAGATGCCCTGGAGGAGGAAATGGCAACCCGCTCCAGTGTTCCTGCCTGGAGAATCCCCAGGGACAGAGGAGTCTAGTGGGCTATGGTCCATGGGGTCGCAAAAGAGTTGGACATGACTCAGCGACTGAGAACACAGGCAAGACAGAGCTGGCGTGCTTCGTGCATTTCTGAGGGAGTCACACACCCCTGCGCCCATTGTCCACTTTTTATGGAGCTTGGCTGCAACCAACCTTAGTTTTGTTCATCCAAGTCACCACAACCTGGCCCCTGGGACAGCGTCCTCTCCCCCTTTCTCTCTGTGACCCACTAGTCCTTCATTTATTAGAGAAACCAGACCCCAACGACAGAACCAAGCCCGTTCCCAGACATCAGTACTGGTCGGGACCAAGGTCCTCAGCTCCTTCAGCCTCTTTGCTGACAGGGAAGTAGAAGCTTTCTTGGAGAAATTAATCATTCAGTTAACTTCAAAATATACTTAGAAGCTTTGGCATTTATGAACCCATCCTGTAATTAAAAACACAAAGAGTCGAAGGTTTTTCCATTGTTAAGAAGCATTAGGTTAGACTGACTCAATTATTTTGTAGCCGTTTTCTGTGTCTGGTTTGGTCTAGACAAGAGTTAGGAGGGTTACTAAGTGCTTAGTCTGTTTTCTAACATCATAATAGGATTGTGAATTTTAACAGACTAAATATCCTTAATGTCAATCCCTGGAAAGGAATTTGCAGCGCTTCAAAAAGTGAGAATTTTTTAAAAGGCCCAAGCTCAAAAATGTGTCTCCTCAACATTTTAAGAAAAAGAACCAGCATTTTTGTCTAATTGAGTAAATTCCTCTACCAGGAAGAGGATTTTATTTCTTTTAAGTCTGAAGTGTAACCCTTGAACCACTCTGGCATCGTCCAAATTTAAAATGTGTTTAAACTCAAGTATATGACGATATGCGTGTGTGCTTAGTCACTTCAGTCGTGTCTGACTCTTTGCGGCCCCGTGGACTGTAGCCCACCAGGCTCTCTGTCCATGGGATTCTCCAGGCAAGAGTACTGGAGTGGGTTGCCATGCCCTCCTCCAGGGGATCTTCCCAACCCAGGGATCAAACCCTTGTCTCCAGTATCTCCTCATTAACGGGCGGGTTCTTTACCACTGTGCCACCTGGGGAGCCCCGATACTGTGTCCTGCGTACATAGGGGAGCCCCTGTGTATGCAGACACAATATGCTATGTGTGTATACACACACGCTTAAGATCACCCACTAAAAGTGGAAGGATGGCAGACATATTCCCCAAAACTCCCTTCATCCGTCCCCCTCCGTTTCTTCCCACGCACCCTTTGCTGTGGGTCCCACCCAAGCTCCCCAACATGGGCGCCCTCCCTGGACTGGGCGTGGGGCAGCACCAGGGGAGGCCTGGCCCGAAGGTTCCACCCAGACAGCCCACCCGGCTTCCCTCCTGGGTTCAGCAGAGGCCCCCACCTCAGGTTCTCTTTAAGGACTGCTGAGGGGGCCCTGTGCCCACCTGGGCTTTAAGCCAGGGTCTACACGGCCGCAGGGTTTCTGCAGGTCGTGCAGCCGCATGCAGCCATGGGACGGGCGCGTGACTGCTCTCTGCATCTGCAGGGGACACAGGTGTGGAGCGCCTGGCCCCAGGCCAGCCCCCGGCCAGGAGGATCGACCCTCGGCCTGCCCCCCTGCCCCCGCCAGTCCTCTGTACTGGGAGAGACCCGAGGCTGGTCCAGGACCCCTGGGTGCCCCGCACCCCACCCCCTCTTGAGTCAGGCCTGAGTCTGGTCTTCAGGCGCTCCCTGAATGAAATCTGAGCCCAGGGTCCCACGAAGACCCCAACTCCAAGCCCTCCCCAGCGCCACCCGAGGGCTACTCCGAGCCATCCCTGGTGAGCGCCTGGGCCCGCAGCCTCAGTTCTCGCTTTGAGCCCACTCCTGTTCTGAGCGGTCTGGGTTTTGTTTCCTGTAGTTGCTGAAGGAAAAGCGGGGCTGTGGAGCTGGTTTCCACACCCCTCGAGGAGGCCTCTACAGGGGCTCCTTCCCCTTGAACCTTGCACCTAATGGGAGGCCTCCCTGCTCATTAGGCTCAGGAGGAACACCTGCCAGGTTCATTCAGAGGGCCTCCACGTGTGGCACAGATGGTCTGCTGGAAGGGCGTCTCAGTTGCATTTGGCCCTCTGTGAGTCACGGGATCTAAGCTCCTTAGAGAAGCAGTTTCCTAAGTTCATGCATTTCTGGCGGCTAAAATATTCTTCTTTGCCTTTTGCCTTAAAAAAAAATATTAACCACTACCCTGAAGAAACAAGACAGCGTTATTGTTCCTCAGGTCCTCCTGATCCTTACCAACATCTTGCAGATAAAGGCCCGCCTGAATCTCAAGAAAGCACATTTATTTACTAAAACGTCCTGTTCGCTGGGATTTTTCTGGATGCCACGTCTGCTCAAAGCAAAACATCTCTAAAGCTGCTCTAACTGAGCTCACTCAGCGGAGCCGGTGAGGGGGTGGGTGGGGGCAGACGCCCTTCCACATCAGATTTCCCCGCAGCGTCTAACCTGGCTCCTGCAGGAGGCAGGCTGCTTCCTCCTCGGGTGGGGAGCAGGCGACCCCCGCCCCTGGCCTCTTCTCCCGCTGGGGGCGGGGCCCCTGGAGGCCCCCAGGCTGGGTGCCAGCGGGCATCTCCTCCGCTCACAACTCATCTCTCCATCCCTGGTCCAGAGTGACCCTGCTTTTCTCCCACCCTCCTCCCCCGCACGTCCCCTGCTGCCCAAAAGAACACCTGGCCGAAGCCCAGCTCCTCCAAGCGGCGACACAAACACGAGGCTTGTGACTCATCACGGGATGAGGCAGCTGGAGGACTGAGCAAGCCCAGTGCCAAGCCCATCATGGGAGCCCTGAGTCACGGCGGGAAGAGGGAGCTGGGTGTTGATGGGCTGAGAGCTGCGTGGGAGTGTGGGAGTGCGTGCGCGGTCAGGCCACTGGGGCTGGCTGTTCTCTGGCTCTCTGTACGCCCCTTCCCACCTAGCCCCTACCCCAGCTGCTCCTACAGGCAGTAACAAGCCTGCCCCCAGCCCCAGCTAATTCTAACCCCTAGGCCAGATGGCTCCACCGGCTAGTTCATTATGGGCGAAACGCTGCTCCCTGCCCCACTGCCATGATGCCTAACCTGAGGGATGTGACCCAGCTGCTGGTTTGCATGACAACCAAGGAGCCCACCTGACATCAACTCCGTCTATGGACGTCAGCCTGCTTCTCCCCCTGCCCCAGGGGGTGAAGACAGCCGCCGGGTCCTGCCTGTCGCCTGCTGCCCTCGCTGGGGAGTCGCTCCAGGGGCTCAGCGCCAGGCATGTAAGGACCCCCGTCCAGCAGACACTCGAGGTCCTTGTCGCTGTCTGTGGGCTCTTTCTTCAGTCTGGCTGCTGGGCAGTGCCAGGCCTGCAGGCCTGTGGCGTGCGGCCCGACAGCATGAGAGAGAGTCTCTGTGTGGGTCAGTGAGTGTGTGAATGTGTGTTAGCCTTGTGTGAGCATGAGGAAGCGTGTGTGTATGTGAGAAGCTGTATGTGTGTGAGCGTGTGTGTACACCTATGTGTAAGTGCAAAGTGTGTATGAGAAACAAGAGTGCTGGCCACTGGCATGGGGAGCCCAAAATGATGGTAGCCTCAATTCCAGTGGAACTATTACAGCGCCCCCTAGTGAAAGCGGGATCTGCAATGCAGCAGAGTCTAAAGTTGAGATTGCAATGGGCAGGCTG